>NW_003302537.1:29794-32314 GCF_000004255.2 Arabidopsis lyrata subsp. lyrata | reverse complement strand
CATCAAGAACAACAAGAACTTTCTTGTCTTTTAGCCTATCTTGAACAACACCTAAATGAGAAATCTTCATATCACTCTGGTTGGTTATTTGAGACATAAACTGCTGTTGTAACTGCAACTTGGCACTATAGTCATCGGAACATGGTCTTGTATATTTTGCTTCGATAGATTCCATAAAGACACTCAGTTGGAAACTGTTGGAGAGTTTGTTGTATACAACTCTAGCAATGGTCGTCTTTCCAATCCCAGAAGGACCCCAAATCCCAATCATCCTCACTTCATCTGAGCCTAGGCATAACAATGGTTCCATCTTCTTCAAATGAGCAGTCATCCCAACCAACCCATCAAAATCACTTGATGAGGCAGAATTATTCAACTTGTTGGATATATCAGTAGCGATATTTCTAATCATGGTCGCTTCATTATCCCTAACAACAAAGAAGATCATCACTACATCCATTAAATACTTATAGAAAATTCACACACATCAAAAAAAAAACTTTAAGTTCAATGGATATTTAAAAAAAGCTAGAAATGTAAATAGTTAGATGTTTGTTAGGAAGACAACGAACCAGTTGGTCGAATGGTAACCGGCGATTGTGGCGACATTTGCCAAAGCTTGTCTCCATCTCCCAACGTGCTCTTTTGTTTTACCGGCACATGTTTTTTTGAAGACTTTTCCAAAATCTCCGGTCAGCTTATTTACATCAGATGGATCCACTTTATAGAAAACAGCCAACACTGTTTGACCCAATTCTTCCCTGCACTTCATAATCTCCGCCAATTCGTCAAGACACCAACTCGAAGAAGCGTAGTTTCTTGAGAGCAAGATAATTGCGATCTTGGATTCTCTAATTGCTCTAATGAGTTCGGGACCGATGGATTGTCCTCTCTCGATCTCATTATCAATGAATGGTGTGATTCCCATTCTTTGAAACTCCATCTGAATGTGACTAAGAAAGTCTCTACGGACATCTTCCCCTCGAAAACTTGGAAACACATGGTGTGTCCAGATGGGATCCAAAGACGATGGTGGTGGTGATGAAGGAGCTAAAGAAGATGGTGTTGATGAAGAAGAAGAAGAAGAGTTCTTTTCTTTGTTATCTTCTTGATGGAATCTGAGTTTTCTAAAAAGCAAGAAGAATCCTATTGCAGCAGCAATAATGGTAAGGAAGAAACAAGAAGAATCCATTATTGGAGAGAAGATTAATATCAAAGAGCTTTAAAGAGAACTATGTGGATGAAGAGACCATGCTGAAAAGTGAAAACCAAAAGAAAAATGACGAGTCTTTGTTATTCTTTAGAAAAATGAGATCAACTAACAAAAGAAAAGTTGAAGAAAATCTTAAATATGAAAACAGACTACTAGAAATAATAAGTCAAAAGTTAAGCATCGAGTTTTGGTACAGAGATGCCAATTTTCCAACATTTATAATTTTATATCTTCAAGAAAAGTCATGTAAATATTAAACAAAGAAACATGTTTGAAACTATCCTAGCAAAAAACAGAGGATTAGGTTCTTGTTTTTTCCATGTACCTACCTAATTGGTCCTACTACACTAGCAACTAGCAAGAGAGGAAGCTTCGTCCAAAGAAAAAAGAACAGTATCAAGTTTTCAATTCAAACATGGTAAGTTCTCCAACATTTCTATCCAAAGACATGATTTCTGGAACAAGTCATGAAAATAGTTTGTTGAAACTCTGAATCTAAGAAGAAAATTAGCAACTGAAATCCGAATCTATGATGCAAATCAGAAATGGGAAACACAAGGAAGCACTGACTAAAATCAATGTCTCTATCAAAAATCTAAAATTTATAGAAAAGATGTGAAAATACTTACATTGAGTTTTGATATAGAGATGCCAATTCTCCAACATTTAAAATGGCTATGATTGGTGACAAAATTTAAAGCTGTACAAAGCTGTTGTTACCAATCAAGATAAATTTATCAAAAGCTGTACATAATAACAAAAACAAGTTTTTTTTTTTTGGACAAAAACAAAAACAGTTTAAAATAATAAAAACTATACAGACTTCCTCTGTTCCTAGTTATTTGATGTTTTGAGTTTTTTACTTGCTCCACCAAGATTGATGTTTTGTAAAAACATCATCATTGTTTTTGTTTGCGACCAATAGATAAAGGTGAGAAGTAAAACAAATATTATTAAACTAACAAAATAATAATTAAAAAAATTTTAAATTACTTTTTCTTAAATTGTGTGTAAAACTCAAAACATCATTCTTTGAGGAAGAGAGGGTGTATCAAATTAAACTTATCTCTCTACAATTTTCTAGGCATGACCATGGTTACGGTTATTACAATTACGGTTAATTAATCACCGGTTACGATTATAAACTTTTTTAACTGTAACTTTAACCATTATATATACGGTTAAATACGGTTACAGTTACAACGGTTACGATTAAATACGGTTACGTTTATTTGATGATTACGATACGGTTAATATCATAGGCAAAATCTTACGAGTTACCTAATTTTTTTATATTACTTTTAATA
>NW_003302537.1:6227-28159 GCF_000004255.2 Arabidopsis lyrata subsp. lyrata | reverse complement strand
AAGTTCAATTAAAATAAAATAATTAACATATAATAACTAAATTAAATAGAAAATTAGAAGAAAAAAATACAAAACAAAAATAAATTTTAAAAAAACGAAAAAAATATAAAACAAAAAATACAAATATATATATATATATATTAAAAAGAAAAAAATATCCAAATCCCTATTGAGAATCCCTAAACCAAACAAGAGGACTACTCAGACATGATTGTGGAAGAAAACATGTTTTAAAGTAGGAATCTTGCAAGAAAACAAGAAGAGAATAGAGTTTTGAAGAATTTTTTCTGGAGGGAGCTCCACAGGGTTTACGTCCAAGAACAAAATAAAAATAAAGCTTAGGTCTAAACAATGACCTTAAGAATATATTTATATTGTCTTAAAAACGTGTAGAGACTTCTTTGAAAAAAGAGAAAAATTTTGGGATGATTCTGCAAATATTCAAAACTTCAAAAACACATGAGATCGAATTGCAGTTAGATATTGGTGTCGATCGACACATACACCAAGATTGGTCTCCGGACTGCTCTTGTATCATCATAACATCTCGTTTTTGCTCTAGAATGATCCATATTCTCCAAATTGGTCCCGTGCATGCATAAACCTGAAAAACACTAGAAAAGACTCTAGAAATAACAAAAATACTCTAATAATAATACCTATATCATGTTTAAAAAACCGTAAAAACCATGATATATCAATATTATTAGGGGAGATTTTAATTCATTTGATTAATTATCATGAAATACAACAAGTCATTTATATTAGGGTTTCGTGCAAAACCCTTCAAAGTCGCCAATTTTTGCAACTTTACCTTCAACCTCAAAAAAATGTAGAATAATCATATGAAGTAAAAAATAATACGCATTATAACCCCTTTTCGCTATTCTCAAGTTTTTAAAATTTTGATAAATAATATATCAAATTGAAGCCCTCGAAACGAGGAGTTCAACTCTACCCTTAAAATTTGAAAAACCAAATTTATGTGATTGTGAAAACGTTTACAATATATTTATAAGGGCTATATTGCGTATTATTTTTGACTTCATATGATTATTCTGCATTCTTCGGAGGTAGAGGATAAAGTTACAAAAATTGATGATTTTGAGAGTGTTTTTGTACAAAACCTTTTATATTAATACCTTTGTTGCATCATCATCTGTTTTCAAATCTACGTAATACATTTTTAGATTTTTCATTTATGATTAAATCATCTTTCATTCCTTAAAGTAATTAAAAAAAATTATGAAAAAAGAAAATTACGCAAAAATATATTTTAAAAAATTATCAACTCTTCTAGATCTTTCATATATTTGCAAAGTTAACTTTCAATTACAAGATAAATAGGCTAAAAGTGAGAAAGGTAAAAATAAATTATTTGCTCCTTTTATAGTCGTTTTTTCTATACATTTTTTTTTGGTCATATAATAGATTTTTTACTTCATCTCGAATCTCGATAATGTGCTTATTTAGCTTAGATATCTTTTATTTTTTTGGTAAATTACTTACTCAGATTTCTTATAAATGCATATTAATCTTTTGGTTTCACTGAAGCTTTTTTCGTTTTGGTTTTAATGCAATCGATTTGGTATGGTACGGTGGATTTGGTTTGGTAGACTATCCTCTCACACCAAAATGAATCTTTTTTTTTTATCACTCTCTCTCTCCCTCTGTTTTAAAATGACTCTTTTGGTTTTGGACTCTCTTCGTTTTTCGTATTAGAGTGTTGGTATCATCTAATACTATGCAGTTGGTTCCCGGTATTGCATGATTTTGATTACAAAAGCCTCATACATTTCAAGGTTTAGTGTTTTCTAATCACTCAGATTTGTGTCAGGTGAAATGGATAGTTACTGGAGATTGAAAAACTTGGTTAGTATACTCCGTTGAGTCGACAAGGATCAAGTATACTCATTGACAGATGACAGTAGATTAGTTTCAGACCTTCTTAGTGCTTAGGAGAATATATCTAGAGCTGAAGAAAAACAAGAGGGTTTGCAGAGGCATGGCTCGGATACTTAGCCAAAAAAGTGTTGATAGACTGAGAGAAGTTTCAACTCCTTTATTTGAACTATCTATACATCCCAAACAGAACAACATCTTCATGTCAGTAACAATAAGCAATCAAAGAACTTTATAAAAAGCTTTAAAAATCTATACTTTCTAAAAATCTATACTTTCATAACACTTGACTTAGAGTTATCATTGGTGCAAAGAAGGTTTTTGGTCGTTCCATAACGGCTGCAGCATATAGTTTTTGGTCGTTCCATAACGTTGGTGACAGCCTGAAGAAAGAAAGATATACATGTATTACGCGAAAATGCCTTTTTTCAAGCTCTTCTTAGTAATTCTGAATAAGAGTAGAGTTCAGGTTTAATCACCTGATGGGCAGCTTGACGATACTCTGTTCACCGTAACTTCTAGGATCGAAGAATGATGATCGTCCGACGAAAAACCTAACTGTAATTAGATGAAAAGTTTTTAATCTTAATACTTGAAAGAGTTGTTAGTTTGTTACGGACTATAAAAAAAAATCGATTTGAATGTCAGTTTTGTGTAATAATCATCGAATCAAACAAAAAGTCCTGAAAGATTTCCCACATTTGTTCATACTTTGTGATGAAATTACAGTACACTGTTAAAATTCATATTGTTTTTCATTTCATTACATATGAGTTAAATAGTTGAAATGATCAATAATAGTGATCGAGGATTAAAGAAGATAAAGAAAAACAGAAGTTGCAGATACACAGCACCTCTTATGTGGCCCACTGATGTAAAGTAATATTTCAATCCTCAAAGAAGAGATTAACATTTATATTAGATTACCTTTTTAGTAAAGGTTTCTTGTAGTGTACGTTGGTGACAGCCTGAAGAAACAAAGATATACATGTATTACGTGAACAAGCCTTTTTTCAAGCTCTTCTTAGTAATTCTGAATAAGAGTTCAGGTTTAATCACCTGATGGGCGGCTTGAAGTAAAGTAAAAATTCAATCCTCAAAGAAGAGATTAAAATTTGCAGATACAGAGAGCTTTCAAATTCCTCAACATTGTACAAAATCTATCAACATTTAGATTAGATTACCTTATTAGTGTATGTCTCCATTACTTCACCACAAGCTTCAGTTTCATCAAGGGTGTTTCATAAATCACGTTTTGAAGATTCATCAAGGAAGCTCCGAGAGTTGGAATACCCCACATTCTTTTATCTTCCAATTCTTACTGCTGATCTTGAACTCAAAGACAAGCTCGCTGGAAGTCACATCTGCTTCGACTTCAAATACGTACACATGCTCTGCTAAAACTGGATATAAATAATGCGTACTTTCGTTACAACTAACAATGTAGACATTTTCATCCATCCAGTTTTTATCATCACGAGCCTCATTGTCACCTTTATGAACCAGCAAAATGCAAGCCTTAAACCGCATGGATGTAGGAAGAGGCTTCTCGTTCAGCTTGATTGTCAAGGAACCTCCAGTAGTAGATTGGTGAGTGAAGTATGCAGGCACTTCTCTGCCGGGTAAGACCGCATAATTACTAGTTGGTGTCTGGATGATGAGGTCTCTGGCTTCTTGATTCAGTTTGAAGCACTTAGCAAATTTGAGGCAAATATTTGGATTGTGAAAGGAGCAATCTAGTCTCTCCAGGGACTCACAATCTTCGGCATATATGTAAGTGATGGAATCTGGAATCTGTGGGAGTGATACCAGCTTTTTGCATCCCTTGAGTATGAGTACTGTTAAACGAGAGAATTTCTTGACCCATGGGGGAAACTCTTGTATTTCTGTATTGGTCATGTGCAGCTCTGTGATGATGTCAAAAGCATGAGGAAAGTTCTTGAGATTTTCACTGTATGACATATCCACCTCATTGAGACGAGACCATGATTTGATTGATGAAGGGACTTCTTCTATTGCAGTTCCATCGAGCCTGAGAAATTCAACGTTTGTGGAGATCTCAGGAAACCTTTTCAACAGCAAGCAATCAGTGAGATCAAGTTCGCCGAGAGATCCCAATTTGATGTTGGCTGGAAGATCTTCTAGCTTAGAGCATCCTCGTAAGGTCAAAGTTTGCAACTTCTGAAGGTTTCCAATAGAAAAGGGGAGCTTTACCAGACTTGAGCATTGGCGAAGGTTTAAAACCTCAAGGTTGGTGGCATTTCCAATCGAGAAAGGGAGCTCCACTAGACATGATAAACTGCTAAGATCCAATTCTTTTAGATTGATGAGATTCCCAATAGAGGAAGGGAGCTCCACTAGACATGATAAACTGCTAAGATCCAATTCTTTTAGATTGATGAGATTTCCAATAGAGGAAGGGAGCTCCACTAGACATGATAAACTGCTAAGATCCAATTCTTTTAGATTGATGAGATTTCCAATAGAGATCAGGAAGCTCCTTTAAGAGGAGAGACGAACTCAAATCCATCCGCTTGAGATTTGGAAGCGGCTATACATACAAATAATAAGAACATGTATATACACTTAATTAGAAAACAGACTTCCATGCTATTGGTAATTAATTAAAATAAAATTGTACAAAAGATAAATTATTAATTTGAAATTAATAAAATATCTAAAAGAAATAAATCAAAATTACTTACTTTAATTCCTTCCCACAACTTCTCAAGTTTGCTGTAAGACATGTCTAGTTCAACCAGAAACTCCGTGTTGAAAATAGGAGGCAAACATGTCATCGGAAAATAAGTCCAGTGTAGTAATCGAAGTTTACGAGATATATACTCTAAACCGTGCGGTAGATGTATTGTATTGTTATTCCCTTTGACTCTTAAGAATTGGAGATTAGACATTCCTTGAAAGGCTCTCTCACTTATATGTAACTTTTCCTTGATCCTATCCTCACCAAAGTTGAAATTTATGCCCATAAGACTTCTACTACCCTGAAAAACAGAACATAAATCATATGAAATGGTCACTTATTAAATCAACACGATTTGTGGAGAGAAATTTCAAAACTTACGTTCGCATCAAGATTGAGTACTTCACAAATTTCTCGTGCATCAACCAAAAATAGGCGTTGTCCAGGCTCACGAATAGACTGTTTACGGACAATATCTCTACCTAGTTTGACTAGCAAATCATGCATGTTTATATATCCCCTATTCAAAGATATGAGAGATTTCTCAGCTAAGACATTAAGCCGATGACTCACATCCAAGAACGTCTCTGCGAGATAATCTTCCACTTTCTCAATCTCTTCATGATTGAAGAAGCATGCTATATGAAGAAACAAATATTTGTCTTCATCATCTAAGGCATCATAGCTGAACTTCAAAATGCTAAGAATATTAGCATCAAGGCTATTCCTTAACCTTGGTAGTGCTTTCATCCACTCCATCTTAGACATTCCCCGAAAATAAGAACCTATAACCCTAAGACCCAAAGGAAGTTCACCAGCAAGTTGTGTAACTTCCTGAGCAAGTTCTTCAAAACGACATTAGGGGAGTTTTGACCAAAAGCATATGTGCACAAGATTTGAAGGGCCTCTTCAGTTGATGGAAAATCAATCTTGTAAATATGGTTAATCCCATGTGACCTGAAAAGCTTTCGATCTTGCGTTGTAATAATAATCCGACTCCCAGGACCAAACCACCAAGTTTCTTTCACCATGGCATCTAGTTGCATTGACTTGTCCACACCATCAAGAACAACAAGAACTTTCTTGTCTTTTAGCCTATCTTGAACAACACCTAAATGAGAAATCTTCATATCACTCTGGTTGGTTATTTGAGACATAAACTGCTGTTGTAACTGCAACTTGGCACTATAGTCATCGGAACATGGTCTTGTATATTTTGCTTCGATAGATTCCATAAAGACACTCAGTTGAAAACTGCCGGAGAGTTTGTTGTATATAACTCTGGCGATGGTCGTCTTCCCAATCCCAGAAGGACCCCAAATCCCAATCATCCTCACTTCATCTGAGTCTAAACATAATAACGGTTCCATCTTCTCTAAATGTTCTCTCATTCCAACCAACCCATCGAAATCACTTGATGATGAAGAATTATTCAACAAGTTCGAAATATCAGTAGCGATTTTTTTAATCATGGCCGCTTCATTATCCCTAACAACAAAGAAGATCACTACATCCATTAAACAATTATGGAGAAGTCACACACATTTAAAAAAACTATGAGTTTCTGTGATTTGAAGAAGCTATTAATATATACAGTTAGATGTTTGTTAGGAAGACAACGAACCAGTTGGTCGAATGGTAACCGGCGATTGTGGCGACATTTGCCAAAGCTTGTCTCCATCTCCCAACGTGCTCTTTTGTTTTACCGGCACATGTTTTTTTGAAGACTTTTCCAAAATCTCCGGTCAGCTTCTTTACATCAGATGGATCCACTTTATAGAAAACAGCCAAAACTGTTTGACCCAATTCGTCCCTGCACTTCATAATCTCCGCCAATTCGTCAAGACACCAGCTCGAAGAAGCGTAGTTTCTTGAGAGCAAGATAATTGCGATCTTGGATTCTCTAATTGCTCGAATGAGTTCGGGACCGATGGATTGTCCTCTCTCGATCTCATTATCAATGAATGGTGTGATTCCCATTCTTTGAAACTCCATCTGAATGTGACTAAGAAAGTCTCTACGGACATATTCCCCTCGAAAACTTGGAAACACATGGTGTGTCCAGATGCGATCCAAAGACGATGGAGGAGACAAAGACGATGAAGAAGACGGAGGTGATGAAGTAGAAGAAGAAGAATTATTTTCTTTGTCATCTTCTTGATGGCATCTGAGATTTCTAAGAAGCGTGAAGAAGCCTATTGCAGCAGCAACAGTGGTAAGGATAAAAGAAGAAGAAGAATCCATTAGTTAGTATATATTATTGGAGAGAGGATTAATAATATCAGAGAGCTTTAAAGAGAGCTATGCGGATGAAGAAGTTGCAAAACAGACTTATACTAAACAAAGAAGGTTGACTCCATTGACCGAGAAAGTGAGAATATTTTGAAACTGTACTAGCAAACAAGAGGATTAGCTTTGGTATAGAATGCAATAACAGATAAAGTTGAAGAAAATCTAAAATATGAAAACAGATAACTAGAAAAAATCAAACGTATAAAGCAAGCAATAAGCATCGAGTTTTAATACATATATACATGCCAATTCTACAACATTTATAGTTTTATTTCCTAAATATAAGTCATGAATATATATTAACAAAGAAACTATACTATCAAAAATAGAGGTTTTAGCTTCTTGTTTTCTTTCATGTACCCAATTCCTAGCTATTTCCTCGCAGACGTCAATAATTGGTCCTACAATAGACAAAGGAAGCTTCGTCCAAAGAAAAAAGAAAAAGAGCAGTATCAAGTTTCAATACAAACATGGTAACTAACTTCTCCAGCATTTATATCCAAAGACATGATTTTTTGAACAAGTCATGAAATGTTGAAATTCTGAATCTAAAAGAAGCAAATTAGCAACTGAAATCCGAATCTATGATGCAAATCAGAAATGGGAAACACAAGGAAGCAGTGACTAAAATCAATGTCTCTATCAAAAATCTAAAATTTATAGAAAAGATGTGAAAATACTTACATCGAGTTTTGATATAGAGATGCCAAATCTCCAACATTTATAATGGCTATGATTGGTCACAAAATTTAAAGCTGTACAAAGCTGTTGTTACCAATCAAGATAAATTTATCAAAAGCGGTACATAATAACAAAAACAAGTTTTTTTTTAGACAAAAACAAAAACAGTTTAAAATAATAAAAACTATACTCCCTCTGTTCCTAGTTATTTGATGTTTTGAGTTTTTTACTTGTTCAGCCAAGATTGATGTTTTGTAAAAACATCATCATTGTTTTTGTTTGCGACTAATAGATAAAGGTGAGAAGTACTAATATTATTAAACTAACAAAATAATAATTAAAAAAATTTTAAATTACTTTTTCTTAAATTGTGTGTAAAACTCAAAATATCATTCTTTGAAAAAGTGAGGGTGTATCAAATTAAAATTATCTCTCTACAATTTTCTAGGTATGACCACGGTTACGGTTATTACGATTACGGTTAATTAATCACCGGTTACGATTATAAACTTTTTTAACCGTAACTTTAACCATTATATATACGGTTAAATATGGTTACAGTTACAACGGTTACGGTTAAATACGGTTACGTTTATTTGATGATTACGATACAGCTAATATCAGAGGCGAAATCTTACGAGTTACCTAATTTTTTATATTACTTTTAAAAAGATGAAAAAGTATGCTATAAACCAAATTTTCTTGAGTTCGAGCAATATAACATTACAACATATTTGTTTGAGAAATTACTAGTAAAAACAGAGCTCATTTTTATCTTATGAAATTTTCATCAAATTTCAAAGAAAATTCAAATCTGTATCATTGAGGTTTCTCATAAGAAAAGTCTCCTTTTATTTACAAGATTTTTAATATATCTTTTTCTTTTTCTCATAACAAATACCAAATTTTTTTTTAACCATCTATTACATTATCATTATAGATATTTGAGCTTATCCTATTACGATGATAATCAATTACCTACAACATATACAATTATGATGAACAGCTCCCACAAACAATGATTCCACATTTCAGTTCTCCGTGCAACATTCGAATCTCTAATGAACCGTTTTGCATGTACGACATCCCCACTAACCGATTAACAAGTTAATGGGTAACTTTTCCAATCGAAATTACTATATCAATGTGGCCATGATTCCTTTCAAGTAATGTAACACCCTGGTTTCAAGAATGTGGTGTTAAAAGAGTTGATTTGACCACCTATGTCACCAAAGTGCACTTATCTTTTCGGTCAACTGCCCTGAGAGAACTCCACAGTTAAGCGTGCAATTTCAGGATGGGTGACCTTCTCGGAAGTGATTGTCAGAACTGTGTGAGTGAGGACAAAACACAAGAAAAGATCATGTGGTAATTTGTAGGAACGGTAAACAAGTCTTTAAAGCCTCCTGGACGTAGCGGACCGGCCGAGAGAGGACGTGGACCCATTAAGAGAGGTGTGATGGTCAGGGCATTTCAAGTAATGTTGAAAGCTATTCGCATAAACAAGGAAAACATTTGTATCAGGTAGACCAAATACCGAGTGGTTAGGAAGTAGTATAAATAGTTATTCGGAAAAAAAAATACAAAGTTCTGATTTATATATATATTTTTTTGGTAGTAGTTCTGATTTATATTTTGTTGTAATCATCATATTTTTGGATGAGTTGCGTTTTTAAATATTGTAGATTTATATTTGATATGAGTCAAATTAACCTAAGACTACTCTGTCAAATAAAGAGATCATGTATAGCATTTTAGGGTCGAATTCCACAAAGCTCTCGTTGTTCACACAATAGACTAACATGTTTTGAATTAAGCTAAACAGAAAATTAAGTAAATTAAAATACAAAAAAAAACCTTTAAAAATAAGTTGTAAAACAGATAGATGAAACGTTAGGCTAAGGGATTTCTCAGGAAATATTAGAATAGTAGATCTAGCAATTAGTTAGGAATTATTGGAATTATTAAAGAACCGTTCTTAGAACTCAAATAAAAAAACTATAATCAACCAACTCTCGTCTGAATTGACTATCTATGCTTAATAGCAGAAATTCCAACTCTCGTCTGTAAATTAAATCCCTAAAACTAAGAAAGCATTAAGATCAGGTTCGATATGTTCACAAAAGTATCTAGACCAACTCTCGTCTGTATCTAACTACTTCTGCCCACCTAAGATAGTTCTAGTAATAAGCGCACTCTCGTGTCTAACCTATTATCCTAAGATCAAGTTATAGTTAATTACTCTAGAACTAGCATTAAGAACAATCAAAGATGAAGAACTCTAGAGATTTATTTTACTAACAGGTTATCGATCTACTAATTCATCCAAATCCCTATTGAGAATCCCTAAACCAAACAAGGACTACTCAGACATGATTATCGAAGAACAAAACATGTTTTAAAGTAGGAATCTTGTAAGAAAACAAGAAGAGAATAGAGTGTTGAAGCATCTTTTCTGGAGGGAGCTCCACAGGGTTTACGTCCAAGAACAAAATAAAAATAAAGCTTAGGTCTAAACAATAACCTTAAGAATATATTTATACTGAAAATTACCTAGTTTGACCCAAATCTAGAGAAAAATAACTAGATTAACACCCAAATATTGTGGTTTACTAGAATAACACAATTTTTGTGTTAAAAGACCAAATACCATTTTATTTTCAATTCTATTTAAATAATATAATTAACATATAATAATTAAATTAAATAGAAAATTAAAAAATACAAAAACAAAAATTATATAACGAAAAAAAGAAAATTGAGAAAAAAACAAAAAAAAATACAAAACAAACAAAATATATATAAATTGAAAAAACATTAAAAAATAAAAAACGAAAAAAAAGACAAATACCTATTTTATTTTCAATTCAATTAAAATAAAATAATTAACATATAATAACTAAATTAAATAGAAAATTAGAAAAAAATACAAAATGACAAAAAAATATAAAATGAAAAAAAAAAAAAATAAATAAAAAAAAACGAAAAAAAAATATAAAACGAAAAAAACAAATATATATATATTATATATATATATATATTAAAAAGAACAAAATATATAACAAAAGAAAAAAATAATCTTTATCATATATTAACAAGGAGACAGCCACACATGAGCCATCTATTATAAATAAGTCTGTCGAGATAAGAATATGTCTCTTATTACCTTATTGTGCAGATTAAAATTCTATTTTCATCAATAAAACTGCCATCATACGACATATTTTTTTATAGCCTATCTGAATTCTGTTGTAATATAAAAAAAATTTGTCATAACATAAAACATTTCGGTTGTGAGTATATGTCATTCTAGCAATTTATATTTTTATATAACAAATCTGCTATCACACTCCAGATTTTTTGTTAGGAAAAAAAATTGTCATAACATAAAATAAATCTGTTATCACTAATAAGTCAAACTAGTAATTATTTTTTTATTAGCTACATTATGACAGATTTTTACCGAAAAATATAAGTCTGACGCCACTAAAACAATAATATTGCCACACATTTTAATAAATCTGTCAAAATTACAAAAGTCTGTGGTGTCATCATAAAATAAGTCTGGCGTGACAAAAAAATCTGCTACAAATTAAATATTTGTCGTAACCTATTTTAAGTAAGTCTATAGGAGAAAAAAAAATCTGATGCAAAAAATCTGTCATAGAAAAATAAATCTGTCATGGAAAATAAACTTGTCACAACTAACCCAGCAGATTTTTCAAATATTTTTTCTCCACGTTTTTAAAATATATTTAAGGGTAATTTTGACTTTTTTTATTCCTAACAAAGAGAGAAAAGGTATTATGGTCATGAAAATAACTCATTTAACCCCCAAATTTTTTGAGACATTCTAGTAATTAAACTCATAATTTGGGTTAATCTGGTAACTTTCCCATATTTATATTGTCTTAAAACGTGTAGAGACTTCTTTGAAAATAGAGAAAAATTTTGGGATGATTCTGCAAATATTCAAAACTTCAAAAACATACGAGATCGAATTGCCGTTAGATATTGGTGTCGATCGACACATACACCAAGATTGGTCTCCGGACTGCTCTTGTATCATCATAACATCTCGTTTTTGCTCTAGAATTATCCATAATCTCCAAATTGGTCCTGTGCATGCATAAACCTGAAAAACACTAGAAAAGACTCTAGAAATAACAAAAATACTCTAATAATAATACCTATATCATGGTTAAATAACCGTAAAAACCATGATATATCAATATTATTAGGGGATATTTTAATTCATTTGATTAATTATCATGAAATACAACAAGTCATTTATATTAGGGTTTCGTGCAAAACCCTTCAAAGTCGCCAATTTTTGCAATTTTACCTTCAACCTCTAAAAAATGTAGAATAATCATATGAAGCAAAAAATAATACACAATATAACCCCTTTTCGCTGTTCTCTAGTTTTTTAAATTTTGATAAATAATAGATCAAATTGAAGCCCTCAAAACGAGGATTTCAACTCTACCCTTAAAATTTGAAAAACCAAATTTATGTGATCGTGAAAACTTTTATAGTATATTTATAAGGGCTATATTGCGTATTATTTTTGACTTCATATGATTATTCTGCATTCTTCGGAGGTAGAGGGTAAAGTTACAAAAATTGATGATTTTGAGGGTGTTTTTGTACAAAACCTTTTATATTAATACCTTTGTTGCATCATCATCTCTTTTCAAATCTACGTAATACATTTTTAGATTTTTCATTTATGATTAAATCATCTTTCATTCCTTAAAGTTGATTTTTATAATTAAAAAATTATGAAAAAAGAAAATTACACAAAAATATATTTTAAAAAATTATCAACTCTTCTAGATCTTTCATATATTTGCAAAGTTAACTTTCAATTACAAGATAAAGGCTAAAAGTGAGAAAGGTAAAAATAAATTATTTGCTCCTTTTATAGTAGTTTTTTCTAAACAATTTTTTTTTTGGTCATATAATAGATTTTTTTCTTCATCTCGAATCTCGATAATGTGCTTATTTAGCTTCGGTGAACAACCTGTGTCCCCCCAGTAAGTTTCATATAGTACCATAACAACACAGATTTCGGGTCTCGTCTCCAGTCCACACAAAACGAAAGTTAAACTCCAGTTTCCCCCTAAATTGAAAGTTCGAGACCTCAGTCTCCATAATTTTAAATTTCGTGGTTTATCTTCGGTTTATTGTGCCGAACCCGATGCCAAACCAAAACCCAGAATAATAAACCGATTTTGAACCCGATTCGAGTTATCCCCAAATTGAGAAATCTTAGAACCCTAATTTCGATCTTATAGTATAATTCTATCGCCATGTTCATGAGATTTTTGTGAGAAAGAAAAAGCTCTTTTGTCGTTTTTCTTATCTTTTGCTCTTTTTTTGGCTGTCAAAAATCAGAATTTTTTTGTCAGTGTAATAAGTTCTTGAGATTCTGAAAATTCAAAGAAGAAGAAGAAGAAGAAGAAGAAATTGAAAATGGGTCATTACGCAACAGTGTGGGATCAAAAAGAAGCAAGTGAGATAATCAAAGATTGGAATGGCGTTGACCAAGTCCTTCTCAGAAACCCACATGGTGCTTCTGCCAAGGTCTTCACTATTTTCTCCAACCTTCTTCTCTGAATAATTCGAGCTTTTTTTTAAAACCAATTTGGGTTTTTGATTTTTTGGTTTTCCAGATTAGTTTACATGGAGGACAAGTGATTTCATGGAGGTATGCAGACACTACAAATACATTGTGAAGAAGCTGAAAATCCAAAATCTGATTTTTAAATTTGGTTGTAAATTTGCTAGGCTATATTCAAACCTCCTAAATCAATGCGTGGAGGGATTCAGATTTGTTATCCTCAGGTATAATTTACTAGTAGAGCTCACTGATATCTTTTCTTGATCACTTTGTAATTGAATTTTGTGTGTGTGTGTTTGTGAAGTTTGGTGATTTTACGATTTTGGGATTATCGGGTTTAATGGGTCTAATAATCGGCTTGGTTTCTGGGTAAATCCGGTTTAATTTCGATGTTAAGCGGTTAATCGGGTTCGGCACAGTAAACCGAAGATAAACCACGAAATTTGAAACTATGGAGACTGAAGTCTCGAACTTTCAATTTAGGGGGAAACTGGAGTTTAACTTTCGTTTTGTGTGGACTGGAGACGAGACCCGAAATCTGTGTTGTTATGGTACTATATGAAACTTACTGGGGGGACACAGGTCGTTCACCCATTTAGCTTAGATATCTTTTATTTTTTTGGTAAATTACTTACTCAGATTTCTTTTTTTTTTTTTTTTTTTTTTTTTTGACACCACTCAAATTTCTTATAAATGCATATTAATCTTCTGGTTTCACTGAAGCTTTTTTCGTTTTGGTTTTAATGCAATCGATTTAGTATGGTACGGTGGATTTGGTAGACTTATCCATTTTTGAAGAAACAATTGAGACGATACAGCTATTCCTCTCACACCAAAATGAATCTTTTTTTTTTTTATCACTCTCTCTCTCCCTCTGTTTTAAAATGACTCTTTTGGTTTTGGACTCTCTTCGTTTTTCGTATTAGAGTGTTGGTATCATCTAATACTATGGAGTTGGTTCCCCGTATTGCATGACTTTGGTTACAAAAGCCTCATACATTTCAAGGTTTAGTGTTTTCTAAGGCCACTAATCACTCGGATTTGTGTCAGGTGAAATGGATAGTTACTGAAGATTGAAAAACTTGGTTAGTATACTCCGTTGAGTCGACAAGCATCAGTATACTCATTGACAGTAGATTAGTTTCAGACCTGCTTAGTGCTTAGGAGAATATATCTAGAGCTGAAGAAAAACAAGAGGGTTTGCAGAGGCAAGGCTCGGATACTTAGCCAAAAAACTGTTGATGGAGTTTTTTACCTATCTGTTCATGTCTGTTCCATGATCTTAGACCATAGACTGAGAGAAGTTTCAACTCCTTTATTTGAACTATCTATACATCCCAAACAGAACAACATCTTCATGTCAGTAACAAAAAGCAATCAAAGCACTTTATTAAAAGCTTTAAAAATCTATACTTTCATATAACAGTTGACTTAGAGTTATCATTGGTGCAAAGAAGGTTTTTGGTCGTTCCATAACGGCTGCAGCATATAGTTTTTGATCGTTCCATAACGTTGGTGACAGCCTGAAGAAAGAAAGATATACATGTATAATGTATTACGCGAAAATTCCTTTTTTCAAGCTCTTCTTAGTAATTCTGAATAAGAGTAGAGTTCAGGTTTAATCACCTGATGGGCGGCTTGATGATACTCTGCTCACCGTAACTTCTAGGATCGAAGAATGATGATCGTCCGACGAAAAACCTAACTGTAATTAGATGAAAGTTTTTAATCTTAATACTTGAAAGAGTTGTTAGTTTGTTACGGACTATATAAAAAAAATCGATGTGAATGTCAGTTTTGTGTAATACTCATCGAACAAACAAAAAGTCCTGAAAGATTTCCCACATTTGTTCATGTGATGAAATTACAGTACACTGTTAAAATTCAAATTGTTTTTCATTTTATCACAGATGAGTTAAATAGTTGAAATGATCAATAATAGTGATCGAGGATTAAAGAAGATAAAGAAAAACAGAAGTTGCAGATACACAGCACCTCTTATGTGGCCCACTGAAGTAAAGTAATATTTCAATCCTCAAAGAAGAGATTAACATTGTACAAAATCTATCAACATTTATATTAGATTACCTTTTTAGTAAATGTCTCCATTACTTCACCACAGACTTCAGTTTCATCAAGGGTGTTTCAGACATCACTTTTTGAAGATTCATCAAGGAACCTCCGAGAGTTGGAATACCCCACATTCTTTTATCTTCCAATTCGTACTGTCGATCTTGAACTCAAAGACAAGCTCGCTGGAAGTCACATCTGCTTTGACTTCAAATACGTACATATGCTCTTCTAAAGGTGGATATAAATAATGCCTACTTTTTTTACAACTAACATAGCAGCCATTTTCATCGTCACCTTTACGAACCAGCAAAATGCAAGCCTTAAACCGCATGGATGTAGGAAGAGGCTTCTCGTTCAGCTTGATTGTCAAGGAACCTCCAGTAGCAGATTGGTGAGTGAAGTATGCAGGCACTTCTCTGCCGGGTAAGATCGCATAATTACTAGTTGGTGTCTGGATGATGAGGTCTCTGGCTTCTTGATTCAGTTTGAAGCACTTAGCAGAGTTGACCCGAATCTCTGGATCGTGAAAGGAGCAATCTAGTTTCTCCAGGGACTCACAATCTTCTGCATCTATGTAAGTGATGGAATCTGGAATCTGTGGGAGTGATACCAGCTTTTTGCATCCCTTGAGAATGAGTTCTCTTAAATGAGAGAATTTCTTGACCCATGGGGGAAGCTCTTGTATCTCTGTATTGGTCACGTACAGCCTTGTGATGATGTCAAAAGCATGAGGAAAGTTCATGAGATTTTCACTGTATGACATATGCAAGTAAGTGAGACGAGACCAAGATTTGATTGATGAAGGGACTTCTTCTATTGTGGTTCCTTTGAGATAGAGAGTTTCAACGTTTGTGGAGATCTCAGGAAACCTTTTCAACAGCAAGCAATCAGTGAGATCAAGTAAGCAAAGAGATTCCAATTTGATGTTGGCTGGAAGATCTTCTAGTTTAGAGCATCCTCGTAAGGTCAAAGTTTGCAACTTCTGAAGGTTTCCAATAGAAAAGGGGAGCTTTACCAGATTTGAGCAATGTTGAAGGTTTAATTTCCTGAGAGATCCCAATTTGATGTTGGCCGGAAGAACCTCTAGCTTAGAGCATCCTCGTAAGTTCAAAGTCTGCAACTTCTGAAGGTTCCAAGTCGAGAAAGGGGAGCTGGACCAGATTTGAGCATTGGCGAAGGTTTAAATCCTCAAGGTTGGTGGCATTTCCAATCGAGAAAGGGAGCTCCACTAGACATGATAAACTGCTAAGATTCAATACTTTTAGATTGATGAGATTCCCAATAGAAAAAGGGAGCTCCACCAGACTTGAGCATCCACCGAGATCTAATAAGTCGAGAGGAGTGGCATTCCCAATAGAGGAAGGGAGCTCCACTAGACATGATAAACTGCTAAGATCCAATTCTTTTAGATTGATGAGATTCCCAATAGAGGAAGGGAGCTCCACCATACATGATAAACTGCTAAGATCCAATTCTTTTAGATTGATGAGATTCCCAATAGAGGAAGGGAGCTCCACCAGACTTGAGCATTGGTCAAGGTTTAATTTCCTTAGGTTGGTGGCATTTCCAATCGAGAAAGGGAGCTCCACTAGACATGATAAACTGCTAAGATCCAATTCTTTTAGATTGATGAGATTCCCAATAGAAAAAGAGAGCTCCACCAGACTTGAGCATCCACCAAGATATAACTTTCGGAGATTTTTGGTATACCCAATAGTGGAGGGGGGCTTCACCAGGCTGGAGCAACCACTCAGATTCAATTTTTGAAGATTGGTGGCAGTTGAGAGGTCAGGAAGCTCCTTTAAGAGGAGAGACGAACGCAAATCCATCCGCTTGAGATTTGGAAGCGGCTATACATACAAATAATAAGAACATGTATATACACTTAATTAGAAAACAGACTTCCATGCTATTAGTAATTAATTAAAAAAAAATTGTACAAAAGATAAATTATTAATTTGAAATTAATAAAATATCTAAAAGAAATAAATCAAAATTACTTACTTTAATTCCTTCCCACAACTTCTCAAGTTTGCTGCAACGCATGTCTAGTTCAACAAGGAAGTCCGTGTTGAAAATAGGAGGCAAACATGTCATCGGAAAATAAGTCCAGTGTAGTAATCGAAGTTTACGAGATATATACTCTAAACCGTGCGGTAGATGTAATGTATTGTTATTCCCTTCGAATCTTAAGAATTGGAGATTAGACATTCCTTGAAAGGCTCTCTCACTTATATGTAACTTTTCCTTGATCCTATCCTCACCAAAGTTGTAATTTATACCTATAACACTTCTACTGCCCTGAAAAACAGAACATAAATAATATGAAATGGTCACTTATTAAATCAACACGATTTGTGGAGAGAAATGTCAAAACTTACATTCGCATCAAGATTGAGTACTTCACAAATTTCTCGTGCATCAACCAAAAATAGTCGTTGTCCAGGCTCACGAAGAGACTGTTTACGGACAATGTCTATACCTAGTTTGACTAGCAGATCATGCATGTTTATATATCCCCTATTCAAAGATATGAGAGATTTCTCAGCTAAGATATTAAGCCGATGACTCACATCCAAGAACGTCTCTGCAAGATAATCTTCCACTTTCTCAATCTTTTCATGATTGAAGAAGCATGCTTGATGGAAAATCAATCTTGTAAATATGGTTAATCCCATGTGACCTGAAAAGCTTTCGATCTTGCGTTGTAATAATAATCCGACTCCCAGGACCAAACCACCAAGTTTCTTTCACCATGGCATCTAGTTGCATTGACTTGTCCACACCATCAAGAGCCAAAGGAAGTTCACCAGCAAGTTGTGTAACTTCCCAAGCAAGTTCTTCAAAACCATGTGTAGGGGAGTTTTGACCAAAAGCATATTTGCACAAGATTTGAAGGGCCTCTTCAGTTGATGGAAAATCAACCTTGTAAATATGGTTAATCCCATGTGCCCTGAAAAGCTTTCGATCTTGTGTTGTAATAATAATCCGACTCCCAGGACCAAACCACCAAGTTTCTTTTGCCATGGCATCTAGTTGCATTGACTGGTCCACACCATCAAGAACAACAAGAACTTTCTTGTCTTTTAGCCTATCCTTGAACAACACCTAAATGAGAAATCTTCATATCACTCTGGTTGGTTATTTGAGACATAAACTGCTGTTGTAACTGCAACTTGGCACTATAGTCATCGGAACATGGTCTTGTATATTTTGCTTCGATAGATTCCATAAAGACACTCAGTTGAAAACTGCCGGAGAGTTTGTTGTATATAACTCTGGCGATGGTCGTCTTCCCAATCCCAGAAGGACCCCAAATCCCAATCAGCCTCACTTCATCTGAGTCTAAACATAATAACGGTTCCATCTTCTCTAAATGTTCTCTCATTCCAACCAACCCATCGAAATCACTTGATGATGCAGAATTATTCAACATGTTCGAAATATCAGTAGCGATTTTTTTAATCATGGCCGCTTCATTATCCCTAACAACAAAGAAGATCACTACATCCATTAAACAATTATGGAGAAGTCACACACATTTAAAAAAACTATGAGTTTCTGTGATTTGAAGAAGCTATTAATATATACAGTTAGATGTTTGTTAGGAAGACAACGAACCAGTTGGTCGAATGGTAACCAGCGATTGTGGCGACATTTGCCAAAGCTTGTCTCCATCTCCCAACGTGCTCTTTTGTTTTACCGGCACATGTTTTTTTGAAGACTTTTCCAAAATCTCCGGTCAGCTTCTTTACATCAGATGGATCCACTTTATAGAAAACAGCCAAAACTGTTTGACCCAATTCTTCCCTGCACTTCATAATCTCCGCCAATTCGTCAAGACACCAGCTCGAAGAAGCGTAGTTTCTTGACAGCAAGATAATTGCGATCTTGGATTCTCTAATTGCTCGAATGAGTTCAGGACCGATGGATTGTCCTCTCTTGATCTCATTATCAATGAACGGTGTGATTCCCATTCTTTGAAACTCCATCTGAATGTGACTAAGAAAGTCTCTACGGACATCTTCCCCTCGGAAACTTGGAAACACATGGTGTGTCCAGATGCGATCCAAAGACGATTGAAGAGATGAAGGAGACAGAGAAGATGGAGATAATGAAGTAGAAGAAGAAGTATTATTTTCTTTGTCATCTTCTTGATGGCATCTGAGTTTTCTAAGAAGCGTGAAGAAGCTAATTGCAGCAGCAACAGTGGTAAGGATAAAAGAAGAAGAAGAATCCATTAGTTAGTATTATTGGAGAGAGGATTAATAATATCAAAGAGCTTTAAAGAGAGCTATGTAGACGTGTGATTGGAGGAACCCAAGTTACAAACCAGAATATGATGGTTGACCCCACATAGCTCGTTTTTTTCCATACTAATTCGTGGCTATTCCCTCACAATGATGGGTCCTAGACTAACAACTAGCAAGGGAGGAGGAAGCTTCCTTCAATGAAACTTCTTTACAAAAATAAAAATAAAAAAATCTAAAAGTATACAAATTAGACATGATTTTTATTGGAGAGAAGATTAATATCAAAGAGCTTTAAAGAGAACTATGTGGATGAAGAGAGAAGAGATGGAATCTTTGTTATTCTTTAGAATAATGAGATATTGAGATGCATTAACAGAAGAAAAGTTGAAGAAAATCTTAAATTTTTATAATTTTATATCTTCAAGAAAAGTCATGTAAATATTAAACAAAGAAACATGTTTGAAACTATACTAGCAAAAAACAGAGATGTATCTACCTAATTGGTCCTACTACACTAGCAACTAGCAAGACAGGAAGCTTCGTCCAAAGAAAAAAGAACAGGATCAAGTTTTCAATACAAACATGGTAACTAACTTCTCCAACATTTATATCCAAAGACATGATTTTTGGAACAAGTCATGAAAATAGTTTGTTGAAATTCTGAATCTAAGAAGCAAATTAGCAACTTAAATCCTAATCTATGATGCAATTCAGAAACGGGAAACACAAGGAAGCAGTGACTAAAATCAATGTCTCTATCAAAAATCTAAAATTTATATAAAAGATGTGAAAATACTTACATCGAGTTTTGATATAGAGATGCCAATTCTCCAACATTTATAATAGTTGTGTCTTTTATAATAGTTGTATCTATTTAAATGTTTTTGTCTTCTAAACTCTATATATTTATCCATTTTCCTAGATAATTTACCTAACTCTTGTTGTCTAACATTAATTAGATAAGGACAACTTATTTTGTTAAGAGATGATTTTTTTTTTTATAGAAATTTTGTTAAGAGATGATTGACGGCCAAGATTGAAGTTCATCTCAATAAATATTTTCTACAGTTGTGTATTTTATCGTAACATTCCCTATTATATAGTTTAAAAAGTTTTTACTATTTTAAAATACCTCTTATGATTGTGATTTTTTAGAAATTTGCATCTATTCATTCAAACTTGTATCTTTTCACCATGTTGTTTTCATGTTCATTTCATCAAAACTTCATGTTCTAATAATTTTGTCTTTTATAAATATAGGTGTATTTATTTAAACGGACATGTCTTTCTAACTCTCTATATATATTTTTCCTCTTCTTAGATAACTCCTAAAATTTTATTATTTGACACTGAGTTTTCATTTTATGATGAATCTAAACAATTTAACCTTCAATACGGATGTTATTATATACTCTCCAGACTATTTCTTAATTATACAGACTATGTATACATTACAAAGAACGTTGACCCATTGACTCAGAATATGTTTTTGTTTTTGGTTAAATGGAGGATTAATTTCTCCATTGACGTTGACCCCATTGGTTGAAATTACTAGTAAAAACAGAGCTCATTTATTTCCATACTAATTCCTGGCTATTCCCTCACAATGATGGGTCCTACACTAACAACTAGCAAGGGAGGAGGAAGCTTCCTTCAATGAAACTTCTTTACAAAAATAAAAATAAAAAAATCTAAAAGTCATGAAATTCGAATCAACGAAGCAAACAAATTAGACAGGATTTTTTTAACAAGTCATTAAATTCGAATCAACGAAGCAAACAAGTCACGGAGATTTCAAGGAAAGTAGTGACCAAAATCAAAATCTAAAATTTATACAAAAGTTGTGAAAATAATTACATTGGTGACAGGTGAGCTTGAGAAGCTGGAAATCTCAAAACAAAATCAGCCCTTTTTCTCCAATTTGCATCCGGAAGCTATTGAAAATTTCATTTTTGTTAATCCGTTCATGTTTTGAAAGAAATTGTTTGTTTTTTTTTTTCTTATGATTCCGTTCAAGTAATGTTGAAAGCTATTCGCATAAACAAGGAAAACATTTGTATAAGGTAGACCAAATACCGGATGATTAGCAAGTAGTTTTTTTTTTTTTCGTCGAAATTAATTTATATTGAACTTTGATAATCAGTACAGAGTTTTTGTTCCAACCATGGTGGTGGGTTCATAGTAGCTGAATAAAAATTACAAGTATTACATCCAAATCTGGCAAGCACATGAGCTGCTTCATTACATGACCTTGTGATAAAAGTAAATTGAATCTCCTTGAACATTGATGACCAATAGTTGACGTCTTTGAGGAAGTTCATAACCGAGCTGGTTTTTGTTCTACCCGTTAAGTTATTAATAAGGACTTCACAATCACCCTCGAAAATAACTCTTGAATATCCGC
>NW_003302537.1:3623-5805 GCF_000004255.2 Arabidopsis lyrata subsp. lyrata | reverse complement strand
AGATCGTGTGTAGCACTTTAGGGTCGAATACCACAAAGCTCTCGTTGTCACACAATAGATTAACATGTTTTGAATTAATCTAAACAGAAAATTAGGTAAATTAAAAGACAAAAAAACAATTAAAATTGAGTTGTTTAACAGATGGATGAAACGTTAGGCTCAAGTATTTCTCAGGAAATATTAGAATACTAGATCTAGCCATTAGTTAGAAATTATTAAAGAACCGTTCTTAGAACTCAAATCACAAAACTATAATCAACCAACTCTCGTCTGAATTGACTAATTAAAACTCTACAATCTATCATTACTGTTACAAAGTAAATAATTAAGATATTTCTTATTTCAAATAGCATACTCAAATTTTATTATTTGACATTTTTATTTCTCGATTAGAGATCTTTATTTTTCGATTAGATATCTTTATTTTTATTTATGATGCTTAGGATATGTTGTTTTGTTTTATTTCAAGTCAATTTATTGTTTTTTGAAGTATTCCTTTGTTTAAACTTTAAAACTTTCACCATTTTTTATTTATAAAATGATATATAATATGTATACGAAATTATATTACACTAGATAAGGACCCGTCCGATGGACAGGTTTAATTTTTATAAAATTAAAATCAAATTTAACAAAAATAATTAATTAACAATGTTTTAAGTAGAAATTACTCTCAAAAGTAAGAAAAATAAATATTTACTTTCAATGTTGCATTGTTTCTTTAACCACCAAAATTATTGATTCAAAAATTATTTTGAATGAAAAATATATCACATATCAATAACTCATGGTATACTTATATGAAGAACTAAAATTAAAAATATTCATCATCAAGTTGGCGAATGAAACCAAAGTGGCTTTTAATTAGACACGTTAAAAATATAAAGATAATAAACCGACTAAATCCTTTAGCCTTTCAAGCTAACGTTGCGGGTTCAATTCCTACATACTTGATTGCAATGACTTTATGATCAATCAATACAAATTGATAAGGTTAAAAAATTATAAGTACGATGATATATGAATCTTATTTAATTCAAATATGAACACACAAATTTAAATAAACAATTTAAAATAGTATAATTAAATTTAAAATATCAAAAACCAAGAAAATGCATATATGGTTCTTACGTATTCAAGATTTTCAAATAAACAATATAAAACTATATTTAAAATCATCACATATTTCTAATTATAAAATAAAATTTATATAAATAATCTAAATTTGTAATTTAAATCATGACACATGTCGCTATCTAAAATCAATAGAACTATGATATATGATAAAACTTATATAATTCAAACTGAAAGTAGAAACCAAAATAAATAATTTAAAGATATAATAATTAAACTAAAAAATAGAAATACGATGATATATAAATTTTGGTAATTTAAATATGAAAAAAGAAATTGAAATAAACAATCTAACAATACTACAATCATAATTGAGGACAAACCAAAAAACACAGTTAAGTAAAAAAAATATTACAAAAAGGGAACAAAAATTGATCTCTCATATTTCTAAATGAAAAAATAAACTGAAATAAATAATATGAGGATTAGTTTAATTAAATAATCACATATTTCTAATTGGAAAGGAATTGAGATAAATAATATCAAATTTTAAATTAAATCATGACACATGATAAAATCTTTGACTGATGAAGGTTCATGATAATATTAATTACTAACGTTGAGAAATGAAAATATATCATATTAGTTATATAATAAGATATGTTTCCTTCTTAATAAATTTGCCAAATTTTTTTCTTGTTTTAATTGAAATATATATATTTTAGTTATTAAAAACGTGTAATTTCCTTATTTTTATCTTTTGACATTTTTAAATTGTTTATAGAAATACTAATTACTTACAACTATCCTTATAATTGTCTTTTACATTTTTAAAATTGTTTAAATTTATAATTACTTACAATTATCTTTTTTATATTTTAAAAAGAAAAATTTTGTTTTACACGTGTCAAAATCTAAGATCAATAGATTTGCCACGTGTCAGGATCTTATGAGTTATTAACTTTGAAAACCATACTTTATATCATAAGATAATAGTTATGGGTTATAATATGCACTTGATCCTTCTAATTTTTCAATCGTCATTGGACATTTATACTTTAATTAATACCAATGTAGTCTCGAATCGTAACCCTGTATATTCTGTCAA
>NW_003302537.1:0-3460 GCF_000004255.2 Arabidopsis lyrata subsp. lyrata | reverse complement strand
GAAAGATAATATAAAGTGTGTGAATTAATTTTGGGAATTTGGTCAACTCTACCACATTTCACCAAAACCTGGTCATTTCTAGCACATTGGATAATCTTTTCCATTCATATGTGGTATTGTAGTATAAAAAAGACGGTTTTACCCTCAGATAATGTGGTTGATAAAGTGCAACATTTATGGACAAGTATCTGGGGACAATAAACCTATTTGAGGATAATAATCAAACGAAATATAAACATCAAACAAAACGAAAAGACCGCAATTAGAAGTTAGGAGAACTAAAATCGAAGAACAATGAATTAAAATCGAGGGACAAAAACCAGCTAACATGCAAAAATAAGATGAAATTGTGGATTCGATCATTTACCATTTGTCCCCGAAGTTTGAGCACACAAAAGGAAGGGCAAAATGGTCATTTTCACATAGAAGTTGTGGTATGAGTGATAAACAGGTCTACAATGTGGTAGAACAAAAAAGGTTTGACCCAAATGTTGAATAACCGTTAATTTTCTCATTAACTTTTGTTTTTAATGTTTTAATTTCTAATAAATAAGATATGTAGGTCATACAAAAAAAATATTGTGATGTGGATACCTTAAGAGGAGAGAAAATTCTCCCATATAGTAATATAGATTAATTTCTTCCCCTCATCATGGCTCACATACATTCACAACACTGTGTTCATCGAACTCTTTTTTAGTTAACAATCACTGGAAATCAATTCAATTTTCTTTGGTCTATTTTTATTTTTCATTTTTAAATTACTAAGAGATTTTGAGCCTAGACCCGTAAATTCTCTTAGATCCTGACCAACAGTAGGGAAAGGAGAACCTCTTGAATATGTCATAATTGCATAACTTTTTCTCCTCCATTCACTCCAGTTTATTTCATTCGATGTAGTGGTCCGATTGCCCAGTGGAAGCCCTGAGGCCTGGCTGGCCTATAACTCCTCAGAAACAAAAAGAGACTTGCAGGTCTCGTCGCCAACTTCGTTCACTTACGTCTCTCGTTTACTTGTTATCTCAACTCGTATCTTGTTTGTTCTGGAAACATGTCTTCCTATTCCATCTTTTCTCGAATCCTCGGGAAAACGTGAATCTATTCCAAACATTTCCTAAAATACTGAATAAATTGACTCAGATCGGATATGACGCTTCAGGGCGATTTGCCGATCCCGAATGGAATCGGCTCTTCTAGCGAGATGGATTTGGTGTTGGTTCTAAATGGCACGCACTACCTGATGATAGGGAGATTCCGAGCTGGTAATCGAACATGTCACCAATCAACTTCAAACAAATCGACAGGAGAGGAGAAGTTGAGATGCAAGTGATTTGAGGAGGACAACATCATTTTATATGATTCATTTCCAAACGCCACTCGAACTAGCAATTGTGCCCCAGATAATTTAGCGATTGAGCTATTGACACTTAGTTATATTTGGTCTTTAATTATGAAATTACGATAAAATATTATATTTAAATTGTTTATAAGAATTAGGTTAGATACCAATAATTTGAGAGCACAATCCAATTGTATATATTATTTAGTGTTGTCTTTTTCATCATAACATCATTTGGCCCAACCCATAATCAATTAAACCTTACAATGCAAGCTAACGCCAATTATTAGAAATTACAGTCCAGTGAAAAATTTGCTTAATTGGCAATTGGACCACTTGACTAAAGAGATCTCCTCCTATATTTCTCACCATTTATAAATATATAATTAAATAAATAATATTTATGATCAATTAATTAAGAATATATATATATATATATATATATATATATATATATATATATATAAGAGGTTGATGTAATTATTAAAATATTGATGAATTGTGCATCATTAGAAGAAAATTTATTTTATTTACATCCATATGGTAAGTTAGATATCAAATCTTATATGTTCATTTTGATTGGTCATTCTTTTTAAAGAAACTAATAATAGATTTTCGTTTTTATAATTAAATTAAATTAATTAAATTGCATAAAATAATATTTGACTTGTTTAACTTTAATGAGTTGAATTAATTTACTCTATAAAATTTTATTTCTAATGGCATTTTTAAGTAAATTCTTACAAAGGGGAAGGTTAATTAAGGGTAATCCATAATTTGTACTCCCCAAATAATAGTATAGGATTATTCTTTTAAATTAAGAAATAGAAAAATAAAGGAATATATGCCACATGCCATCAAACAATTTTTTTCTTACAACATCTTATATATTTTTATAATATAATTTTATGTTATCTTTTTTTTGAATAGAATATAATTTGATGTTTTCATGATGTAAAAAAAATATAATTTGTCAAAAAGAAAAAATGTAGACATGGATGTCAAAAAAAAAAATTCATGAAAAGAAAAAAGAAAAAAAGAAATATAGAGGAAAATGTGTCTAGCTATTTAACTTGTCTTTGAAAAGAAACAAAGACAAAAATATAGGGAAATATGTGTCTAGTTTAATGTTGTCTTACATTTATAGTCCAATGACTTCAGTATCTATCTGATGAAGGATTTGCGTTAATATCAAGGCCATCTCAATCATTAGCTAGATCCAGTGCGATAATGAAAACAAACCCCTAATGTAGCCAAGATAATGCTTCGCAATCTGAGGGCTAAATGCAAGATTCTTCATAAAACTAATGTTGATAACACTTCGTAGTAAAACGCAAGGCCTCACTTTTACGCCTTCTTTGCCATTTTTATTTCTTGGACTCCAAGTTTTTTTGTTGTCGTGGCCACCGTTTGGTTCGATGAATGCACTCTTCAAATTAGAATTTGGTAGAAACCGGACGGAACCATGTGAAACTCTCTGTTCATGTCTGTTCCATGCTCTTACATAGGCCTGGGCAAAAAAACCGTACCCGAGTACCCGAACCGAAACCGACCCGAAAAAACCGGTTCGGGGCGGGTACGGGTATTAGCTATTTACCCTATTGGGTCTTGTATTGCCGTACCCGTGGGTATAGGGTAAAACCCGATCCGAACCCGATACCCGAACGGGTACCCGATTACCCGAAATTACATATACTTATACATATAAAACTTTTTATATATGTAATATTTGAGCTAAATACATTTATATCTAAATATCCGAGAATAGTTACCAAAAATTAAATGCACTTATATTTAAATATTTAAGATAAAATATATTTATACGCGAGATGCTTGTAAATTTTTTAAATATTTGGAAAAAATTCTGGTTATTCGGATAAATTTTCGGGTGAAACTCGGATATTAGAGTAAAATTGCGGATAAAATTCGGATATTAGGATAAAATTTCGGATAAAATTCGGGTATTTGGTAAAATTTTGGGTATTTGGGTATAAAATACCCGAACCCGATGGGTACCCGATTTTTTTGGGTATTTAGCGGTTCTAAAAATCTAAACCCGAACCGACCCAAACCCGATTAGATCCGAACCGAAACCGAACCGATATTTTAGATTTACCCTAT
>NW_003302538.1:118527-129820 GCF_000004255.2 Arabidopsis lyrata subsp. lyrata | reverse complement strand
CCGATGCGACGCATTCATTAGCTGTTGTATCTTCAAGAACATAAAGACCATCCTTTGTACCTCCATAACCAAGCACTCTACTAGTCTCAATATCCTGAAAATGAACATCATTAGGACCAAAGATAGCATAGCAATTAAGATCGGTAGTAGCTTTCTTAACGGATAACAAGTTCGAAGTGAAAGTAGGCATATAGAAAGCTTTAGACTTTTTGCTAAACAATTCTAAGTCTCCTACTCCTTTAACCGGAATCTTATCACCATTAGCAATTATGACATTTCCTAAAGCCGGTTCAATGTTGTTCATCAATTTAGAGTCACTAATCATATGGTGAGATGCTCCCGAATCAACAATGAGAGGTTTTAAAGCACTAAGAGCATGATAAGCGTTACCGGAAGACTCTTTGAGAGCCTTGATGAGTGCATCGAGGTCGGAGCGTCTCACTAGGTCGGAAGAAGCCATCATTGCAGCTCCATTTCCTCCCAAGGCTTGACTAGATGCTCCGGCTTGCTCTTGGCCTCCAAGGTTCCCTCCGGTAGCTTGGTTAGCTCTTGGCTCCCTTCTTGCTGGTTTGAGGTGAGGGTGAAGAATCCAGCACTTCTCTTTGGCATGTCCACTCCGTTTGCAATGATCACACCATGGAGCTTTCCCGCGGTTGGTGTTGAAGTTCCCACGGTTGGCGGATGCAAGCTCACTTGAGTTGCCCGAGACAAGTTCTCCTTTGCTACCAAACAACCCGAGAGATCCTTGCTCCTTTTGGATTTGAGAGCACACTTCTTCAAGGTTTTGGAGCTTGTCGGCACGGAGGAGATGCTTGATGAGGTCGTTGTACGCCGGACTCAAGGTGAAGAGTAGACCAAAGACCTTGTCTTGCTCACGCCTCTCGTTGATGACCGTCGGATCAAGGGTGCTGGGTCTCAACATCTCAAGCTCGGCCCAAAGAGACCGAAACTTCCCAAAGTGTTGAGTAAACTCCATGTCTCCTTGGGTCAGCTCGTTGATGGCTTTCTTGATCTCAAAAACACGGCTTAGGTTGGATTGGTTTCCAAAGACATTTTGCAAAGTTTCCCAAAGATCCTTGGGAGTCTCACAATAGGAGTATCCTTCAAGGATTGATGCTTCAAGGGAGTTTTGGAGAACGGATAAGACCATTTGGTCTTCTTGGAACCACTTGTCTTCATCAACAAGGGCGATCTCCAAGCCATCTTCGTTCGTGGTTGTCTCTCTTGGCGCTTCACTCTTGATGATGTGAGGCCAGAATCCACGACCGCACAAGATGGTCTTCATGGTTCTTGCCCAAAGCAAGTAGTTTCCTCCTTTGAGGGTGACTGGAGCACGAATCTTGGTGTTCTCCATGGTGAGAAGAATCGAATAGAGAATAAGAAGATTGGAGAAGAAGAAGATTTGCAAGAAGAATCGAGTATGTGGAGCTTTATGGCTCTGATACCATGTAAGAATGTGGAGATTAGGTTGCGAGAATGGGACTAAGAGTGAGAGATTAGGTTGCGGAAAAGAGTATGAGAGATTAGAGAGGAAAAGATTTGATGGTGAGAAAGAGAGAGATTATCTCTTCTTACTTGAAATGGCAAAATACAAAGGTTCCCTTTAAAGGGCTATACAAAAGGAATATCCAAAGGAATATCCAAAAGATATGCTAGAGAATATGCTACTTTAAGGAGCCATAAAGCAACGGTCAAATGGTCAAAAGCAAGTCTTGTCTTCTTCCTCCATTTGAATGTGCAACGGCTACAAGAAGGCTCGGGAAGGATCCGGAGGCTTCTAGAAGTGTCTTGGAGAGGATCCAAGGCTAAATGGCCGAGAGAAAAAGTCGTGGGCCGAGACAAAACTTCAATGGTACGGACGGACCAAAAGAGGGCCGTACGGGCGAGAGTCTTAAATCGGTTGTGCAACCGATTAGCGTAACCGATCGATAGTGAAACAAGGCTTCGATTGGTTGTGCAACCGATTGTCACAACCGAGCGGCAAATCTCTAGCTGACACGATCGGTTATGCAACCGATCGTAGTAACCGATTGGAAGACAAGTTACCCGGTTCTTCCTTTTCATCACTTCATTCAATAGAAACTTCCCAAAGTGTTGAGTGAACTCCATGTCTCCTTGGGTCAGCTCGTTGATGGCTTTCTTGATCTCAAAAACACGGCTTAGGTTGGATTGGTTTCCAAAGACATTTTGCAAAGTTTCCCAAAGATCCTTGGGAGTCTCACAATAGGAGTATCCTTCAAGGATTGATGCTTCAAGGGAGTTTTGGAGAACGGATAAGACCATTTGGTCTTCTTGGAACCACTTGTCTTCATCAACAAGGGCGATCTCCAAGCCATCTTCGTCCGTGGTTGTCTCTCTTGGCGCTTCACTCTTGATGATGTGAGGCCAGAATCCACGACCGCACAAGATGGTCTTCATGGTTCTTGCCCAAAGCAAGTAGTTTCCTCCTTTGAGGGTGACTGGAGCACGGATCTTGGTGTTCTCCATGGTGGGAAGAATCGAAAAGAGAATGAAGATTAGAGAAGAAGAAGAAGATTTGCAAGAAGAGTTTCGGAGAATAGAGTATGTGGAGCTTTATGGCTCTGATACCATGAAAGAATGTGGAGTTTAGGTTTGCGAGAATGGGACTAAGGTGCGGAAATGAGATTGAGAGTTTTGAGAGAAAGAGATTTGATGATGAGAAAGAGAGAGATTGTCTCTCATTACTTGATTTGGCAATTACAAAGGTTACCTTTTAAAGGCTATACAAAAGGAATATCCAAGAGGATATGCTACTCTTATCCTCCAATGTACCAACGGTCATATGACCAAATAAAGCAAAACGCGTGAAAAAGCAACCCATAAAGCAACGTTTGTCTTCTTCCTCTTTCAAGTGTGCAACGGCTCCAAGGGAAGGATCTAGTGGCTTCTAGAAGTCTTGTGAGCTGTGAACATTGATAAGAGGCCTAAGGGGATTCAATGGGCCGAGTATACTCTTGTACGGACGGCCCCAATCCTTCTCTCGTACGGACAGCCTCGATCTTACCCGTACGGACGAACATGTACGGACGGTTTTGGTTCCTCTTGATTATTTGGTTCAATAATCTTTGGCAAATGGATGTCAAGAATGCATTCCTTCAAGGAGAATTAGAGGAAGAAGTGTATATGAGACCACCACCGGGTCTAGAAGATAAAGAAGCACCCGGGAAAGTTCTTAAGCTCAACAAAGCAATCTATGGCCTTAAGCAATCTCCGAGAGCTTGGTATCACAAGCTTAGCACCACACTTCTAGGAAGAGGATTCAAGAGATCCGAAGCTGACCATACACTCTTCACTCTTCCTAGCCAAGAAGGTATAGTAGTCATTCTCGTTTATGTGGATGATATTATCATCTCCGGGAATGACAAGGTTGGTATTCAAGATACTAAAGATTTCCTTAAAAGTGTCTTTGATATTAAAGACCTTGGAGAACTAAAATACTTTCTTGGGATAGAAGTATGTAGATCAAAGGAGGGTCTCTTCTTATCTCAACGAAAGTATACTCTTGATCTTCTTGATGAAGTAGGTAAGCTTGGCGCTAAACCAGCAAAGACTCCCTTGGAAGATGACTACAAAGCTAGACGAAAGGGGGAGCATGATAACAAGCCTTTCGAAGATCCTACCAAGTATCGGAGGCTAGTAGGTAAGCTCATCTATTTAACCATCACTAGGCCTGATATTTGCTTTGCCGTGAATGTAGTGAGCCAACAAATGCAAGCTCCAACTCAACACCATTGGAATATGGTGAACCGCATCCTCAAGTATCTCAAAGGCGCTCCGGGTCAAGGCATTTGGATGGGATGCAATAGGAACACGGAGCTTGTTGGGTATTGTGATGCGGATTACGCCGGAGACAAGAATGATAGAAGATCAACAACCGGCTATTGTACCTTCATTGGTGGAAATCTAGTGACTTGGAGAAGCAAGAAGCAAAAGGTGGTGTCTCTTTCAAGCGCCGAAGCTGAGTACCGGGCCATGAGAAAGCTTACTACGGAGCTAATGTGGCTAAAGGCTCTCCTCAAAGACTTTGGTATAGACACGCCCCAACCAATCACCATGCATTGTGACAACCAAGCCGCCATTCACATAGCAACCAACTCGGTGTTTCATGAGAGAACGAAGCACATTGAAGTCGATTGCCACAAAGTTCGAGAGCAAATCCAACTTGGCGTCATCTTGCCACATTATACCGAAAGTGAAGAACAATTAGCTGACATCTTCACCAAAGGAGCTAGCACCAAGGTGTGTGAGTACATTCACCAAAAGTTAGGTCTTGTTGACTTAACTCAGCCACAATCCCCTTAGCCAAATATCCCATACTCTTTTTCCCTAAGTGTGGTTTTATCCCATGAGGTTTTCTACACTTAGGTTTTTAATGAGGTGGTTGAATTTGGGTCCAAGTTTAACCTTCATCTCCGGTTAAACTTGAGGGGGAGTATTGAACCAAATGAAGAAGAAGATCCATCTTGGCACGAGTAGAATCAAGTGAGGAAGCATCCGGGTCGAGGAAACCATCTAGTGCTTCTCGTCCGTACGGTTCACCCTCGTCCGTACGATCGCACACAAAGCCGTCCGTACCATCTCTTATAAGGCCGTCCGTACAAAGTCCTGTTCGGCCCATTGGGAGTCTCATGAGCTTCCTAGGTTTACCCAAAGCTTCACCAAGGATCTAGAAGAGTCTCGACTCTTCTCAAGAGAGCCGTTGCAATCGCAAAAGAGGAAAAGGACAAGGAACACTTTATGACGCGTCTTCTCTCCTCTTAGCCATTGTACATATAGCATATCCCTAGGGATATTCCTTTTGTATGGTCCTTAAAAGGCAACCTAGTATTTGCTCATTTTAGTAAGAAAGAGAAATAATCTTTCCAATCTCTCAAATCTCTCAAATCTCTTTACTCTCTTTAGCTTACCTTTTCCGATTAAAGTCTCATCTTTTCCGATCATCTTAAGGTCCCATCGAAACCTAAAAGCTCCATAATCTAACAGTTATGAGCCTACTCGACGTCACGTCGAGGAGGGACGTCGAGGAGGCTCCTCGAGCTCAAGAATGACGATGCTGAACGTCTTGCTAGGAGGAGAAGAGAGATAAGCCGTGGTAAGAGGATTAAGGAAGCAGATTTCGAAGCCTCACCTGAAGAAGAGGCTGTTGAAATGGAGGAAGAAGAGGCTGTTGAGATGGAAGAAGAGATCACACCTGTAAATGTAAAATATTTAGGATCAAGTAGGGAGAATAGAGATGAACATGATGAAGAATAGAGAGAAAGATAATTGATTTCGATAGTGTTAAGGTTACAAATGGAGTGCGGCTACACACGGTTTAAATAGGAAGCTCACTAGGTCTAGATGGGTATGCACATAACCTTAAAAGCATCCTCATTCAGCCTAGTGAGTCACCGTGTGCTTTTTCTACTTTCCAGCTCATGACAACGGTCATAAGCTACACGCCAAGTTCGTACGGACGCGCTAGAACCCATCTGGATAAGGCTTATCCCTTCCCGCGTCCGTACGGTCAAATATGACCGTTACACCTCTCTTCCTCATATTCGAACTTGTTACTTGCATAACACGAAACCCATTTCATTCTTAACTATTACTTAGTTAGAATCAAATGTCTTCTTGATCAATACTCCCCCTCAAGTTTATACTACAATATTCATTGTTATAAACTTGACACTTATGCGAGTGACCTCGTTAAAAACCTAAGATTGGAAAACCACGTGGGACAAAACCAATCTTAGGGAAAAAGAGTATCACTGACATAAGTAGGGAAGTTCTCTCAAGGGTGTGTGAGGTCTACAAGTCCAAGTTTGCCATGGATAAACTTGCAAACTTGGGTACTTGCCGCCTTGGTAAAGATATCGGCCAATTGGTCCGAACTCTCGGTGTAACAAGGTAAGATAGTACCATCTTGGATCTTCTCTCTAGTCTTGTGACAGTCTATCTCCACGTGCTTGGTTCTCTCGTGAAACACCGGGTTGTTGGCAATGTGAATAGCCGCTTGGTTATCGCAATGGAATGTGATAGGTGTCTCTTGTTCTATCCCAAAGTCTTTAAGAAGCGCCTTTAACCATGTCAACTCATTTGTAAGCTTCTTCATAGCTCTATATTCCGCTTCAGCACTTGAACATGACACCACCTTTTGCTTCTTTGACTTCCAAGTCACTAAGTTTCCCCCAATGAAGGTGCAAAAGCCGGTTGTCGAGTGTCTATCATTGCGATCTCCACCATAGTCCGCATCACAATACCCAACTATCTCCGTGCTTGAGTTCTTTCCCATCCAAATGCCTTGGCCGGGGCTCCCCTTGAGGTATTTTAGAATCCTATCTACCATACTCCAATGGTACACTGTGGGCTCTTTCATGTGTTGACTCACTTGATTCACTGCAAAAGAGATATCAGGCCGAGTGTAAGTTAAGTAGATTAGCTTACCCACAAGTCTTCTATATTGCTCCGGGCAATGATATAGTCTATCATTCTTCTCCCCCTTTCGATTGACCTTATATCCTGGCTCTAATGGTGTTGAAACCGGTTTGGCTCCAAGCTTTCCCGTAAGTTTTAGAAGATCGAGTGTGTATTTCCTTTGTGAGAGAAATAGACCCTCCGGTGATCTACACACTTCGATACCTAAAAAGTATTTCAACACACCAAGATCATTAATGTCAAAAGCATTGTGTAAAGAGGTTTTGATAGACTTGATACCTTCCTTGTTACTCCCCGAGATGATCAAGTCATCAACGTAGATTAAGACAACTACAATGCCTTGATCATTTTGGAGAGTAAACAAGGTGTGATCAGATTCTGACTTCTTGAATCCATTAGCCTTTAACGTGGAGCTTAGCTTGTGGTACCAAGCTCTTGGAGATTGCTTTAGACCATATATAGCTTTGCGGAGTCTTAACACTTTTCCCGGAGCTACCAAGTTCTCTAGACCCGGAGGAGGAGTCATGTAGACTTCTTCTTCTAGCTCTCCTTGAAGAAATGCGTTCTTAACATCCATTTGCCATAATTCCCAATCCAAGTTGACCGCCAAAGAAAGCACCACTTTCACTGTATGTTGCTTGGCTACCGGAGCAAATGTCTCCCGATAGTCATCACCATACGTTTGAGTAAATCCTCTTGCCACTAATCTTGCCTTGTATCTTTCTATATCTCCATTACTCTTGTACTTGATAGTAAACACCCATTTCGAACTCACACACCTCTTGCCTTGTGGTAGCTCTTCTTCATCCCATGTATGGTTTCTTAACATAGCTTGAACCTCATCATCAACCGCATTATCCCATTCCTTGATTCCCTTAGCTTCCTCATATCGTTGTGGGACAAACTCCACATCTAGCTTGCTAATAAAGGCCTTATGTTCTTCGGGAAGAAGGTCAATCGAACATGTCGCTTGAATTGGATGAGCCACGGCTTGACAATTGTAGTATACTCTAGTATTCTTCCAATTAGATGGAGATTTCTTCTCTCTCATACTCCTTCTTGGATTCTCTCTAGTGTAGATAGGGTCTTGTGTTGCTTGTGGAACTTGATATGTCTCATCATTACTTGAAGAATCAATATCCTCTCCTTCATTAGATGAATTCCCTTCTACCACCTCTTCACTAGACCTTTCTTCTCTACCACTCCCTTGATTATCCGAAGCTACTTGTGACATGTCATTACCCTTTTCTTGAGCTATATCATTACCAATCTCTTGAGCTTCAATAGTACTATCATTTGGTATGGCTCCTCTTTCTTCTTGGCGGGAGCATCCATTACTCAAATGTTCAAGAATATGCTTGAGACTTCTAGCTCTATCCGAAGTCGAATTTGGTAAGTCTTTCACACCTTCCCAACTCTTCTCTCCAAAATAGGCCTCATCTTCCATGAACTTTACATCCCGAGATACATAGTACCTATTCATGACCGGATCATAGCACTTATAGCCTCTTTGCGTTGTTGAGTATCCAATAAATACACACTTAGTGCTTTTGGGCTCTAGCTTGTTCCTCAAGTCACCTGGGACAAACACAAAACACACACTTCCGAATACCTTTAAATGATCAATGTTAGGACTTTGGTTATTCAAAATTTGAAAAGGAGATTGATCATTAAGGATACGGGTTGGTATTCGGTTTATGAGATAACACGAAGTTAACACGGCATCTCCCCAAAACCGCTTTGGCATGTGCTTCTCAAATAACATAGCTCTCGCCACCTCCATTAGGTGTCTATTCTTCCTTTTGGCAACACCATTTTGTTGAGGGTTGTATGGACAGCTTGTTTGGTGTAGAATTCCGCATTTTTCCAAGTGTGTTTTGAGTTTAGTGCTTGTGTACTCTCCTCCATTGTCTGTTCTAAGGATCTTAATCTTGGCATCAAAATAATTAGTCACATAATTTTGGAAGTTTATAAATGCATCATAGACTCTATCCTTAGATGGAAGCAAGGTTACCCAAGTATACTTTGATTTCTCATCTATAAATGTGACAAAATATTTATGATTGTCTCTAGATGCACAAGGTGAGGTCCAAACATCCGAATGCACAAGATCAAAGCATTTTTCATAGATAGTACTCGATTTAGGAAAGACTACTTTGCAATGTTTTCCTAAAATGCATGCTTCACATTTAGCACAATCATAAGAGAAACCCGGTAAAAGCAAACTTAAAGCTCTAGAATGAGGGTGACCAAGTCTATTATGCCATAAAACAACCGAAGTTTTAACATTGTTTGCAATCATATAAGAAGCAACATTATTCGAGATAGAATTAAGAGAAGTGTCTTCAAGCACGTAGAGATCATCTTTAGTACCACCTTGTCCGAACACATTACCACTCTTAATATCCTGCAATTTCACATCATTAGGACTGAAAATAGCAAGGCAATTTAAATCTCTAGTAGTCTTCTTAACCGAGAGAAGATTCGAAGTAAACTTAGGCATATAGAAAGCACTAGAACGTTTACTAAATAGGTTTATACTTCCTATTCCTTCAATCGGCACATTATGACCATTCGCAACTTTAACACTTCCTAAAGCCGGTTTAATGTTCTCTAACAACTTAGGATTACTAATCATATGATGAGAAGCTCCTGAATCTAATACTAATGACTTTGGATCATGAGAATTAGAAGTGAAGAGAGAGATACCGCCGGTGCTGAATTTTGATGCGATTGAATGAATGAGAGATTCGAGGTCCGCCTTGTTCATCACAATGGTTTCTTGAGTTTGAGAGGATGATCCACCGCCCTTCTCTTGAATCGTGGCTTGCAACGCCTTCTCTTGTTGACCATACTGAACAATAGCCCTCTCTTCATTCTCTTGTCCACCGTCACTTGCATTGGCCACATTCGCCTTTGGCTTGAGATTCTTGAACTTCTCCGGCTTCAAATGGGGGTGAAGGATCCAGCAATCTTCTTTGGTATGACCCTTCTTGTTACAATGATCACAAACCAAAGCCTTCTTGTCCTTGTGTTTCACGAACCCCGCCTTGTTCGCCGTAGGTAGATTTTCGCCTTTAGCGCCGAAAAACCCTTGTGATCCAAACTCCTTTTGTATCTTTGCACACACTTGCTCCAAGGTAGGAATCTTGTCATCCCTTAGAATGTGTTGAATCACATCCGTGTAAGTAGGGTTAAGTGTCATCAACAACCCGAAGACACGGTCTTGCTCTCGGCGATCTTTAAGTGTCGTGGCTTCGGTGGTGAATGGCCTTAGCATCTCTAGTTCAGCAACTAGAGACCTATACTTCCCAAAATGAGTATTGAAATCATTGTCTTCTTGACTTAGACTTCCGAGAGTCTTCTTGAGCTCATAAACCCTTGTCAAGTTTGACTCGTTGCCGAATACATTAGCAAGTGTATCCCATAGCTCTTTAGATGTCTCGCAATAGGAGTACCCTTCCAAGAGTGAAGCCTCAAGAGAGCAATGGAGAGCACTCAGAACCGTCAAGTCTTCTTGCGTCCAAGTCTCCTTGACCAAGCTTTCTTCCAACGCCTTCGCTTCTTCATAGGTAGACTCAATGTGTTTTGTGAGTCCTCTCCCACCCAATACATTCGTCGTCGTTCTCTTCCATAGAAGGTAGTTGTTTCCATTTAAAGCAACCGAAAATTTCAGATCTTTGTAAGCCTTGCTCACGTCTTGAACCACAAGCGCCATCTTTCAAGAGTAAAGACTCGATTTTGAACCGTTCAAAACCCCAAATCCGAGATAAAGCTTCAACCTTTAGTGATAAAGCTTCAACCTTTAGCTATGAACCCGACTTGAACTACCTAGAAAACCTTTGAAACACTTCAAAGAAATCCTAGCTCTTGTCAATGAAATCCTCACAAAAGATTTTAAGAAACTCTACCCAAGAGAAATCTAAGCAAAACCCGGAATCAAGATGGCACCCGATCTCACAACAAGAATAGAACTTAAGAGAGAAAAATAGACAAGCTAAGATTAAGAAAGAAAAGATTTAGGAACTGAATGCTCTGATACCATGTATAATATTTAGGATCAAGTAGGGAGAATAGAGATGAACATGATGAAGAATAGAGAGAAAGATGATTGATTTCGATAGTGTTAAGGTTACATATGGTGTGCGGCTGCACACGGTTTAAATAGGAAGCTCACTAGGTCTAGATGGGTATGCACATAACCTTGAAAGCATCCTCATTCAGCCTAGTGAGTCACCGTTGTAAATTATTTAGGATCAAGTAGGGAGAATAGAGATGAACATGATGAAGAATAGAGAGAAAGATGATTTATTTCGATAGTGTTAAGGTTACAAAGGTTTGCGGCTGCACATGATTTATATAGGAGGCTCACTAGGTCTAGATGGGTATGCACACAACCTTAAAAGCATCCTCATTCAGCCTAGTGAGTCATCATGTGCTTTTGCCACTTTCCAGCTCATGACAACGGTCACAAGCTACACGCCAAGGCCGTACACGCGCTTGGGAACCATCCGGATAAGGCTTATCTCCTTCCCGCGTCCGTACGGTCAAAGATGACCGTTACACCTCTCTTCCTCTTATTTGAACTTGTTACTTGCATAACACGAAACCCATTTCATCCTTAACTATTACTTAGTTAGAATAAAATGTCTTCTTGATCAATACTCCCCCTCAAGTTTATACTACAATATTCATTGTTATAAACTTGACACTTATGCGAGTGACCTCGTTATAAACCTAAGATTGGAAAACCACGTGGGACAAAACCAATCTTAGGGAAAAAGAGTATCACTGACATAAGTAGGGAAGTTCTCTCAAGGGTGTGTGAGGTCTACAAGTCCAAGTTTGCCATGGA
>NW_003302538.1:106832-116356 GCF_000004255.2 Arabidopsis lyrata subsp. lyrata | reverse complement strand
CGTATGAGACTTTGGTTTTGGAGCTTCTAACGGAGAACACTAGTTTAGCTTTTGGGATCTAGTTGCGGTTCTAGTTCTTATATTCAATCATACACACGAGATCCATTCATATTTGATTCCAAAAACACAAACAGAGCTTCTTAATGCCTCTCAAAGCTTTTTGGGTGTGGCCGAAGTCCTATAAGATTTTGGTTTTGGAGCTTCTAAACGGAGAAACACTAGTTTAGCTTTTGGGATCCGGTTGCGGTTCTAGTTCTTATATTCAATCATACACACGAGATCAAGTCATATTTGACTCCAAAAACACTAACAGAGCTTCTTAATGCCTCTTAAAGCTTTTTGGGTGTGGCCGAAGTCCTATGAGTTTTTGGTTTTGGAGCTTCTAAACGGAGTTATACTTCTTTAGCTTTAGGGATCCGGTTGCGGTTCTAGTTCTTATACCCAATCATACACATGAGATCTAGTCATATTTGACTCCAAAAACACTAGCAAAGCTTCTTAATATTGAATGAAGTGAAGAAACGGGAAACTTGTCTTCCAATCGGTCTTGCTGATCGGTTGCACAACCGATCAGGTAAGAAAAGGTTTTGCCGCTTGGTTGTGTAAATCGGTTGCACAAACGATCGACGCATCATATAACTATCGATCGGTTATGACGATCGGTTGCACAACCGATTTAAGATCTCGCCCGTACGGCCAGCTTTTAAGTCCGTCCGTACGTTTGGAGTTTTGTCTCGGCCTGTGATGTTTTCTCTCGGTCATTTAGCCTTGGATCCTCTCCAAGGCCCTTCTAGAAGCCTCCAGACCCTTCCCGAGTCTTCCTTGTAGCCGTTGCAAGTTCAAAAGAGGAAGAAGACAAGAGTTGCTTTATGCTTTACTCTATGACGTGTTGCCTTATCCTTAGACGCGTTTTCTTTCTCCTTTTAGGTCTTCAGGACCGTTGTAAATAGGATATCCTTCTTGGATATTCCTTTTGTATCCCCTTTAAAAGGGAACCTATGTAATTACCAAATCAAGTAAGAAGAGATAATCTCTCTCTTTCTCATCTTCAAATCTCTTTCTCTCTAATCTCTCTAATCTCCATTTCCGCTTATTCTCAGTCCCATTCTCGCAACCTAATCTCCACATTCTTACATGGTATCAGAGCCATAAAGCTCCACATACTCGATTCTTCTTGCAAATCTTCTTCTTTTCCAATCTTCATTCTCTTTTCGATTCTTCTCACCATGGAGAACACCAAGATTCGTGCTCCAGTCACCCTCAAAGGAGGAAACTACTTGCTTTGGGCAAGAACCATGAAGACCATCTTGTGCGGTCGTGGATTCTGGCCTCACATCATCAAGAGTGAAGCACCAAGAGAGACAACCACGAACGAAGATGGCTTGGAGATCGCCCTTGTTGATGAAGACAAGTGGTTCCAAGAAGACCAAATGGTCTTATCAGTTCTCCAAAACTCCCTTGAAGCATCAATCCTTGAAGGATACTCCTATTGTGAGACTCCCAAGGATCTTTGGGAAACTTTGCAAAATGTCTTTGGAAACCAATCCAACCTAAGCCGTGTTTTTGAGATCAAGAAAGCCATCAACGAGCTGACCCAAGGAGACATGGATTTCACTCAACACTTTGGGAAGTTTCGGTCTCTTTGGGCCGAGCTTGAGATGTTGAGACCCAACACTCTTGATCCGGCGGTCATCAACGAGAGGCGTGAGCAAGACAAGGTCTTTGGTCTACTCTTCACCTTGAGTCCGGCGTACAACGACCTCATCAAGCATCTTCTCCGTGCTGACAAGCTCCAAAACCTTGAAGAAGTGTGTTCTCAAATCCAAAAGGAGCAAGGATCTCTCGGGTTGTTTGGTAGCAAAGGAGAGCTTGTCTCGGGCAACTCAAGTGAGCTTGCATCCGCCAACCGTGGGAACTTCAATGCCAACCGTGGGAAAGCTCCATGGTGTGATCATTGCAAACGGAGTGGACATGCCAAAGAGAAGTGCTGGATTCTTCACCCTCACCTAAAGCCAGCACGAAGAGAGCCAAGAGCAAACCAAGCTACCGGAGGGAACCTTGGAGGCCAAGAGCAAGCCGGAACATCAAGTCAAGCCTTGGGAGGAAATGGAGCCGCAATGATGGCCTCTTCCGACCTTGTGAGACGTTCTGACCTCGACGCACTCATCAAGGCTCTCAAAGAGTCTTCCGGTAACGCTTATCATGCTCTTAGTGCTTTAAAACCTCTTATTGTTGATTCGGGAGCCTCTCACCATATGATTAGTGACTCTAAGTTGATGAATAACATTGAACCAGCTTTGGGAAATGTGATATCTCTGTATTTTACCTCTTTTTAGCACACATTTCTTATGCATTTAGCTTAGTTTCCTCTCTGTTTCACTGCATTAATAGTCCTTTTTCATAAGATTTTCATCACTTAGTACGATTTGCATTGCATGGCATAGCATGTTGCATATTGGATGAGTTTTAGGTACTTTGGAGCTTATTTGGGACTTAATGGAGCAAGGAGGAACCAACACGACCTTGGAGCTAGACTTGGGATCGAATTGGAGAAGAATGAAGTCGTTCAAGATCACCCAGGAGCAGTCTCGACCTGCAGGCTCTACGACACGTCGAGTAGGACGCCAAGAAGCAGACTGGGAGCAGTCTCGACCTGCAGGCTCTACGACACGTCGAGTAGGACGCCAAGAAGCAGACTGGGAGCAGACTCGACCAGACAGGCTCGACGTCACGTCGAGATGGACGTCAAGGCGCCACCTTTGAAGATCAGACGGTCTCGACGTGGCTGGCTCGACGTCACGTCGAGTTGGCCTCCACCGACTCTCTATTTTGTCCTGTAGCCAATTAGGGCAACCTAGTATTTCCTATAAATAGGGGTACATGCTATTGTCCAGAGGAGATTCCCATTACCCAGCAGATATTCTTCTTTTCTCTCATAAACCCTAGTTTTTGTAATCGTTTTTCCTGTTGATCCTTTGAGTTTTTGGATTTCGTTTCTTCATCAAAGTTGTAGATCTGCCTCTTATCTATAACATACTTGCTTTTTAATGATTTCTGGGTTTGAAACGTTTTCTGGGTTTTTATGCATGATGTTCTTCAGTGTTCTTGAGTAGTGGATTAGGGTTCTTGAGGATGGGATAGATTAGGTGTGGAATCCTTAGTATATTTAGGTGGTTAAGTGTAGAATTGCTTGATTTCCCTTCTGGTTTAGTAGATCTTAATGCTATTTCCTCTCTGATCAATTGGAAGTTGATCTCAGACATTTCCACACCCAAAAGGTGTTTGATGAAATGTCTGAACCAACTATTCCAGAGATTTGCATACTCTAGCCCAAGAGATTGGATGTTTAGAATGCTTATTGACTTTATTAGATTGAATCATAATGCCTGCTAGGTTATATTTCTTCAATGAGAATTGAGTATGAAAGTGATTTAGCTTGAGAATCTCTGTCACGAGAGTGGATTGATTTGTATTCGAATCTATTGTCTAGGGATAGCTTGATTGAGTTTGTTAACCACCTAGGTAGACTAAGGAGACTGCCATAATCGATTACCCCATTCCTCAGGACCCTTTATCTCTATTGATTGTTTAAATCTTGTTTTTGTTAGTCTCTGTTTTTTTAGCTCGACCTGTTAGGCCTAGATCGTTTCTCTGCATTGTTAGGTTGCTAGTTTCTTTTCCAAAGCTTATGCATGATAGTTTCTGGTCTTTAGTTTACTTCTTGTTCTTGTTTACTTGCTGTTTAGTTCTGTTTTTATGCTTTTAAATCCGGTATTTGCATGTTAAATTGGTTGCTAGGATCAATAGAAACACACAAAACCCTTTCACAATTGGCTTGACTTATTTGCTTTCTGTTCCATATCTTGAATGCTTGCAGTCACACTGAGATTGGATTGATAACCTAATATACTACAATGGCATGTGTATTAGGGATTGATACATGTTAGATAAGCAAAACCTTACTATCAATTTGGCGCCGTTGCCGGTCTTGTGTTGCATTGCTCCATTTAAGATTTCAGAAACGTTTAAGATCAAGTTCTTTCTTTACCTTGGTTACTAACTCTTCATTTCATCTGCTTGTTTTTGTGCGCCAGGTACCATCTCGACGACACGTCGAGACTGCCACATCGAGACTGCCACTCTGCATTGTTAGGGACCATCTCGACCTCACGTCGAGACTGCCACATCGAGTCTGATCACTCTGCATGCAAACTCGATCTAAAGGCTCCAACAACCTCATCAGCTACAGAGACAACATCAACCAGCTAGCTCGTGAGTTAAGAGAAGGTAGAGCCCGAGACTACTGTGAACCGCACAATCCAGTAGCCATGGAACCACAAGAACAAGACAATCAAGGAGTTGGGATACCAAGGAACATTGGTGCTGGGGATGCACCAAGAAACCATCAACAGAGACAGGGCATAGTTCCACCTCCTGTCCAGAACAACAATTTCGAGATCAAGAGTGGATTGATCTCAATGATACAAGGAAACAAGTTTCATGGGTTGCCTATGGAGGATCCCTTAGACCACTTGGATAACTTTGACAGGCTCTGCAGCCTCACCAAGATCAATGGTGTTAGTGAAGATAGCTTCAAGCTACGTCTGTTTCCCTTCTCGCTGGGCGACAAAGCACACCACTGGGAGAAGACACTACCTGCTGGTTCCATCACATCTTGGGATGATTGTAAGAAGGCATTCTTAACAAAGTTCTTCTCCAATTCCCGGACTGCACGTCTACGAAATGAAATCTCCAGTTTTACACAGAAGCAGTCTGAATCCATTTGTGAAGCCTGGGAGAGATTCAAAGGCTACACTATACAGTGTCCACACCATGGTTTCAAGAAGGCTTCACTACTCAGCACACTCTACAGGGGAGTTTTGCCCAAGATCAGAATGTTGCTAGACACTGCCTCTAATGGGAATTTCTTGAATAAGGATGTTGAGGAAGGCTGGGAGTTGATAGAGAATTTAGCTCTATCTGATGGTAACTATAACGAGGATTTTGATCGCTCCAACAGAAGCATTGGAGATCCGGATGCAAAGCATACTAAAGAAATGGTAAAGGCTCTCAATGACAAGCTGGATCAATTTCTGCTTACTAACCAGAAACCAGTCCACTATATCACTGAAGAAGAGTACTATCAAATCCAAGAGGGGGAGAACACTCAGGCTGCAGAAGTCAGCTACGTTCAGAACCAAGGTGGCTACAACAAGGGCTACAACCCCTACATGCCTGCTCATCCTAATCTATCTTACCGGAGCACGAATGTTGCAAACCCTCAAGATCAGGTTTACCCTCAGCAACAACAGAACCAGTCCAAGCCATTCATACCATACGATCAAGGCTTTGTCCCAAAGCAGCAGTTTAGTGGCGGTTATCAACAATATAATCCACCACCCGGTTTTGCACAGCAACACCAGCCAGCTCCACCTGCACAAGATCAAGAGATGAAACAAATGCTTCAGCAGCTTCTACAAGGTCAAGCAGCTGGTGCTATAGCTCTTGATAAGAAAATAGCTGAGATTCACAACAAAGTAGACTGCTCCTTCAATGATCTCAATATCAAGTTTGAGGCTCTAAACTCTAGGTTGAAGTACGTGGAGAGCAAAATTGCTTCTACTTCTGCGCCTACGAATCCAGGACAACTGCCAGGGAAAGCTATTCAGAATCAGAAAGGTCATGTTAATGCTATTCACCTTCGCAGTGGTCGAGAGCTGCAAACTCGACCTAGCATAGCTCCTGTCACTGAGGACAGTGAGATTCAAGAGGGGGAGGATTCTATTCAGAATGAAACCCAAGTAGAAGACACCACTAAGCTTGACCAAGAGGCTGCACCTAGTGATCAAGCTAAGAGCCCCCAAATCAAAGAACGAGTTGTTGATAAGAGTAAGAAGAAAGCTTTTATCCCACCACCCTACAAGCCCAAAATACCATTCCCAGGAAGATTCAAGAGGGATATCATTGAGAAGTACAGAGCCATGTTTGCTAAACACATCAAGGAGATTGAATTAAGGATGCCTCTCACTGATGCTTTCATGCTGATTCCGGATTCTCACAAGTACTTCAAAGACATGGTAATGGAGAGAATTAAGGAAGTGCAAGGGATGGAGAGTCATGAGTGCAGTGAAATCATCCAAACGAAGGTTATTCCCAAGAAATTGGGAGATCCTGGTTCGTTTACTCTACCTTGCTCTCTAGGCACTTTAGCCTTCAGTAACTGCCTATGCGATCTAGGTGCTTTTAAAAGTCTCATGCCTCTCTCCGTGGCCAAGAGACTGGGTTTCAGCAAGTATAAACCTTGCAACATCTCCTTGATCCTGGCTGATGAGTCTGTCAGATTTCCTCATGGGTTATTAGAAGATTTGCCTATTAAGATTGGAAATGCTGAAATCCCTACAGACTTCATAGTGCTAGAAATGGATGAACCAAAAGATCCTTTAATCTTAGGAAGGCCCTTCTTAGCCACTGCTGGAGCTGTCATTGATGTTAAGAATGGGAAGATTGATCTTAATCTGGGAAATGATTTCACAATGAAGTTTGATATCAATGATGCCACGAGGAAGCCAACAATTGAAGGACAGACCTTCGTAGTTAAGGTAATGGATTGCCTAGCTGATGAACAGCTAGAGGAGGTTGCTGAGGAAAATCACCAACAAACTTCTTTGACTAAGAGTGGTGAAGCAGGATATCTTCTCACTAAAACCTTGAGCTGTAGTAAGTCATTAGAATCACACAAGGAAGTAGCAGGGTCAGAGGTCTTAAAAGGCTTGATTGAGCCAGAAACAGAGGTTAAGGTGGCATATCAAGCAAGCTCAACACATGCTCCACCAACTGACTCGAGTATACATTTGAGCAATCCTACAACTCGTTTGGAGAACTCTAGCTCGACCAAACATCGTGATAAGCTGCTAGAGTCTAGCAATTCTACTCCAGATGGCTGGTTAGAACTCAAGGAGAGGTCCAAATGGCAGGATAAAGCCATAAGGGAGCTAACAGACACTGTGAGAGAGCTGAATGATCAAATCAAGAAGCTACATGGGATAGCCAACCAAAAACCACTCCCAATCAAGGACGTCCCAACTGATGAAGCATCCACTCTGGTCAGCAAAAAGGGGAGTGAATTCACTTCAGAATGGTCTATAGCAGAAGACTATCCAGTTGATCAACAAGAAGCTTACTATGAGAAAAGGGCCATTGAGTACTCAACTGCAGATTTGTCAAGAGAGCCTGCTAAGCCAGATGATTCATCCACCTGCAGAACAGATGAGACCTCATTTGCTCTCTACAATCCACCCTAAGCTCATTCAGTGTGAGAAGTCAAGCTAAAGACTTTAAACAAGCTCACTTGGGAGGAAGTCCCATGTCTATCCTTGTAAATATTAGTTATTTCCTTGTTATTTTTGATGTTTTTGCTTAAGTGTCTCAGGATAAAGCGTTTTAAGGAAGCCAAAGCGCAAAACAGAATGAGTTGCCTTGTCTCGATGTGCCCTACTCGACTACAAGTCGAGCTTGCCCCTTGGAATGACTCCAAGCAGAAAAATGAAGCCTACTCGACGTACTAGCTCGACCCAACGTCGAGTTAGCCCATGAAGCCCACCAGTACCAGGTCAATCACCTCCTTCTTCACCCATCCATGAGGTAACAACTCCAATTTACCATTGTATATACCACATTTCATTTTGTTTCTCTGTTGGTTTGCCCTGAGTACTCTCTTCCAAATGCTTGTTACACAGAGGACTGTGTAATTTAAGTTTGGGGGAGGGCTCTGGGAGTATTTGACTTTGTGTTTTGTTTTCTTATCTCAAATTTTGCATCATTGCATCTAAGGCATAGAAAAACCATAAAAATTTGAAATTTTTCGAAAATGATTTCATAAAAACAGAGTGTTCATATAGCTTGCATTGTCATTTTAGGATTGTTTTAGTATGCTTTCACTTAGGGCTGTTGCATCATGCATTTGCATTGGAGATTATGATGATTATAACCTTGTAAATATGCTTATTCACTAAGTAGAACTCAGTGCCCTGGTTGTTAGTTCTCTAATGCATAATCGACTGAACTTGAAGTAAGACCGCACCATCTTTTGAATTCAACGCTTGACTTTCTTGTTTTTAGTCGAATCTCGCTTTGATCTGATGCCATTCCCTATCTATTTGAACTTGAATTTTGACTTATAATTATCATGCTGTGCATTGTGCTATGAACTCATGGATACCTTAAAATACTTGGACTTTCTTTTACCTTTTGATCACTCTTGCTAGTCCAAGTAGCTGACTCCCATCTTTGGAGCAGTTATTCCCCACCCTTAGCCTTAACCTTCTTTCAAGCCATTTATCATTTGTGTGTGAATGTGAGGCCTTATTCCGATTGAGCTTGGTAGAAAGTGTTAGGTCTGTAACGACAAGGATAGTATCTCATGTAGTTCTGGTTCACGTTATCTGGACCAGATAGGACTAGGTGGGTGCTTAATTCTGGGTTTGGGTTGTGTTTAAAAGAAAGAAAAGGTTGTGTTCATCATTGAAAGAAAAGAAAAGGGAAAAGAGTCCTAAGGAGAAGTAGCTAAAGTAAGAGAAGTCTAGTAAAGGATTTGGGTGTGCTATAAAGTAAAGGAAAAAAGGGGTTCTGTAAATAGCTTAAAGAGTTTGGGCAAAAGCCTTGTGTTTATAGGAAGAAAGAAAAGGGAACCCTAGTTGTTAAAGAAACCTGATCCGCTAGACAGAGCAGTAAGAAAGCTTCTCCTAGGATAGAAAGCAAAGAAAAGAAAAGGGATGATTTGAGTAAAGTCTGTAAATGCTTTGAATGCAAAAGGGTAGAGTTAAGTTCATGATTCTGGGATTAGAAATAGGACCTCTATTTGGGTTGATATTGATTACATTCTGGGTAGATGGGGTCTTATCCTTGTATGCATAACTTGATACTCACCTTTAGCATTCTACTAAAGCTCAATCATTCTTGAGAGATCCCCTGTTACGATTTAAGCCTGATCTTTAAGGGACCATCTTTGTCTCTAAAACCTTTACCCTTTAGCCAAATGTGTTCATATCCATTGCATAGTATGATTCATGGTTCCAACTTAATGAATGTTAAAGGGAATGTGCAGATTTGAATGCTTGATTTGATTAAGGCAGAGGTTAGGTTGAGATGTGAAGGAGATGGCTAATGTTTTTAAGTAGGGATCAGTCAACCTTGCATTCTAGAATTAGCAACCTGGACATTGAGTTCACTTACTCTATATGCATGTTTTGGTTCTGAGTCTCCACTTTCAAACCTCTTCTCCAGCTTGGTTCTATTTGTTTGCTTGAGGGCAAGCAAGAGCTAAGTTTGGGGGAGTTGATATCTCTGTATTTTACCTCTTTTTAGCACACATTTCTTATGCATTTAGCTTAGTTTCCTCTCTGTTTCACTGCATTAATAGTCCTTTTTCATAAGATTTCATCACTTAGTAGATTTGCATGGCATGGCATAGCATGTTGCTATTGGATGAGTTTAAGTACTTTGGAGCTTATTTGGGACTTAATGGA
>NW_003302538.1:103381-105675 GCF_000004255.2 Arabidopsis lyrata subsp. lyrata | reverse complement strand
AATCCGGTATTTGCATGTTAAATTGGTTGCTAGGATCAATAGAGACACACGGGACCCTGTCACAATTGGCTTGACTTATTTGCTTTCTGGTTCCATATCTTGAATGCTTGCAGTCACACTGAGATTGGATTGATAACCTAATATACTACAATGGCATGTGTATTAGGGATTGATACATGTTAGATAAGCAAAACCTTACTATCAAAATGTCATAATTGCTAATGGTGATAAGATTCCGGTTAAAGGAGTAGGAGATTTAGAATTGTTTAGCAAAAAGTCTAAAGCTTTCTATATGCCTACCTTCACTTCTAACTTGTTATCCGTTAAGAAAGCTACTACCGATCTTAATTGCTATGCTATCTTTGGTCCTAATGATGTTCATTTTCAGGATATTGAGACTAGTAGAGTGCTTGGTCATGGAGGTACAAAGGATGGTCTTTATGTTCTTGAAGATACAAAGCTTTCTACTCCTCTATCTTCTCACTTTAGCTCAATTCTTGTTAATGCGAATAATGCTATTTGGCATGCTAGATTAGGACATCCTCATTCTCGTGCTTTAGGTCTTTTGTTACCAAGTATTTCCTTTAAGAATAATGAATGTGAGGCTTGTATCCTTGGTAAACATTGCAAATCCGTATTTCCCAAGTCTAATACTATTTATGAGAATTGTTTTGATTTGGTTCATTCGGATGTTTGGACTTCACCTTGTTTATCTAGAGAAAATCAGAAATACTTTGTCACATTCATTGATGAGAAGTCTAAATATACTTGGTTAACTTTGTTACCTTCTAAAGATAGAGTTCTTGAGGCTTTTATCAACTTTCAAAACTATGTCACTAACCATTACAATGCCAAGATCAAAATCTTTAGGTCCGATAATGGTGGTGAATATACAAGTCATGCCTTCAAGCAACATTTGGCCAAGCACGGGATAATCCATCAAACAAGCTGCCCTTATACACCACAACAAAACGGAGTAGCGGAGAGGAAGAATAGGCATCTCATGGAAGTGGCAAGATCGATGATGTTCCACACCAATGTTCCTAAACGTTTTTGGAGTGATGCGGTGGTCCTAGCTTGCTACTTGATCAACCGGACACCAACCAAGATCCTACAAGATTCCTCTCCCTTTGAGGTACTTAACAAGAATAAACCGTCTATCAATCACTTACGTGTGTTTGGTTGTGTTTGCTTTGTCCTTATAGGTGAACAAAGAAACAAACTCGAACCTAAGAGTGTCAAGGGCATGTTTATCGGGTACTCAATCACACAAAAAGGATACAAGTGCTATATACCGGAAACAAGGAAAGTTCTTGTCTCAAGAGATGTGAAGTTTGTTGAGGGTAAAGGCTACTATGAAGAAAAGAATTGGGAAGACATTCAAGATCTCACCCATTCACCTTCGGATAGAGCTAGCAACCTCCGAATTATCTTGGAAAGACTTGGTGTAAGCAACTCTCAAAGTCACACCAACTCATCAAATCCTAATCCGGAGCCCACTCAACAACAAGAAACATCACAACATGAGGAAGAAGAACATTTACAAGAAGAAGAAAATATTCAAGAAGACAATCTTGAAGAGGAAGAGATTCCAAGTGATCATGAGGAAGAGACTACTTTATCCGAAGAGGAGAATTTGTCTACATCGGATCATAATGAAGGCTCTACATCCCAAAAAGCTCCTATAGCCCTAAGAAGAAGTCAAAGACAGAAGTTCCCTCCATCAAATTGGAAGAACACTCGGGTTTACTACAATAGTCAAGCCGTGGCTCATCCTATTCAAGCCGTGTGTACCATTGCTCACTTTCCCGAGGAACATCAAGTCTTCCTTGGACAAATTGATCAACATTGGATTCCTCAAACCTATGAAGAAGCTATCCAACATCAAGTATGGAGAGAAGCTATAGCCGCCGAAAGACAAGCTATGGAACATAACCATACTTGGGAAGAAGGAGAGTTACCTAAAGGCAAGAGAGCGGTGACATCCAAGTGGGTCTTCACCATCAAGTACAAGTGCAATGGGGACATTGAACGCTACAAAGCTAGGCTTGTTGCAAGAGGGTTCACTCAAACGTATGGGGTGGATTACTTGGATACGTTTGCCCCGGTCGCAAAGCTCCATACGGTTAGAGTGGTTCTCTCTCTAGCTACCAACTTGGAGTGGGAACTTTGGCAAATGGATGTTAAGAATGCCTTCCTTCAAGGAGAACTTGAAGAAGAAGTCTACATGAAGCCACCACCGGGTCTTGAAGATCATAATGCACCCGGGAAGGTCCTTAAACTCAAGAAAGCCA
>NW_003302538.1:71182-103045 GCF_000004255.2 Arabidopsis lyrata subsp. lyrata | reverse complement strand
TATCATAACAGAGATCTAGTCATATTTGACTCCAAAAACACTAACCAAGCTTCTTATTGCTTCTAAAATCTTTGTGGGTGTGGTAGAAGTCCTATGAATTTTCTGTTTTGGAGCTTCTAAATGGAAAAACACTACATTAGCTTTTGGGATCTGGTTGCGGCTCTAGTTCTTATACCCAAAAAAAAAGACGAGATCTAGTCATATTTGACTCCAAAAACACTAACTAAGCTTCTTATTGCTTCTCAAATCTTTGTGGGTGTGGCCGAAGTCCTATGAGTTTTCTGTGTTGGAGCTTCTAAACGGAAAAACACTACTTTAGCTTTTGGGATCCGGTTGCGGTTCTAGTTCTTATACCCAATCATAAACACGAGATCTAGTCATATTTGACTCCAAAAACACTAACCAAGCTTCTTATTGCTTCTCAAATCTTTGTGGGTGTGGCCAAAGTCCTATGAGTTTTCTGGTTTGGAGCTTCTAAATGGAAAAACACTACTTTATCTTTTGGGATCCGGTTGCGGTTATAGTTCTTATACCCAATCATAAACACTAGATCTAGTCATATTTGACTCCAAAAACACTAACCAAGCTTTTTATTGCCTCTCAAATCTTTGTGGGTGTGGCCAAAGTCCTATGAGTTTTCTGTTTTGGAGCTTCTAAATGAAAAAACACTATTTTAGCTTTTGGGGATCCGGTTGCGGTTCTAGTTTTTATACCCAATCATAAACACGAGATCTAGTCATATTTGACTCCAAAAACACTAACCAAGCTTCTTATTGCTTTCTCAAATCTTTGTGGGTGTGGCCGAAGTCCTATGAGTTTTCTGTGTTGGAGCTTCTATTCGGAAAAACACTACATTGGCTTTTGGGATACGGTTGCGGTTCTAGTTCTTATACCCAATCATAAACACGAGATCTAGTATATATTTGAATCCAAAAACACTAACCAAGTTTCTTATTGCTTCTCAAATCTTTGTGGGTGTGGACAAAGTCCTATGAGTTTTCTGGTTTGGAGCTTCTAAATGGAGAAACACTACTTTATCTTTTGGGATCCGGTTGCGGTTCTAGTTCTTATACCCAATCATAAACACTAGATCTAGTCATATTTGACTCCAAAAAGACTAACCAAGCTTCTTATTGCTTCTCAAATCTTTGTGGGTGTGGCCGAAGTCCTATGAGGTTTCTGTGTTGAAGCTTCTAAACGGAAAAACACTACTTTAGCTTTTCGGATCCGGTTGCGGTTCTAGTTCTTATACCCAATCATAAACACGAGATCTAGTCATATTTGACTCCAAAAACACTAACCAAGCTTCTTATTGCTTCTAAAATCTTTGTGGGTGTGGTAGAAGTCCTATGAATTTTCTGTTTTGGAGCTTCTAAATGGAAAAACACTACATTAGCTTTTGGGATCTGGTTGCGGCTCTAGTTCTTATACCCAAATAAAAAGACGAGATCTAGTCATATTTGACTCCAAAAACACTAACTAAGCTTCTTATTGCTTCTCAAATCTTTGTGGGTGTGGCCGAAGTCCTATGAGTTTTCTGTGTTGGAGCTTCTAAACGGAAAAACACTACTTTAGCTTTTGGGATTCGGTTGCGGTTCTAGTTCTTATACCCAATCATAAACAAGAGATCTAGTCATATTTGACTCCAAAAACACTAACCAAGCTTCTTATTGCTTCTAAAATCTTTGTGGGTGTGGTAGAAGTCCTATGAATTTTCTGTTTTGGAGCTTCTAAATGGAAAAACACTACATTAGCTTTTGGGATCTGGTTGCGGCTCTAGTTCTTATACCCAAAAAAAAAGACGAGATCTAGTCATATTTGACTCCAAAAACACTAACTAAGCTTCTTATTGCTTCTCAAATCTTTGTGGGTGTGGCCGAAGTCCTATGAGTTTTCTGTGTTGGAGCTTCTAAACGGAAAAACACTACTTTAGCTTTTGGGATCCGGTTGCGGTTCTAGTTCTTATACCCAATCATAAACACGAGATCTAGTCATATTTGACTCCAAAAACACTAACCAAGCTTCTTATTGCTTCTCAAATCTTTGTGGGTGTGGCCAAAGTCCTATGAGTTTTCTGGTTTGGAGCTTCTAAATGGAAAAACACTACTTTATCTTTTGGGATCCGGTTGCGGTTATAGTTCTTATACCCAATCATAAACACTAGATCTAGTCATATTTGACTCCAAAAACACTAACCAAGCTTTTTATTGCCTCTCAAATCTTTGTGGGTGTGGCCAAAGTCCTATGAGTTTTCTGTTTTGGAGCTTCTAAATGAAAAAACACTATTTTAGCTTTTGAGATCCGGTTGCGGTTCTAGTTTTTATACCCAATCATAAACACGAGATCTAGTCATATTTGACTCCAAAACACTAACCAAGCTTCTTATTGCTTCTCAAATCTTTGTGGGTGTGGCCGAAGTCCTATGAGTTTTCTGTGTTGGAGCTTCTATTCGGAAAAACACTACGATGGCTTTTGGGATACGGTTGCGGTTATAGTTCTTATACCCAATCATAAACACTAGATCTAGTCATATTTGACTCCAAAAACACTAACCAAGCTTCCTATTGTTTCTCAAATCTTTGTGGGTGTGGACAAAGTCCTATGAGTTTTCTGGTTTGGAGCTTCTAAATGGAGAAACACTACTTTATCTTTTGGGATACGGTTGCGGTTCTAGTTCTTATACCCAATCATAAACACGAGATCTAGTCATATTTGACTCCAAAAACACTAACCAAGCTTCTTATTGCTTCTCAAATCTTTGTGGGTGTGGCCGAAGTCCTATGAGTTTTCTGTGTTGGAGCTTCTATTCGGAAAAACACTACATTGGCTTTTGGGATACGGTTGCGGTTCTAGTTCTTATACCCAATCATAAACACGAGATCTAGTATATATTTGACTCCAAAAACACTAACCAAGTTTCTTATTGCTTCTCAAATCTTTGTGGGTGTGGACTGTAAGAATATGCGGAAGATTAAGAGTATTTTGAGAGATTAGTGAAGAACAAGAGAGAGAGTATGAGAGACATTGAAGAACAAGAGAGAGAGTATGAGAGACATTTCGCAAATAGGGTAAGATTAATTAGAATAGGATAGATTTCTCTTTGTGTGTTTACATCTATTTAAGGACACACAAAGAGTATAGATCCGTTACACATGATCCAAGGGACAATGACATAAAGAAAAGTTCCTTGTCTTCACATGAGAAAGCGACCTCTCCTTCCTTATCTCCTTATCCACTTGCGCTCCAACGGCTCTCTTGGTTTAGGAAGGAGAGAGATGCTTCTAGATCCTTCCCATGGGCTTTCTTCAAGGCCTTCACTCTTCATGGATTCGTGTAACACCTCAAGCCCTCACGCACACCTTTGTACGGACATGTACGGATGGGCTTGTACGGACATGTACGGATGGGTGCTTCACTCTTCGTTTCTTGATCAATACTCCCCCTCAAGCTTAGACTTATGGAATAGTTTAAGCTTGGAAACTCATGAACGTCACCTCATTAAAAACCTTAGTAAAGAAAACCGCATGGGACAAAACTTTACTAAGGGAAAAAGAGTGTGACATTCACGAGCTAAGAGGACTTGAGATCAAGAGTCGGTGAGGTCCACAAGTCCTAGTTTGCTATTGATGAAGTTGCAAACCTTGAGACTTGCGGCCTTGGTGAAGATGTCCGCCAATTGATCTTCACTTCTTGTGTAACATGGTAGAGTAACCCCTTGAACAATCTTCTCTCGGACTTTATGGCAATCTACTTCAATGTGTTTTGTTCTCTCATGAAACACCGAGTTTGATGCTATGTAGATCGCGGCTTTGTTGTCACAATGCATGGTGATTGGTGTGTCTTGTTCAACCCTTAGATCCTTGAGAAGAGCCTTGAGCCAAGTTAGTTCATTTGTAAGTTGCTTCATGGCTCTATATTCCGACTCCGCACTTGAGCATGAGACCACCTTTTGCTTCTTAGTCTTCCATGTAACCAAATTTCCACCAAGAAATGTGCAATAGCCGGTTGTAGATCTTCTATCCATTCTATCTCCAGCATAATCCGCATCACAATAGCCTACCAACTCGGTGTTTGAGTTCTTTCCCATCCAAATGCCTTGGCCGGAGCTTCCCTTGAGGTATCGGAGTATCCTCTCTACCATGCTCCAATGATACACCGTAGGTGCTTGCATATGTTGACTCACCTGATTCACAGCAAAACATATATCCGGCCGTGTATTAGTCAAGTATATCAACTTACCCACAAGCTTGCGATAGAGTGGTGCATCGTTAAACTTCTCATCCTCTTTCTCCCCCTTTCGATCGACCTTGTAGCCTTCTTCTAGTGGAGTCTTGGCTGGTTTAGCATTCTCATAACCTGTCTCATTTAACAAATCAAGAGTGTACTTCCTTTGAGATAAGAAGAGGCCCTCGGGTGAGCGACATACTTCTATCCCGAGAAAGTACTTAAGTTCACCGAGATCTTTAATATCAAAGGTAGACTTGAGAAAGGTTTTAGTAGTGTTGATACCTTCCTTGTTGTCTCCGGAGATGATAAGATCATCCACATAAATGAGAACAACAACTATACCTTGAGGACTTTGGAGAGTGAATAATGTATGATCAGATTCGGACTTCTTGAAGCCTTGGTCTTTAAGAGTTCGGCTCAATTTGTGGTACCATGCCCTTGGTGACTGTTTCAAACCATATATAGCTTTGCGAAGTCTCCACACCTTTCCCGGGTCAATTGTGTCTTCTAGTCCCGGTGGAGGAGTCATGTATACATCATCTTCAAGCTCTCCTTGAAGAAACGCATTCTTTACATCCATTTGCCATAACTCCCAAGAGAGATTAGTAGCTAGAGATAGAACTACTCGAACCGTATGGAGTTTCGCAACCGGTGCAAAGGTCTCCTTGTAGTCAGCTCCATAAGTTTGTGAGAATCCTCGAGCCACTAGCCTCGCCTTATACCTCTCTATGTCCCCATTACTCTTGTATTTGATTGTGAAGATCCATCTTGAGCTAACCGTTTTCTTCCCGGAGGGTAGTTCTTCCTCATCCCACGTGTGATTGCGAGTCATTGCTCCAATCTCTTCTTGAATCGCATCACGCCATTCCTTTACTTGCATTGCCTCCTCATAAGTTTGTGGAATCTTGATTGAAGAGATTTTGCTTAGGAAGACTTGATGATCTTGTGGCACAAGGGCGAGAGAACATGTTGCTTGAATTGGGTGAGCTACGGCTTGTTGGTTGAAATAAACCCTTGTATTCTTCCAATTGGATGGAGGAAATTTTAACCTTTCACTTCTTCTTAATGGTTGAGTAGGTCTTTGTTCAGCTTGAGTGGCTTCCTCATCTTCACTAGAATCACTAGAGTCATCTAGGGATTGAGTCTCTTGAACTTGACTTGTAGCTTCCCGATCTTGGGAAGGACTATTGTGGTCACTATGAGCTCTTTCTCCGTCTTCTTCATCATTAGACTCGGTACTTGGAGTTGGTGCTTGGTCTTGTTGGTTTGGTTCATGACTTGATTGAGGAGGGTCATCATGACTTGGTGGAATGGAGTTCTGGCCCGGTTGAGTACTCGTCGTTGATGTTGGAGCTTTGTTTCCCAAATGGTCCAATAGAAATCTTAGACTAGTAGCCCGGTCGGATGGAGAATGGGCTAGATCTTTAAGACTTTCCCAATCTTTCTTGTCATGATATCCTTGATCTTCAAGGAATTTCACATCTCTTGATACATATGTTCGGTTGTTCGCCGGATCATAGCATTTGTAACCCTTTTGTGTTGTGGAGTATCCAAGGAACATGCACCGAGTACTCTTCGCATCGAGTTTATTCCTTTGTTCTCCGGGTACTAAAACAAAACACACACAACCAAACACTCTTAGGTGATCAATAGAAGGTTTAGTGTTGTTTAGTACCTCAAATGGAGATAAGTCTCCCAAGATTTTTGTTGGTGTCCGGTTGATAAGGTAGCATGCTGTCATAACCGCATCACCCCAATACCTCCTTGGAACACTTGTATAAAACATCATTGATCTTGCAACCTCCATGAGATGTCGGTTCTTTCTCTCCGCCACTCCATTTTGTTGTGGTGTGTACGGGCAACTCGTTTGGTGTAATATTCCGGACTTGCTTAGGTGCTCTTTCAACTTAAGACTTGTGTACTCTCCTCCATTGTCGGTCCTAAGTACCTTAATTTTGGCATTAAATTGATTAGTGACATAGTTTTGATAATTTATGAAAGCATCAAATACTCTATCCTTAGAAGGCAAGAGAGTTATCCATGTGTATTTTGATTTCTCATCAATAAATGTGACAAAGTATTTATTGTTATCTCTAGAAACACATGGTGCTGTCCAAACATCAGAATGTACTAAATCAAAACAATTCTCATATATAGTAGAGGACTTAGGGAAAACTGATTTGCAATGTTTACCAAGAATACACGCTTCACAACTAGTATGATCAAAAGATATACTTGGTAACATAAGCTTAAGAGCACGAACATGCGGATGGCCTAGCCTAGCATGCCATAAAACATTGAAAGAAACACCTAAATGCGATTTAAAAGAGATAGGACTAGAACTAGAGCTTGATGATATCCCTTCAAGAACATAAAGTTCTCCTTTTGAACCACCTTCTCCAATCAACTTTCCGGTCTCAATATCCTGAAAATACACATCATTAGGTCCAAATATAGCATAACAATTTAAATCTTTAGTGGCCCTTTTTACCGATAGTAAATTAGAAGTAAACTTGGGCATATAGAAAGCTTTGGAGTTCTTATCAAATACTCTTAAATTGCCTATCCCTTTGATTGGAACCTTATCACCATTGGCTATAATCACATTTCCTAGGGCCGGTTCAATGTTATTAAGAAGATTCGAATTGCTAATCATATGATGTGAAGCACCCGAATCAATAACAATAGAACTATCACTAGGTTTATGAGAAAAATAGGTGATACCGGATTCCTTGAGGGATGCAATGGATTTGATAAGAGCTTCTAGGTCAGACTTCCTCACATAATCCCCGGGTTCCATCTTGTTCACTTCTCCTCTTGTGTTTGAGCTTCCGGGTTGATCTTGACCATCTTGTCCTTCAAGTGAGAGATGAGCTTTTGGTTCTTTGAACTTGGCCGGCTTGAGGTGTGGGTGGAGAATCCAACATTTATCTTTGGTGTGGCCTTTCTTCTTGCAATGTTCACACACCAAGGCTTTTCGTTCATCGTTTCGGTATACTCCTTTGTTGGCCACCACTTCTCCTTTGTTTGCCGTAGAAAGTTCACCTTTTCCACCGAATAAACCGGACGATCCTTGCTCCTTTTGAATTTGGGAACATACTTCATCGAGACTTGGTAGCTTCTCCGATCGAAGAAGGTGCTTGATGAGATCATTGTAGCTAGGATTCAAGGTGAGAAGGAGAGCAAACACCTTATCTTGTTCCCGGCGTTCATGGAGGATCTTTGGATCAAGGGTACCCGGCCTTAGGCTCTCAAGTTCGGACCATAAAGATCTAAACTTTCCAAAATGTTTTGTGAACTCCAAGTCTTCTTGACTTAACTCATTAATGGCTTTCTTCACTTCAAACACTCGGGTAAGATTAGACTCATTACCATACACATTTTTAAGTGTATCCCATAGCTCCTTTGCCGTTTCACAATAGGAGTAGCCTTCAAGAATAGAGGCTTCAAGAGAGTTTTGGAGAAGAGCAAGGACAGTTTGATCCTCTTGGAACCATTTATTTTCCTCGGGGATGGTTGCTTCCTTCTCTTCCTCTTCTTCTTCGTCGGCATCTTTTGGAGCTTGGGATGATATTACATGGCTCCAAAGTCCCCGACCACACAGTACGGTTCTTGTTGTTCTTGACCAAGTCAAGTAGTTCCTCCCTTGGAGAACCACCGAAGTAACAAGCTTTTTAGGTTTTTCCATGGCTTGAAATCACTCGGATTGAAGAACAAAGCTATTACCCGCCGGACAAAGCTATTACCCGCCGGATAATGAGAGAAATTTGCGAAATCAAACTAAAAGAGAGAAGAATAGAGAGAGAATGGCTTTAAAGACAAGATCTTGCTCTGATACCATGTAAGAATATGCGGAAGATTAAGAGTATTTTGAGAGATTAGTGAAGAACAAGAGAGAGAGTATGAGAGACATTGAAGAACAAGAGAGAGAGTATGAGAGACATTTCGCAAATAGGGTAAGATTAATTAGAATAGGATAGATTTCTCTTTGTGTGTTTACATCTATTTAAGGACACACAAAGAGTATAGATCCGTTACACATGATCCAAGGGACAATGACATAAAGAAAAGTTCCTTGTCTTCACATGAGAAAGCGACCTCTCCTTCCTTATCTCCTTATCCACTTGCGCTCCAACGGCTCTCTTGGTTTAGGAAGGAGAGAGATGCTTCTAGATCCTTCCCATGGGCTTTCTTCAAGGCCTTCACTCTTCATGGATTCGTGTAACACCTCAAGCCCTCACGCACACCTTTGTACGGACATGTACGGATGAGATTGTACGGATGGGTGCTTCACTCTTCGTTTCTTGATCAATAATAAACACTAGATCTAGTCATATTTGACTCCAAAAACACTAACCAAGCTTCTTATTGCTTCTGAAATCTTTGTGGGTGTGGCCAAAGTCCTATGAGTTTTCTGTGTTGGAGCTTCTAAACGGAAAACCACTATGTTAGCTTTTGGGATCCGGTTGCGGTTCTAGTTCTTATACCCAATCATAAACACGAGATCTAGTCATATTTGACTCCAAAAACACTAACCAAGCTTCTTATTGCTTCTCAAATCTTTGTGGGTGTGGCAGAAGTCCTATGAATTTTCTGTTTTGGAGCTTCTAAATGGAAAAACACTACATTAGCTTTTGGGATCCGGTTGCGGCTCTAGTTCTTATACCCAATAAAAAACACGAGATCTAGTCATATTTGACTCCAAAAACACTAACTAAGCTTCTTATTGCTTCTCAAATCTTTGTGGGTGTGGCCAAAGTCCTATGAGTTTTCTGGTTTGGAGCTTCTAAATGGAAAAACACTACTTTATCTTTTGGGATCCGGTTGCGGTTATAGTTCTTATACCCAATCATAAACACTAGATCTAGTCATATTTGACTCCAAAAACACTAACCAAGCTTCTTAGTGCTTCTTAAATCTTTGTGGGTGTGGCCGAAGTCCTATGAATTTTCTGTTTTGGAGCTTCTAAATGGAAAAACACTACATTAGCTTTTGGGATCCGGTTGCGGTTCTAGTTCTTATACCCAATCATAAACACGAGATCTAGTCATATTTGACTCCAAAAACACTAACCAAGCTTCTTATTGCTTCTAAAATCTTTGTGGGTGTGGCCGAAGTCCTATGTGTTTTCTGTGTTGGAGCTTCTAAACGGAAAAACACAACATTGGCTTTTGGGATACGGTTGCGGTTCTAGTTCTTATACCCAATCATAAACACGAGATCTAGTCCATATTTGACTCCAAAAACACTAACCAAGCTTCTTATTGCTTCTCAAATCTTTGTGGGTGTGGGCAAAGTCCTATGAGTTTTCTGGTTTGGAGCTTCTAAATGGAAAAACACTACTTTATCTTTTGGGTTCCGGTTGTGGTTCTAGTTCTTATACCCAATCATAAACACTAGATCTAGTCATATTTGACTCCAAAAACACTAACCAAGCTTCTTATTGCTTCTGAAATCTTTGTGGGTGTGGCCAAAGTCCTATGAGTTTTCTGTGTTGGAGCTTCTAAACGGAAAACCACTATGTTAGCTTTTGGGATCCGGTTGCGGTTCTAGTTCTTATACCCAATCATAAACACGAGATCTAGTCATATTTGACTCCAAAAACACTAACCAAGCTTTTTATTGCTTCTCAAATCTTTGTGGGTGTGGCAGAAGTCCTATGAGTTTCCTGTGTTGGAGCTTCTAAATGGAAAAACACTAATTTAGCTTTTGGGATCCGGTTGCGGTTCTAGTTCTTATACCTGATCATAAACACGAGATCTAGTCATATTTTCCTCTAAAAACTCTAACCAATCTTCTTATTGCTTCTCAAATCTTTGTAGGTGTGGCCAAAGTCCTATGAGTTTTCTATGTTGGAGCTTCTAAACGGAAAAATACTACTTTAGCTTTTGGGATCCGATTGCGGTTCTAGATCTTATACCCAATCATAAACACGAGATCTAGTCATATTTGACTCCAAAAACACTAACCAAGCTTCTTATTGCTTCTCAAATCTTTGTGGGTGTGGCCGAAGTCCTATTAGTTTTCTATTTTGGAGCTTCTAAATGGAAAAACTCTATTTTAGCTTTTTGGATCCGGTTGCGGTTCTAGTTCTTATACCCAATCATAAACACGCGATCTAGTCATATTTGACTCCAAAAACACTAACCAAGCTTTTTATATCTTCTGAAATCTTTGTGGGTGTGGCCGAAGTCCTATGAGTTTCGTGTGTTGGAGCTTCTAAATGGAAAAACACTACTTTAGCTTTTGGGATCCGGTTGCAGTTCTAGTTCTTATACCTAATCATAAACACGAGATCTAGTCATATTTGCCTCTAAAAACTCTAACCAAGCTTCTTATTGTTTCTCAAATCTTTGTGGGTGTGGCCAAAGTCCTATGAGTTTTCTATGTTGGAGCTTCTAAACGGAAAAACACTACTTTAGCTTTTGGGATCCGGTTGCGGTTCTAGTTCTTATACCCAATCATAAACACGAGATCTAGTCATATTTGACTCCAAAAACACTAACCAAGCTTTTTATTGCTTCTCAAATCCTTGTGGGTGTGGCCGAAGTCCTATGAGTTTTCTGTGTTGGAGCTTCTAAATGGAAAAACACTACTTTAGCTTTTGGGATCCGGTTGTGGTTCTAGTTCTTATACCTAATCATAAACACGAGATCTAGTCATATTTGCCTCTAAAAACTCTAACCAAGCTTCTTATTGCTTCTCAAATCTTTGTGGGTGTGGCCAAAGTCCTATTAGTTTCCTGTGTTGGAGCTTCTAAATGGAAAAACACTACTTTGGCTTTTGGGATCCGGTTGCGGCTCTAGTTCTTATACCCAATCAAAAACACGAGATCTAGTCATATTTGACTCCAAAAACACTAACCAAGCTTCTTATAGCTTCTCAAATCTTTGTGGGTGTAGCCGAAGTCCTATGAGTTTCCTGTGTTGGAGCTTCTAAATGGAAAAACACTACTTTAGCTTTTGGGATTCGGTTGCGGTTCTAGTTCTTATACCTAATCATAAACACGAGATCTAGTCATATTTGCCTCTAAAAACTCTAACCAAGTGTAAGAATATGCGGAAGATTAAGAGTATTTTGAGAGATTAGTGAAGAACAAGAGAGAGAGTATGAGAGACATTGAAGAACAAGAGAGAGAGTATGAGAGACATTTCGCAAATAGGGTAAGATTGATTAGAATAGGATAGGTTTCTCTTTGTGTGTTTACATCTATTTAAGGACACACAAAGAGTATAGAGCCGTTACACATGATCCAAGGGACAATGACATAAAGTAAAGTTCCTTGTCTTGACATGAGAAAGCGACCTCCCCTTCCTTATCTCCTTATCCACTTGCGCTCCAACGGCTCTCTTGCTTTAGGACGGAGAGAGATGCTTCTAGATCCTTCCCATGGGCTTTCTTAAAGGCCTTCACTCTTCATGGATTCGTGTAACACCTCCAGCCCACACGCACACCTTTGTACGGACATGTACGGATGAGATTGTACGGATGGGTGCTTCACTCTTCGTTTCTTGATCAATACTCCCCCTCAAGCTTAGACTTATGGAATAGTTTAAGCTTGGAAACTCATGAACATCAACTCATTAAAAACCTTAGTAAAGAAAACCGCATGGGACAAAACTTTACTAAGGGAAAAAGAGTGTGACATTCACGAGCTAAGAGGACTTGAGATCAAGAGTCGGTGAGGTCCACAAGTCCTAGTTTGCTATTGATGAAGTTGCAAACCTTGAGACTTGCGGCCTTGGTGAAGATGTCCGCCAATTGATCTTCACTTCTTGTGTAACACGGTAGAGTAACCCCTTGAACAATCTTCTCTCGGACTTTATGGCAATCTACTTCAATGTGTTTTGGTCTCTCATGAAACACCGAGTTTGATGCTATGTAGATCGCGGCTTTGTTGTCACAATGCATGGTGATTGGTGTGTCTTGTTCAACCCTTAGATCCTTGAGAAGAGCCTTGAGCCAAGTTAGTTCATTTGTAAGTTGCTTCATGGCTCTATATTCCGACTCCGCGCTTGAGCATGAGACCACCTTTTGCTTCTTAGTCTTCCATGTAACCAAATTTCCACCAAGAAATGTGCAATAGCCGGTTGTAGATCTTCTATCCATTCTATCTCCAGCATAATCCGCATCACAATAGCCTACCAACTCGGTGTTTGAGTTCTTTCCCATCCAAATGCCTTGGCCGGAGCTTCCCTTGAGGTATCGGAGTATCCTCTCTACCATGCTCCAATGATACACCGTAGGTGCTTGCATATGTTGACTCACCTGATTCACAGCAAAACATATATCCGGCCGTGTATTAGTCAAGTATATCAACTTACCCACAAGCTTGCGATAGAGTGGTGCATCGTTAAACTTCTCATCCTCTTTCTCCCCCTTTCGATCGACCTTGTAGCCTTCTTCTAGTGGAGGCTTGGCTGGTTTAGCATTCTCATAACCTGTCTCATATAACAAATCAAGAGTGTACTTCCTTTGAGATAAGAAGAGGCCCTCGGGTGAGCGACATACTTCTATCCCGAGAAAGTACTTAAGTTCACCGAGATCTTTAATATCAAAGGTAGACTTGAGAAAGGTTTTAGTAGTGTTGATACCTTCCTTGTTGTCTCCGGAGATGATAAGATCATCCACATAAATGAGAACAACAACTATACCTTGAGGACTTTGGAGAGTGAATAATGTATGATCAGATTCGGACTTCTTGAAGCCATGGTCTTTAAGAGTTCGGCTCAATTTGTGGTACCATGCCCTTGGTGACTGTTTCAAACCATATATAGCTTTGCGAAGTCTCCACACCTTTCCCGGGTCAATTGTGTCTTCTAGTCCCGGTGGAGGAGTCATGTATACATCATCTTCAAGCTCTCCTTGAAGAAACGCATTCTTTACATCCATTTGCCATAACTCCCAAGAGAGATTAGTAGCTAGAGATAGGACTACTCGAACCGTATGGAGTTTCGCAACCGGTGCAAAGGTCTCCTTGTAGTCAGCTCCATAAGTTTGTGAGAATCCTCGAGCCACTAGCCTCGCCTTATACCTCTCTATGTCCCCATTACTCTTGTATTTGATTGTGAAGATCCATCTTGAGCTAACTGTTTTCTTCCCGGAGGGTAGTTCTTCCTCATCCCACGTGTGATTGCGAGTCATTGCTCCAATCTCTTCTTGAATCGCATCACGCCATTCCTTTACTTGCATTGCCTCCTCATAAGTTTGTGGAATCTTGATTGAAGAGATTTTGCTTAGGAAGACTTGATGATCTTGTGGCACAAGGGCGAGAGAACATGTTGCTTGAATTGGGTGAGCTACGGCTTGTTGGTTGAAATAAACCCTTGTATTCTTCCAATTGGATGGAGGAAATTTTAACCTTTCACTTCTTCTTAATGGTTGAGTAGGTCTTTGTTCAGCTTGAGTGGCTTCCTCATCGTCACTAGAATCACTAGAGTCATCTAGGGATTGAGTCTCTTGAACTTGACTTGTAGCTTCCCGATCTTGGGAAGGACTATTGTGGTCACTATGAGCTCTTTCTCCGTCTTCTTCATCATTAGACTCGGTACTTGAAGTTGGTGCTTGGTCTTGTTGGTTTGGTTCATGACTTGATTGAGGAGGGTCATCATGACTTGGTGGAATGGAGTTCTGGCCCGGTTGAGTACTCGTCGTTGATGTTGGAGCTTTGTTTCCCAAATGGTCCAATAGAAATCTTAGACTAGTAGCCCGGTCGGATGGAGAATGGGCTAGATCTTTAAGACTTTCCCAATCTTTCTTGTCATGATATCCTTGATCTTCAAGGAATTTCACATCTCTTGATACATATGTTCGGTTGTTCGCCGGATCATAGCATTTGTAACCCTTTTGTGTTGTGGAGTATCCAAGGAACATGCACCGAGTACTCTTCGCATCGAGTTTATTCCTTTGTTCTCCGGGCACTAAAACAAAACACACACAACCAAACACTCTTAGGTGATCAATAGAAGGTTTAGTGTTGTTTAGTACCTCAAATGGAGATAAGTCTCCCAAGATTTTTGTTGGTGTCCGGTTGATAAGGTAGCATGCTGTCATAACCGCATCACCCCAATACCTCCTTGGAACACTTGTATAAAACATCATTGATCTTGCAACCTCCATGAGATGTCGGTTCTTTCTCTCCGCCACTCCATTTTGTTGTGGTGTGTACGGGCAACTCGTTTGATGTAATATTCCGGACTTGCTTAGGTGCTCTTTCAACTTAAGACTTGTGTACTCTCCTCCATTGTCGGTCCTAAGTACCTTAATTTTGGCATTAAATTGATTAGTGACATAGTTTTGATAATTTATGAAAGCATCAAATACTCTATCCTTAGAAGGCAAGAGAGTTATCCATGTGTATTTTGATTTCTCATCAATAAATGTGACAAAGTATTTATTGTTATCTCTAGAAACACATGGTGCTGTCCAAACATCAGAATGTACTAAATCAAAACAATTCTCATATATAGTAGAGGACTTAGGGAAAACTGATTTGCAATGTTTACCAAGAATACAAGCTTCACAACTAGTATGATCAAAAGATATACTTGGTAACATAAGCTTAAGAGCACGAACATGCGGATGGCCTAGCCTAGCATGCCATAAAACATTGAAAGAAACACCTAAATGCGATTTAAAAGAGATAGGACTAGAACTAGAGCTTGATGATATCCCTTCAAGAACATAAAGTTCTCCTTTTGAACCACCTTCTCCAATCAACTTTCCGGTCTCAATATCCTGAAAATACACATCATTAGGTCCAAATATAGCATAACAGTTTAAATCTTTAGTGGCCCTTTTTACCGATAGTAAATTAGAAGTAAACTTGGGCATATAGAAAGCTTTGGAGTTCTTATCAAATACTCTTAAATTGCCTATCCCTTTGATTGGAACCTTATCACCATTGGCTATAATCACATTTCCTAGGGCCGGTTCAATGTTATTAAGAAGATTCGAATTGCTAATCATATGATGTGAAGCACCCGAATCAATAACAATAGAACTATCACTAGGTTTATGAGAAAAATAGGTGATACCGGATTCCTTGAGGGATGCAATGGATTTGATAAGAGCTTCTAGGTCAGACTTCCTCACATAATCCCCGGGTTCCATCTTGTTCACTTCTCCTCTTGTGTTTGAGCTTCCGGGTTGATCTTGACCATCTTGTCCTTCAAGTGAGAGATGAGCTTTTGGTTCTTTGAACTTGGCCGGCTTGAGGTGTGGGTGGAGAATCCAACATTTATCTTTGGTGTGGCCTTTCTTCTTGCAATGTTCACACACCAAGGCTTTTCGTTCATCGTTTCGGTATACTCCTTTGTTGGCCACCACTTCTCCTTTGTTTGCCGTAGAAAGTTCACCTTTTCCACCGAATAAACCGGACGATCCTTGCTCCTTTTGAATTTGGGAACATACTTCATCGAGACTTGGTAGCTTCTCCGATCGAAGAAGGTGCTTGATGAGATCATTGTAGCTAGGATTCAAGGTGAGAAGGAGAGCAAACACCTTATCTTGTTCCCGGCGTTCATGGAGGATCTTTGGATCAAGGGTACCCGGCCTTAGGCTCTCAAGTTCGGACCATAAAGATCTAAACTTTCCAAAATGTTTTGTGAACTCCAAGTCTTCTTGACTTAACTCATTAATGGCTTTCTTCACTTCAAACACTCGGGTGAGATTAGACTCATTACCATACACATTTTTAAGTGTATCCCATAGCTCCTTTGCCGTTTCACAATAGGAGTAGCCTTCAAGAATAGAGGCTTCAAGAGAGTTTTGGAGAAGAGCAAGGACCGTTTGATCCTCTTGGAACCATTTGTTTTCCTCGGGAATGGTTGCTTCCTTCTCTTCCTCTTCTTCTTCGTCGGCATCTTTTGGAGCTTGGGATGATATTACATGGCTCCAAAGTCCCCGACCACACAGTACGGTTCTTGTTGTTCTTGACCAAGTCAAGTAGTTCCTCCCTTGGAGAACCACCGAAGTAACAAGCTTTTTAGGTTTTTCCATGGCTTGAAATCACTCGGATTGAAGAACAAAGCTATTACCCGCCGGACAAAGCTATTACCCGCCGGATAATGAGAGAAATTTGCGAAATCAAACTAAAAGAGAGAAGAATAGAGAGAGAATGACTTTAAAGACAAGATCTTGCTCTGATACCATGTAAGAATATGCGGAAGATTAAGAGTATTTTGAGAGATTAGTGAAGAACAAGAGAGAGAGTATGAGAGACATTGAAGAACAAGAGAGAGAGTATGAGAGACATTTCGCAAATAGGGTAAGATTGATTAGAATAGGATAGGTTTCTCTTTGTGTGTTTACATCTATTTAAGGACACACAAAGAGTATAGAGCCGTTACACATGATCCAAGGGACAATGACATAAAGTAAAGTTCCTTGTCTTGACATGAGAAAGCGACCTCCCCTTCCTTATCTCCTTATCCACTTGCGCTCCAACGGCTCTCTTGCTTTAGGACGGAGAGAGATGCTTCTAGATCCTTCCCATGGGCTTTCTTAAAGGCCTTCACTCTTCATGGATTCGTGTAACACCTCCAGCCCACACGCACACCTTTGTACGGACATGTACGGATGAGATTGTACGGATGGGTGCTTCACTCTTTGTTTCTTGATCAATACCAAGCTTCTTATTGCTTCTCAAATCTTTGTGGGTGTTGCCAAAGTCCTATGAGTTTTCTATGTTGGAGCTTCTAAACGGAAAAACACTACTTTAGCTTTTGGGATCCGGTTGCGGTTCTAGTTCTTATACCCAATCATAAACACGAGATCTAGTCATATTTGACTCCAAAAACACTAACCAATTTTCTTATAGCTTCTCAAATCTTTGTGGGTGTGGCCGAAGTCCTATTAGTTTTCTGTTTTGGAGCTTCTAAATGGAAAAACACTATTTTAGCTTTTTGGATCCGGTTGCGGTTCTAGTTCTTATTACCAATCATAAACACGAGATCTAGTCATATTTGACTCCAAAAACACTAACCAAGCTTTTTATAGCTTCTCAAATTTTTGTGGGTGTGGCCGAAGTCCTATGAGTTTTCTGTTTTGGAGCTTCTAAATGGAAAAAAACTACATTAGCTTTTGGATCCGGTTTGCGGCTCTAGTTCTTATACCCAATCATAAACACGAGATCTAGTCATATTTGACTCCAAAAACACTAACCAAGCTTCTTTTTGCTTCTCAAATCTTTGTGGGTGTGGCCAAAGTCCTATGAGTTTTCTTATCTGGAGCTTCTAAATGGAAAAACACTACTTTATCTTTTGGGATCCGGTTGCGGTTCTAGTTCTTATACCCAATCATAAACACGAGATCTAGCCCTATTTGACTCCAAAAACACTAACCAAGCTTCTTATTGCTTCTCAAATCTTTGTGGGTGTGGCCGAAGTCCTATGAGTTTTCTGTGTAGAAGCTTCTAAATGGAAAAACACTACTTTAGCTTTTGGGTTCAGGTTGCGGTTCAAGTTCTTATACCTAATCATAAACACGAGATCTAGTCATATTTGACTCCAAAAACACTAACCAAGCTTTTTATAGCTTCTCAAATTTTTGTGGGTGTGGCCGAAGTCCTATGAGTTTTCTGTTTTGGAGCTTCTAAATGGAAAAAAACTACATTAGCTTTTGGATCCGGTTGCGGCTCTAGTTCTTATACCCAATCAAAAACACGAGATCTAGTCATATTTGACTCCAAAAGCACTAACCAAGCTTCTTATAGCTTCTCAAATCTTTGTGGGTGTGGCCGAAGTCCTATGAGTTTCCTGTGTTGGAGCTTCTAAATGGAAAAACACTACTTTAGCTTTTGGGATCCGGTTGCGGTTCTAGTTCTTATACCTAATCATAAACACGAGATCTAGTCATATTTGCCTCTAAAAACTCTAACCAAGCTTCTTATTGCTTCTCAAATCTTTGTGGGTGTGGCCAAAGTCCTATGAGTTTTCTATGTTGGAGCTTCTAAACGGAAAAACACTACTTTAGCTTTTGGGATCCGATTGCGGTTCTAGATCTTATACCCAATCATAAACACGAGATCTAGTCATATTTGACTCCAAAAACACTAACCAAGCTTCTTATTGCTTCTCAAATCTTTGTGGGTGTGGCCGAAGTCCTATGAGTTTCCTGTGTTGGAGCTTCTAAATGGAAAAACACTACTTTAGCTTTTGGGATCCGGTTGCGGTTCTAGTTCTTATACCTAATCATAAACACGAGATCTAGTCATATTTGCCTCTAAAAACTCTAACCAAGCTTCTTATTGCTTCTCAAATCTTTGTGGGTGTGGCCAAAGTCCTATGAGTTTTCTATGTTGGAGCTTCTAAACGGAAAAACACTACTTTAGCTTTTGGGATCCGGTTGCGGCTCTAGTTCTTATACCCAATCAAAAACACGAGATCTAGTCATATTTGACTCCAAAAACACTAACCAAGCTTCTTATAGCTTCTCAAATCATTGTGGGTGTAGCCGAAGTCCTATGAGTTTCCTGTGTTGGAGCTTCTAAATGGAAAAACACTACTTTAGCTTTTGGGATCCGGTTGCGGTTCTAGTTCTTATACCTAATCATAAACACGAGATCTAGTCATATTTGCCTCTAAAAACTCTAACCAAGCTTCTTATTGCTTCTCAAATCTTTGTGGGTGTGGCCAAAGTCCTATGAGTTTTCTATATTGGAGCTTCTAAACGGAAAAACACTACTTTAGCTTTTGGGATCCGGTTGCTGTTCTAGTTCTTATACCCAATCATAAACACGAGATCTAGTCATATTTGACTCCAAAAACACTAACCAATTTTCTTATAGCTTCTCAAATCTTTGTGGGTGTGGCCAAAGTCCTATTAGTTTTCTGTTTTGGAGCTTCTAAATGGAAAAACACTATTTTAGCTTTTTGGATCCGGTTGCGGTTCTAGTTCTTATACCTAATCAAAAACACGAGATCTAGTCATATTTGACTCCAAAAACACTAACCAAGCTTCTTATAGCTTCTCAAATCTTTGTGGGTGTGGCCGAAGTCCTATGAGTTTCCTGTGTTGGAGCTTCTAAATGAAAAAACACTAATTTTGCTTTTGGGATCCGGTTGCGGTTCTAGTTCTTATACCTGATCATAAACACGAGATCTAGTCATATTTTCCTCTAAAAACTCTAACCAATCTTCTTATTGCTTCTCAAATCTTTGTAGGTGTGGCCAAAGTCCTATGAGTTTTCTATGTTGGAGCTTCTAAACGGAAAAATACTACTTTAGCTTTTGGGATCTGATTGCGGTTCTAGATCTTATTGAAAGATTGTGGAGTTTAGGTTGCGAGAATGGGACTTAGTATGCGGAAATGAGATTGAGAGATTTGAGAGAAAGAGATTTGATGATGAGAAAGAGAGAGATATCTCTCATTACTTGATTTGGCAATTACAAAGGTTACCTTTTAAAGGCTATACAAAAGGAATATCCTATACGAATATGCTACTCTTATCCTTAACATGTACAACGGTCACAAGGACCAAACCGCGTCATAAAGTAGCTTTGTCTTCTTCCTCCTTTTAAACGCGTAACGGCTCCAAGAGGAAGGGTCTAGCGGCTTCTAGAAGGCTAGTGATGCTTTGAACAATGATAAGGGGCTTAAGGAGATTCAATGGGCCGAGTAAACTTGTGTACGGACGGCCCCAATCTCCTCTTGTACGGACAGCTCCAATCTTACTCGTACGGAGCTTGTTGAACCGCGGGTTAGCCGGATCGTCCCGCGGTACGGTCAGAATCCTCCTTCTTGAACTTCTCTCGTCCCAAACACTTCCTTTCTTGATTCTACTTGACCCGAATGACTTCTCTTGATTATTTGGTTCAATACTCCCCCTCAAGTCTAACCGGAGAAGAATGGAGGTTAGACTTGGATCCAAATTCAACCACCTCATTAAAAACCTAAGTGTAGAAAACCTCATGGGATAAAACCACACTTAGGGAAAAAGAGTATGGGATATTTGGCTAAGAGGATCATGGCCGAGAGATGTCAACGAGGCCAAGTTTGTGATGAATGTACTCACAAACTTTGGTGCTAGCTCCTTTGGTGAAGATGTCGGCCAATTGTTCTTCGGTATCGGTGTAGCAAGGTAGGATTACTCCAAGTTGAACTTGTTCTCTGACCTTGTGACAATCCACCTCAATGTGCTTCGTTCTTTCATGGAACACTGAATTTGAGGCGATGTGAATGGCGGCTTGATTGTCGCAATGCATGGTGATTGGCTTTGGTGTATCAATTCCGAAGTCTTTGAGGAGAGCTTTCAACCACATAAGTTCAGTTGTGAGCTTTCTCATGGCCCGGTACTCGGCTTCACAACTTGAAAGGGAGACCACCTTTTGCTTCTTGCTTCTCCAAGTAACTAGGTTGCCACCAATGAATATGCAATAGCCGGTGGTGGACCTCCTATCCTTCTTGTCTCCAGCATAGTCCGCATCACAATATCCCACCAGCTCCGTGTTGTTGTTGCATCCCATCCAAATGCCTTGACCCGGAGCTCCTTTGAGATATTTGAGGATGCGGTTCACCATGTTCCAATGATGTAGCGTGGGAGCTTGCATGTGTTGACTTACTACATTCACAGCAAAGCAAATGTCAGGCCTAGTAATGGTTAAATAAATGAGCTTACCTACAAGTCTTCGATATTGTGTGACATCTTCGAAAGGCTTGTTGTCAAGCTCCCCCTTACGATTGGCCTTGTAGTCATCTTCCAAGGGAGTCTTAGCCGGTTTTGCTCCAAGCTTACCTACTTGACTAAGAAGATCAAGAGTGTACTTCCTTTGAGATAAGAAGAGACCTTCCTTTGATCTACAAACTTCTATCCCAAGGAAGTACTTTAGTTCACCAAGGTCTTTTATATCAAAAACACTCTTAAGAAAGGTTTTAGTCTCTTGAATCCCTACCTTGTCATTCCCGGAGATGATAATATCATCTACATAAACGAGAATGACTACTATACCTTCCTTGCTTGGGAGAGTGAAGAGAGTGTTGTCGGCTTCCGACTTCTTGAATCCTCTTTCCAGCAAGGTTGTGCTAAGCTTGTGGTACCAAGCTCTTGGGGATTGCTTCAAACCATAAATAGCTTTCTTGAGTTTAAAAACCTTCCCGGGTGCATTATGATCTTCAAGGCCCGGTGGTGGCTTCATGTAGACTTCTTCTTCAAGTTCTCCTTGAAGAAAGGCATTCTTAACATCCATTTGCCATAGTTCCCACTCCAAGTTGGTAGCTAGAGAGAGAACTACTCTAACCGTATGTAGCTTTGCAACCGGGGCAAACGTATCCAAGTAATCCACCCCATACGTTTGAGTGAACCCTCTTGCAACAAGCCTAGCTTTGTAGCGTTCTATCTCCCCATTGCTCTTGTACTTGATAGTGAAGACCCACTTGGATGTCACAGCTCTCTTGCCTTTAGGTAACTCTCCTTCTTCCCAAGTATGGTTATGTTCCATAGCTTGTCTTTCGGCGGCTATAGCTTCTCTCCATACTTGATGTTGGATAGCTTCTTCATAGGTTTGAGGAATCCAATGTTGATCAATTTGTCCAAGGAAGGCTTGATGTTCTTCGGGGAAATGAGCAATGGTACACACGGCTTGAATAGGATGAGCCACGGCTTGACTATTGTAGTAAACCCGAGTGTTCTTCCAATTTGATGGAGGGAACTTCTGTCTTTGACTTCTTCTTAGGGCTATAGGCACTTCTTGGGATGTAGAATCTTCATTATGATCTGATGTAGACAAATTCTCCTCTTCGGGTAAAGTAGTATCTTCCTCATGATCACTTGAGATCTCTTCCTCTTCAAGATTGTCTTCTTGAATATTTTCTTCTTCTTGTAAATGTTCTTCTTCCTCATGTTGTGATGTTTCTTGTTGTTGAGTAGGCTCCGGATTAGGATTTGATGAATTGGTGTGACTTTGAGAGTTGCTTACACCAAGTCTTTCCAAGATAATTCGGAGGTTGCTAGCTCTATCCGAAGGTGAATGGGTGAGATCTTGAATGTCTTCCCAATTCTTTTCTTCATAGTAGCCTTTACCCTCAACAAACTTCACATCTCTTGAAACAAGAACTTTCCTTGTTTCCGGTATATAGCACTTGTATCCTTTTTGTGTGATTGAGTACCCAATAAACATGCCCTTGACACTCTTAGGTTCGAGTTTGTTTCTTTGTTCACCTATAAGGACAAAACAAACACAACCAAACACACGTAAGTGATTGATAGACGGTTTATTCTTGTTAAGTACCTCAAAGGGAGAGGAATCTTGTAGGATCTTGGTCGGTGTCCGGTTGATCAAGTAGCAAGCTAGGACCACCGCATCACTCCAAAAGCGTTTAGGAACATTGGTGTGGAACATCATCGATCTTGCCACTTCCATGAGATGCCTATTCTTCCTCTCCGCTACTCCGTTTTGTTGTGGTGTATAAGGGCAGCTTGTTTGATGGATTATCCCGTGCTTGGCCAAATGTTGCTTGAAGGCATGACTTGTATATTCACCACCATTATCGGACCTAAAGATTTTGATCTTGGCATTGTAATGGTTAGTGACATAGTTTTGAAAGTTGATAAAAGCCTCAAGAACTCTATCTTTAGAAGGTAACAAAGTTAACCAAGTATATTTAGACTTCTCATCAATGAATGTGACATAGTATTTCTGATTTTCTCTAGATAAGCAAGGTGAAGTCCAAACATCCGAATGAACCAAATCAAAACAATTCTCATAAATAGTATTAGACTTGGGAAATACGGATTTGCAATGTTTACCAAGCATACAAGCCTCACATTCATTATTCTTAAAGGAAATACTTGGTAACAAAAGACCTAAAGCACGAGAATGAGGATGTCCTAGTCTAGCATGCCAAATAGCATTATTCGCATTAACAAGAATTGAGCTAAAGTGAGAAGATAGAGGAGTAGAGAGCTTTGTATCTTCAAGAACATAAAGACCATCCTTTGTACCTCCATGACCAAGCACTCTACTAGTCTCAATATCCTGAAAATGAACATCATTAGGACCAAAGATAGCATAGCAATTAAGATCGGTAGTAGCTTTCTTAACGGATAACAAGTTCGAGGTGAAAGTAGGCATATAGAAAGCTTTAGACTTTTTGCTAAACAATTCTAAGTCTCCTACTCCTTTAACCGGAATCTTATCACCATTTGCAATTATGATGTTTCCTAAAGCCGGTTCAATGTTATTCATCAAGTTAGAATCACTAATCATATGATGAGATGCTCCCGAATCAACAATAAGAGGTTTTAAAGCACCAAGAGCATGATAAGCGTTACCGGAAGACTCTTTGAGAGCCTTGATGAGTGCATCGAGGTCGGAGCGTCTCACTAGGTCGGAAGAAGCCATCATTGCGGCTCCATTTCCTCCCAAGGCTTGACTTGATGCTCCGGCTTGCTCTTGGCCTCCAAGGTTCCCTCCGGTGGCTTGGTTAGCTCTCGGCTCCCTTCTTGCTGGTTTGAGATGAGGATGAAGGATCCAGCACTTCTCTTTGGCATGTCCACTCCGTTTGCAATGATCACACCATGGAGCTTTCCCGCGGTTGGCGTTGAAGTTCCCCCGGTTGGCGGTTGCGAGTTCACTTGAGTTGCCCGAGACCAGCTCTCCTTTGCTACCGAACAACCCAAGAGATCCTTGCTCCTTTTGGATTTGAGAACACACTTCTTCAAGGTTTTGGAGCTTGTCGGCACGGAGGAGATGCTTGATGAGATCGTTGTACGCCGGACTCAAGGTGAAGAGTAGGCCAAAGACCTTGTCTTGCTCACGCCTCTCATTGATGACCGCCGGATCAAGGGTACTGGGTCTCAACATCTCAAGCTCGGCCCAAAGGGACCGAAACTTCCCAAAGTGTTGAGTGAACTCCATGTCTCCTTGGGTCAGCTCGTTGATGGCTTTCTTGATCTCAAACACACGGCTTAGGTTGGATTGGTTTCCAAAGACATTTTGCAAAGTTTCCCAAAGATCCTTGGGAGTCTCACAATAGGAGTATCCTTCAAGGATTGATGCTTCAAGGGAGTTTTGGAGAACGGATAAGACCATTTGGTCTTCTTGGAACCACTTGTCTTCATCAACAAGGGCGATCTCCAAGCCATCTTCGTTCGTGGTTGTCTCTCTTGGCGCTTCACTCTTGATGATGTGAGGCCAGAATCCACGACCGCACAAGATGGTCTTCATGGTTCTTGCCCAAAGCAAGTAGTTTCCTCCTTTGAGGGTGACTGGAGCACGAATCTTGGTGTTCTCCATGGTGAGCAAAGATTGAATCGAAAAGAGAATGAAGATTGAAGAAGAAGAAGAAGATTTGCAAGGAGAGTTTCGGAGAATAGAGTATGTGGAGCTTTATGGCTCTGATACCATGAAAGATTGTGGAGTTTAGGTTGCGAGAATGGGACTTAGTATGCGGAAATGAGATTGAGAGATTTGAGAGAAAGAGATTTGATGATGAGAAAGAGAGAGATATCTCTCATTACTTGATTTGGCAATTACAAAGGTTACCTTTTAAAGGCTATACAAAAGGAATATCCTATACGAATATGCTACTCTTATCCTTAACATGTACAACGGTCACAAGGACCAAACCGCGTCATAAAGTAGCTTTGTCTTCTTCCTCCTTTTAAACGCGTAACGGCTCCAAGAGGAAGGGTCTAGCGGCTTCTAGAAGGCTAGTGATGCTTTGAACAATGATAAGGGGCTTAAGGAGATTCAATGGGCCGAGTAAACTTGTGTACGGACGGCCCCAATCTCCTCTTGTACGGACAGCTCCAATCTTACTCGTACGGAGCTTGTTGAACCGCGGGTTAGCCGGATCGTCCCGCGGTACGGTCAGAATCCTCCTTCTTGAACTTCTCTCGTCCCAAACACTTCCTTTCTTGATTCTACTTGACCCGAATGACTTCTCTTGATTATTTGGTTCAATACTTATACCCAATCATAAACACGAGATCTAGTCATATTTGACTCCAAAAACACTAACCAAGCTTCTTATTGCTTCTCAAATCTTTGTGGGTGTGGCCGAAGTCCTATTAGTTTTCTATTTTGGAGCTTCTAAATGGAAAAACTCTATTTTAGCTTTTTGGATCCGGTTGCGGTTCTAGTTCTTATACCCAATCATAAACACGAGATCTAGTCATATTTGACTCCAAAAACACTAACCAAGCTTTTTATATCTTCTGAAATCTTTGTGGGTGTGGCCGAAGTCCTATGAGTTTCCTGTGTTGGAGCTTCTAAATGGAAAAACACTACTTTAGCTTTTGGGATCCGGTTGCGGTTCTAGTTCTTATACCTAATCATAAACACGAGATCTAGTCATATTTGCCTCTAAAAACTCTAACCAAGCTTCTTATTGTTTCTCAAATCTTTGTGGGTGTGGCCAAAGTCCTATGAGTTTTCTATGTTGGAGCTTCTAAACGGAAAAACACTACTTTAGCTTTTGGGATCCGGTTGCGGTTCTAGTTCTTATACCCAATCATAAACACGAGATCTAGTCATATTTGACTCCAAAAACACTAACCAAGCTTCTTATTGCTTCTCAAATCTTTGTGGGTGTGGCCGAAGTCCTATGAGTTTTCTTATCTGGAGCTTCTAAATGGAAAAACACTACTTTATCTTTTGGGATCCGGTTGCGGTTCTAGTTCTTATACCCAATCATAAACACGAGATCTAGCCCTATTTGACTCCAAAAACACTAACCAAGCTTCTTATTGCTTCTCAAATCTTTGTGGGTGTGGCCGAAGTCCTATGAGTTTTCTGTGTAGAAGCTTCTAAATGTTGGAATTGAAGAGACTAAGCTCATAATAAAGAGTAAACAATCACTTGGTGATTGAATCTCAGTTTATCCACACAAAAAGGGAACTCATTCTCAAGAGGAAGAAACCATCAACTTGTGATGGAATCCACACCAATATAGCTTGATAGAACCGAAATCTCTATGGAGAGAATCGATCCTAGCAAGACAAGTATCTCTAGTATGAAGCTAGATTCGTGATAAGTAACACAACACTAAAGGTTTGTGTACTTAGAGAGAAACGAATCTATGAATCATTTAGCTAGAGTAAACAACATAAATAAGAGATTAAGAAGAGTTTAAGGTGTATTTAAGAGTAGTATGACAAGCAATAGGCTGCTTAGAGGCAGCCCTAAATCGTGTAACACTATCTCTCTACATTGTAACACTTTGGTTGAACACAAGTAAAGAAGAGAGAGCTACACGAAATTGATAAGAGCTTGTCTTTTCTTATTGATGTGTTAACCTTTACAATGAGATTACAAGGCTTTATATAGAAGGAGAACTAGGTTAAGATGTCTCACAATTCCCTTTAATCCTAGCCCTTCTTTTCTCTCTTTAAATCTCCACCATTGAATTCAAAATAGCTTCTAGAAGGTTGTGGTCCAACTTTGACCAAGACCAAGTTTGAATTTGAGTCTCCTTCCTTTGTCTCCAACGGCTCTTAGGTCTTCTAGAAGGTCTCTCATGGGCTTCTCTTATGTGACACCAATCTTGCACATTATTATCTTCACTAGGTGACACGAGTTTTGCACATTCTTGTATTCATGCATAGACTTCATTTTGCATCCTCGGTCTTGATACTTTTGACACCAATTATGCACATTAGGTCATGATAACTTTGACACTAATTTTGCACATTGGGTCTTGATAACTTTGACACCAATTTTGCACATTGGTGTCTCGTCTTCGGCCTTGTCTTGAGATCTTTGGCCTTGACTCGTCTTATGTGTTTACACCAATTTTGCACTTTGGTGTCTTGGTGACTTTACACCAATTTTGCACTTCCGGCCTTCATACCTTGAAGTGACCCGAGCTTTGCACGGCTATCTTATGGAGATCTTTCTCTTCACTTGGTTCAATACTCCCCCGCAAGCTTGAGCGTCGGGACAATAAGGACCAAAGGTCAAGCTTGGAGATCTTCGGCCTTGTCGTCATGACTTCGGCCTTGACTCCTTTCTACTTCTTCTTATATTTTAATACCCTCCCGCACGTTTGATCGTCGGGACAACATGAGGACCAGAGATCAAGCGTGGACTCGTGTCGACTACCTCATTAAAAACCTTAACAAAGAAAACTTTGTTAAGGGAAAAAGAGTATAGCCTTCACGGTCCTTGATGTCGCTATGATCTTGGTTTGTTAAGAACCGGCTCTCTTCTCTTCAAGTCTTTGAACCGCTACACTGCCTTTTAACCCGCTTCTCATGATCTCCAATCTTGCACTTCTTGAATTTCTTTGAGGCTCTCATAGTCTCCTTTACCCTTTAAACAAGTGATAAAGAAGAGTGTATAAGTATATGCTATGAGGAATATCAAAGAAAATTTTAAGAATGTGACAAGTCTAAGAGAAACATATTCGAGCATAAAGACTAGCAATTGAACTACGGTAATGAATTTAAATAGAGTAGAGTTTTAGAGCACAGCCTTTGGTTTGAATCGCCATTCTTGATGATGGCTTCTTTTCTTTATCCCTTGAGAGAACTTCTTCAACGTGAATTTGAAGAGGACTTTTGGATTCATCATGATTTTAAATGCTTTGAACATTTCGTTCAAAGACATCCCATGGTTCTCTTCCCCCTTCTTTCCTCCGTGAGTCTCTTCTTCAAGGGCTTTGATTTTGTGGTCGCCATTTCTTCTTGGAATTCTCTCAAGAAGAGATGGAAGGCATAAGCCTGAGAATAAGAGACAAAAATGAAAGTGTATGTTACCAAGAATAAGAGAATAAAGAGTATAGACTCAAGAGTGCCAATGGACAAAGTTCTTAGCTTTGTTTTCTTGAGTTGAGGTTGAGAGTATGTGGGATTTAGTAACCAGAATGGGCATGAGAATTGAAGCCGCTCCCTTTCTTCAACACGGGTAGCCATTATTTTCTACTCCGGGTTCTTCAAGGTCTAACTCCAAGACGCCATGATACTTCCAACGAGTACCAATCATGTTGTCTACTTCGTGGACTCCATGGCTACTCAAACTGAACTTTTGTTGCGGTTTGAGCTCTCTTCTTGAGGTCTCTAAATCGCTTCTTAGAACATGTTAAACCATGATGGTTTTAACCCTTTTCGAGCCTTGAAACCTTGTACATCAATGACTTTGAAGTCTTGTGCACATTCAATCTTGAGCTCCATGACTTTGACACTTGAATGCGTGAGCTTGATTCAGCATTCCCACCAGATTTCTTCTCTAATTTGATCGTCCACCAATGTCACTTCCTCTCTAACAACCACTTGAGTTCGCTGGCCAGATTTCTTCTTCGGGTTGTCTTGAATTTTGACTTGGTTGGATCGTCTAAATGGACTTCAAATATAACCGGCTCTACTCTTCACTTTCTTAGTCCTTCATGACTTGTTCTGAATCCTTTCCTTGTCCACTTTTACTTCCTTGAGGCTCTCATTGGTCTCTTTGAGGCTCTTATGGTCTCCTTCACCCTTAAACAAGAGATAAAGAAGAAAAGATTAAGTTTTGCCATAAGGAATATCAAAGAGAATATCAAATGAGGAATATCAAGACTATTAAGCAACAATTAGGATTTCATGAATATATTAAGCTGTGAATTCTAAGGCAATGGTTTAATGAAGAATATCATGAAATGAGAGTAGAGTTTAGGAACAGCCTTTATTCGAAGAAGGCTTGAACTTGTGCGGTTTGTTCGCCTAATGGACTTCAAGTCTGATGGTGAATGGTTCTAACCCTCCCGCAAACTTAAAGTGTCCAGATTATCCAGCCCTTAATCTCTAACAAATGCATTCGCCTCCTCTTCATGAAACAAGCGATTTCTTGCAAAATAGATTAGAGTTAATGGGCAACAAAGACAAAGTTGGTGAAAGATTAGTGTAGAATGGACAGAAATAAAGGAGAATAATAGTATAAAGACAATAAAGAAGAATGGAGAATAGAGAGTTAAGCGGAAGCTTTAACAACCAAGGCATCCAATAATCATCAAGAGTTTGGTGCTTTAATGGTTGAAACAATATGGACCGTTGGGCAATTCATTTACCCACCGGTTTAAGACATAAACACACCGAAATAACTCATGACCAAGAGTTTTCCGGTGACTTTAAAGAACCACGAAATACCATATTGAAGATGATTTTCGTGGCCTAGTTTTTAAAGAAACCATTGGAACAAAACAGTTTGTCCAATGGAATCATCAATTTCTCTTCACATGCTTGGTCTAAGAACTTTAACAAGACCAGAATCCAAGCTTTTCTCAACATTGAGCTGCTAGAGAAACGATTTTAACAATAAAAGCTGAAACTTTAAAGAATCTAGTCTAAAGCTGAAACCTTTAAAGAAGCTAAGCAATTTAACAACTAAGAGAAATTTAAAATGACTTGAGAACGATTTTAAGAGTTCCAAGAGAGCAACCTGCTCTGATACCATGTTGGAATTGAAGAGACTAAGCTCATAATAAAGAGTAAACAATCACTTGGTGATTGAATCTCAGTTTATCCACACAAAAAGGGAACTCATTCTCAAGAGGAAGAAACCATCAACTTGTGATGGAATCCACACCAATATAGCTTGATAGAACCGAAATCTCTATGGAGAGAATCGATCCTAGCAAGACAAGTATCTCTAGTATGAAGCTAGATTCGTGAGAAGTAACACAACACTAAAGGTTTGTGTACTTAGAGAGAAACGAATCTATGAATCATTTAGCTAGAGTAAACAACATAAATAAGAGATTAAGAAGAGTTTAAGGTGTATTTAAGAGTAGTATGACAAGCAATAGGCTGCTTAGAGGCAGCCCTAAATCGTGTAACACTATCTCTCTACATTGTAACACTTTGGTTGAACACAAGTAAAGAAGAGAGAGCTACACGAAATTGATAAGAGCTTGTCTTTTCTTATTGATGTGTTAACCTTTACAATGAGATTACAAGGCTTTATATAGAAGGAGAACTAGGTTAAGATGTCTCACAATTCCCTTTAATCCTAGCCCTTCTTTTCTCTCTTTAAATCTCCACCATTGAATTCAAAATAGCTTCTAGAAGGTTGTGGTCCAACTTTGACCAAGACCAAGTTTGAATTTGAGTCTCCTTCCTTTGTCTCCAACGGCTCTTAGGTCTTCTAGAAGGTCTCTCATGGGCTTCTCTTATGTGACACCAATCTTGCACATTATTATCTTCACTAGGTGACACGAGTTTTGCACATTCTTGTATTCATGCATAGACTTCATTTTGCATCCTCGGTCTTGATACTTTTGACACCAATTATGCACATTAGGTCATGATAACTTTGACACTAATTTTGCACATTGGGTCTTGATAACTTTGACACCAATTTTGCACATTGGTGTCTCGTCTTCGGCCTTGTCTTGAGATCTTTGGCCTTGACTCGTCTTATGTGTTTACACCAATTTTGCACTTTGGTGTCTTGGTGACTTTACACCAATTTTGCACTTCCGGCCTTCATACCTTGAAGTGACCCGAGCTTTGCACGGCTATCTTATGGAGATCTTTCTCTTCACTTGGTTCAATATAAACATGAGATCTAGTCATATTTGACTCCAAAAACACTAACTAAGATTTTTATTGCTTTTCAAATCTTTGTGGGTGTGGCCGAAGTCCTATGAGTTTTCTGTTTTGTAGCTTCTAAACGGAAAAACACTACTTTAGCTTTTGGGATCTGGTTGCGGCTCTAGTTCTTAAACCCAATCAGAAACACGAGATCTAGTCATATTTGACTCCAAAAACACTAACCAAGCATTTTATTGCTTCTCAAATCTTTGTGGGTGTGGCCGAAATCCTATGAGTTTTCTGTGTTGGAGCTTCTAAACGGAAAAACACTACTTTAGCTTTTGGGATCCGGTTGCGGCTCTAGTTCTTAAACTCAATCATAAACATGAGATCTAGTCATATTTGACTCCAAAAACACTAACCAAACTTCTTATTGCTTCTCAAATCTTTGTGGGTGTGGCCGAAGTCCTATGAGTTTTTGGTTTTGGAGCTTCTAAACGGAAAAACACTACTTAAGCTTTGGGATCCGGTTGCGGCTCTAGTTCTTATACCCAATCAAAAACACTAGATCTAGTCATATTTGACTCCAAAAACACTAACCAAGCTTCTTATAGCTTCTCAAATCTTTGTGGGTGTGGCCGAAGTCCTATGAGTTTCCTGTGTTGGAGCTTCTAAATGGAAAAACACTACTTTAGCTTTTGGGATCCGGTTGCGGTTCTAGTTCTTATACCTAATCATAAACACGAGATCTAGTCATATTTGCCTCTTAAAACTCTAACCAAGCTTCTTATTGCTTCTCAAATCTTTGTGGGTGTGGCCAAAGTCCTATGAGTTTTCTATGTTGGAGCTTCTAAACGGAAAAACACTACTTTAGCTTTTGGGATCCGGTTGCGGTTCTAGTTCTTATACCCAATCATAAACACGATATCTAGTCATATTTGACTCCAAAAACACTAACCAAGCTTCTTATTGCTTCTCAAATCTTTGTGGGTGTGGCCGAAGTCCTATGAGTTTTCTGTGTTGGAGCTTCTAAACGAAAAAACACTACTTTAGCTTTTGGGATCCGGTTGCAGCTCTAGTTCTTATACCCAATCAAAAACACGAGATCTAGTCATATTTGACTCCAAAAACACTAACCAAGCTTCTTATAGCTTCTCAAATCTTTGTGGGTGTGGCCGAAGTCCTATGAG
>NW_003302538.1:68532-70922 GCF_000004255.2 Arabidopsis lyrata subsp. lyrata | reverse complement strand
ATTATTGCTTCTCAAATCTTTGTGGGTGTGGCCGAAGTCCTATGAGTTTTTGGTTGGAGCTTCTAAACGGAAAAACACTACTTAAGCTTTTGGGATCCGGTTGTGGCTCTAGTTCTTAAACCCAATTATAGACATGAGATCTAGTCATATTTGACTCCACAAACACTAACCAAGCTTTTAATTGCTTCTCAAATCTCTGTGGGTGTGGCCTATTGAATGAAGTGATGAAAAGGAAGAACCGGGTAACTTGTCTTCCAATCGGTTACTACGATCGGTTGCATAACCGATCGTGTCAGCTAGAGATTTGCCGCTCGGTTGTGACAATCGGTTGCACAACCAATCGAAGCCTTGTTTCACTATCGATCGGTTACGCTAATCGGTTGCACAACCGATTTAAGACTCTCGCCCGTACGGCCCTCTTTTGGTCCGTCCGTACCATTGAAGTTTTGTCTCGGCCCACGACTTTTTCTCTCGGCCATTTAGCCTTGGATCCTCTCCAAGACACTTCTAGAAGCCTCCGGATCCTTCCCGAGCCTTCTTGTAGCCGTTGCACATTCAAATGGAGGAAGAAGACAAGACTTGCTTTTGACCATTTGACCGTTGCTTTATGGCTCCTTAAAGTAGCATATTCTCTAGCATATCTTTTGGATATTCCTTTGGATATTCCTTTTGTATAGCCCTTTAAAGGGAACCTTTGTATTTTGCCATTTCAAGTAAGAAGAGATAATCTCTCTCTTTCTCATCTTCAAATCTCTTTCTCTCTAATCTCTCAAATCTCCATTTCCGCAACCTAATCTCTCACTCTTAGTCCCATTCTCGCAAACCTAATCTCCAAATTCTTACATGGTATCAGAGCCATAAAGCTCCACATACTCTATTCTCCGAAACTCTCCTTGCAAATCTTCTTCTTCTTCTCCAATCAATCTTCTTATTCTCTATTCGATTCTTCTCACCATGGAGAACACCAAGATTCGTGCTCCAGTCACCCTCAAAGGAGGAAACTACTTGCTTTGGGCAAGAACCATGAAGACCATCTTGTGCGGTCGTGGATTCTGGCCTCACATCATCAAGAGTGAAGCGCCAAGAGAGACAACCACGAACGAAGATGGCTTGGAGATCGCCCTTGTTGATGAAGACAAGTGGTTCCAAGAAGACCAAATGGTCTTATCCGTTCTCCAAAACTCCCTTGAAGCATCAATCCTTGAAGGATACTCCTATTGTGAGACTCCCAAGGATCTTTGGGAAACTTTGCAAAATGTCTTTGGAAACCAATCCAACCTAAGCCGTGTTTTTGAGATCAAGAAAGCCATCAACGAGCTGACCCAAGGAGACATGGAGTTTACTCAACACTTTGGGAAGTTTCGGTCTCTTTGGGCCGAGCTTGAGATGTTGAGACCCAGCACCCTTGATCCGACGGTCATCAACGAGAGGCGTGAGCAAGACAAGGTCTTTGGTCTACTCTTCACCTTGAGTCTGGCGTACAACGACCTCATCAAGCATCTCCTCCGTGCCGACAAGCTCCAAAACCTTGAAGAAGTGTGCTCTCAAATCCAAAAGGAGCAAGGATCTCTCGGGTTGTTTGGTAGCAAAGGAGAACTTGTCTCGGGCAACTCAAGTGAGCTTGCATCCGCCAACCCGTGGGAACTTCCAACACCAACCCGCGGGAAAGCTCCATGGTGTGATCATTGCAAGGGAGTGCACATCCAAAGAGAAGTGCTGGATTCTTCACCCTCACCTCACACCAGCAAGAAGGGAGCCAAGAGCTAACCAAGCTACCGGAGGGAACCTTGGAGGCCAAGAGCAAGCCGGAGCATCTAGTCAAGCCTTGGGAGGAAATGGAGCTGCAATGATGGCTTCTTCCGACCTAGTGAGACGCTCCGACCTCGATGCACTCATCAAGGCTCTCAAAGAGTCTTCCGGTAACGCTTATCATGCTCTTAGTGCTTTAAAACCTCTCATTGTTGATTCGGGAGCATCTCACCATATGATTAGTGACTCTAAATTGATGAACAACATTGAACCGGCTTTAGGAAATGTCATAATTGCTAATGGTGATAAGATTCCGGTTAAAGGAGTAGGAGACTTAGAATTGTTTAGCAAAAAGTCTAAAGCTTTCTATATGCCTACTTTCACTTCGAACTTGTTATCCGTTAAGAAAGCTACTACCGATCTTAATTGCTATGCTATCTTTGGTCCTAATGATGTTCATTTTCAGGATATTGAGACTAGTAGAGTGCTTGGTTATGGAGGTACAAAGGATGGTCTTTATGTTCTTGAAGATACAAAGCTTTCTACTCCTCTATCTTCTCACTTTAGCTCAATTCTTGTTAATGCGAATAATGCTATTTGGCATGCTAGATTAGGTCATCCTCATGCTCGTGCTTTAGGTC
>NW_003302538.1:59358-63275 GCF_000004255.2 Arabidopsis lyrata subsp. lyrata | reverse complement strand
AAATTTTTATGGTTTTTTCTATGCCTTAGATGCAATGATGCAAAATTTGAAATAAGAGCAAAACAAACGATGTCAAATACTCCCTGAGCCCTCCCCCAGACTTAAATTACACAGTCCTCTGTGTAACAAAAGCTTGGAAGAGAGTACTCAGGGCAAACCAATAGATAAACAAAATGAAAGATGATATAAACAATGGTGAAGTAGAGTTGTTACCTGGTCTAAGTAAAGAAAGCAGAGACGTAGTCATCCATGCTCTCACTCGTGTAGCTCCAAGGTACTGGCTGGGATGCTCTCGGAACAGTGGGCTCGGGTTGCTGCTCAGGAGTGTGCTCGGGTGGTGTACTCGAGTACAGTACTCGAGTACTGTAGCATTTCTGCAAAAAATTTCTGAGCTTTTCCTGAACCAAAACCTTCCTCTTTTTGCCTGTAAATCAAAAACACTAAAGAAACACATTAAAAATAACAAGAAATAAAGCATTATTTACAGAGATAAACATGGGAATTCCTCCCAAGTGAGCTTGTTTAAAGTCTTTAGCTTGACTTTTCCATAGCAAAATATTAGTCATAAGAATCAAAAGGTTGAGCCAATGAACCTTTTGTCCTTCTCCTATCAGTGTAAGAAAATACATCCGCCAAGTAACACAAAGTTGGGCATGGTAAAGAGATAAAATACACATCAAAGACAATTACAACAATTGGAGCATATACTTTGAAATATTCTTTGATGGTTGGATGAGAATGAGAATCAAATGCATCTAATGGGAAAATAAAGTCAATTTCAGGTTTGAACGAAGTTTTAACAAAATAATCAACTTCATCCCCATTAATCTCATATAGCACAACATCTCCATCCATATAATCTACCTCGGTGTTCTCAGTCTTATGCAAAATCTTATCAATATCAAGCACAACTCCTAGGTAAGATTCTTCAAGAAGGGATCTAGACAATTCAGGCATTGAAAACTTAAACTCGAGATCATGAACATTCAAAGCACAATGATATTCAATATCAAAACATAATTCATGGTAATCCCTAGAAACGTTTTCTGCTCTTAAAATGTCTAGACGTTGAGACTCACATATCAAATCATAGCATTCATCGATGAGAAAGGGAGTATGCAAACTAGAAGTCATATCTTCAATGCAAGGCATATGGATATCTTCAAAATCATAAATTTCAAAGGTTGAATTGCATGTACCTTCTAGTTCACTTGGTGGAACCCAATATATTACCTTTTCAAGGGCATGAGCTTCTCTAATCTCATAGAATGTGAGTTCCCTTCCTTCAAGTGCTGCCCGCAATGATAAGAGGTTCAACCGAATCAAAGCCGCTAAGTCACTCCTCGTCAATGTTGGATTTTCCTTGTAAAGCTCATCCAACTTCACTTTTTGTTCCAATGTAAGAACATTCTCATCTAATTGTGGCTCCACATATTCCTCATCTTGAATGTTGTCTCCAAAGATGTCCTCCTCTTCTTCTGGCAAATCATTGTAATGCATGACAAAGACCTTAAACAGACAGACAGAGCAAAATCCAGCAAGTCATTAAGCAAAGTAAAGTAGATAAGAACTTGATCTTAGCAATTCTAAAATCTTGAATGTAACAAGCAGACACCCAAATGGCAACGGTGCCAAATTGATACTAGGATTTTACTATCAATTACCCTAATATACTTTCATGTCATTGCAGTATAAGAGGTTATCAATCCAATCAGGTGCTCTTACTATCAATCAAGATATGCTCAGAGATAACTAAGTCAAGCCAAGCAGAATATTGTTTTGTTATCTAGCAATACTAAGCGATCATGCATAAGCGATAAAACTACAGAACAAGAGTGAACATGCATAAGAGAAAGAACTATCAATACTAAGCAGCAATAAACAAGCAACAGGTAAGCAACAGGTAAAGAGACAAGTAAATCAAATGAGATAAAAGGTCCTGAGGATAGGGTAATCGATTATAGCAGTCTCCTTAATCTACTTAGGTGGTTAACAATCCAAACAGGCTATCCCTAGACAATAGATTCAACTACAGACCAATTCACTCTCATGACAGAGATCCTCAAGCAATACCAGTTCCAGACCTAATCATCATTAGCGAAATCTAGCAAAGCAGGCAATAAGATTCAATCTAATATAGTCAATAAACATTCTAAACATCCAATCTCTTGGGCTAGAGTATGTAAATCTCTGGAGTAGTTGGTTCAGACATTTCATCGAACACCTGGTGGGTGTGGAAATGTCTGGGTTCAAATCCCAGTTGATCAGAAAGGAATAAGCACTAAGTACTACTAATCCAGAAGGGATTCAAGCAATTCTACACTTAACCACCTAAATAAACTAAGGATTCCACACCTAATCTATCCCATCCTCAAGAACCCTAATCCACTACTCAGACATGCTCAAGAACACAAACCCAGAAAATTGCACAAACCCAGAAATCGCTAAAAACATCATATGTTATAGATCAAAGCAAGATAAACAACTTTGCAGAAGGAAATTATTGCAAAAACTCAAAGGATCAAAAGTAATTTGGATTACAAAAGTTTGCAGAAATATTGTTCAGAGGATAAAAACGAGATCCTTTGGGCAAAGCCCTAAGAGGTCTATTTATAGCAAAAGTAGAAAACCCTAGTACACAAAACGACAAAATAGAAAGTCGGTTTAGGGTCTACTCGAGCTGTACTCGAGTGGCTTGGTCGAGTAGTCCATTCTTCAAAGGTTGCATCTTGCTCGGGTAAGTCTCTCAGGTCCAGTTCGAGTAGCCAGTTCGAGTAGGTTGGTCGAGTATGTCTTGGTCTTCTCTTCAGAAATCTGCTCGAGTACACTGCTCTGGCTCTGCTCGAGTACACTGCTCTGGCTCTGCTCGAGTACACTGCTCTGGCTCTGCTCGAGTACACTGCTCGAGTCCACTACTCTGGAACTGCTCTAGCACTGCTCTTGCACTGCTCGAGTACACTGCTCTTGCACTGCTCCTTAGTACCTAAATGTACCAGATACAACTCCAAAATGCAAGAATGCATGCTATGCTAATGTAGAATACTCTAAGTATGCAAAGTGATGCAAAATGACTACAAATGACAGTAAATAAGAGTGAATACTAAGCTAAATGCATAGCAAATGTATGCTAAAAAGAGGTAAAATACAGAGATATCAGCTTCTAAATGGAAAAACACTACTTTATCTTTTGGGATCCGGTTGCGGTTATAGTCCAATCATAAACACTAGATCTAGTCATATTTGACTCCAAAAACACTAACCAAGCTTCTTATTGCTTCTCCAATCTTTGTGGGTGTGGCAGAAATCCTATGAATTTTCTGTTTTGGAGCTTCTAAATGGAAAAACACTACATTAGCTTTTGGGATCCGGTTGCGGCTCTAGTTCTTATACCCAATAAAAAACACGAGATCTAGTCATATTTGACTCCAAAAACACTAACTAAGCTTCTTATTGCTTATCAAATCTTTGTGGGTGTGGCCGAAGTCCTATGAGTTTTCTGTGTTGGAGCTTCTAAACGGAAAAACACTACTTTAGCTTTTGGGATCCGGTTGCGGTTCTAGTTCTTATACCCAATCATAAACTCTAGATCTAGTCATATTTGACTCCAAAAACACTAACCAAGCTTCTTATTGCTTCTCAAATCTTTGTGGGTGTGGCCAAAGTCCTATGAGTTTTCTGGTTTGGAGCTTCTAAATGGAAAAACACTACTTTATCTTTTGGGATCCGGTTGCGGTTATAGTCCAATCATAAACACTAGATCTACTCATATTTGACTCCAAAAACACTAACCAAGCTTCTTATTGCTTCTCCAATCTTTGTGGGTGTGGCAGAAGTCCTATGAATTTTCTGTTTTGGAGCTTCTAAATGGAAAAACACTACATTAGCTTTTGGGATCCGGTTGCGGCTCTAGTTCTTAT
>NW_003302538.1:47189-58085 GCF_000004255.2 Arabidopsis lyrata subsp. lyrata | reverse complement strand
ACTCTAACCAAGCTTCTTATTGCTTCTCAAATCTTTGTGGGTGTGGCCAAAGTCCTATGAGTTTTCTATGTTGGAGCTTCTAAACGGAAAAACACTACTTTAGCTTTTGGGATCCGGTTGCGGCTCTAGTTCTTATACCCAATCAAAAACACGAGATCTAGTCATATTTGACTCCAAAAACACTAACCAAGCTTCTTATAGCTTCTCAAATCTTTGTGGGTGTAGCCGAAGTCCTATGAGTTTCCTGTGTTGGAGCTTTTAAATGGAAAAACACTACTTTAGCTTTTGGGATCCGGTTGCGGTTCTAGTTCTTATACCTAATCATAAACACGAGATCTAGTCATATTTGCCTCTAAAAACTCTAACCAAGCTTCTTATTGCTTCTCAAATCTTTGTGGGTGTGGCCAAAGTCCTATGAGTTTTCTATGTTGGAGCTTCTAAACGGAAAAACACTACTTTAGCTTTTGGGATCCGGTTGCGGTTCTAGTTCTTATACCCAATCATAAACACAAGATCTAGTCATATTTGACTCCAAAAACACTAACCAATTTTCTTATAGCTTCTTAAATCTTTGTGGGTGTGGCCGAAGTCCTATTAGTTTTCTGTTTTGGAGCTTCTAAATGGAAAAACACTATTTTAGCTTTTTGGATCCGGTTGCGGTTCTAGTTCTTATTACCAATCATAAACACGAGATCTAGTCATATTTGACTCCAAAAACACTAACCAAGCTTTTTATAGCTTCTCAAATTTTTGTGGGTGTGGCCGAAGTCCTATGAGTTTTCTGTTTTGGAGCTTCTAAATGGAAAAAAACTACATTAGCTTTTGGATCCGGTTGCGGCTCTAGTTCTTATACCCAATCAAAAACACGAGATCTAGTCATATTTGACTCCAAAAGCACTAACCAAGCTTCTTATAGCTTCTGAAATCTTTGTGGGTGTGGCCGAAGTCCTATGAGTTTCCTGTGTTGGAGCTTCTAAATGGAAAAACACTACTTTAGCTTTTGGGATCCGGTTGCGGTTCTAGTTCTTATACCTAATCATAAACACGAGATCTAGTCATATTTGCCTCTAAAAACTCTAACCAAGCTTCTTATTGCTTCTCAAATCTTTGTGGGTGTGGCCAAAGTCCTATGAGTTTTCTATGTTGGAGCTTCTAAACGGAAAAACACTACTTTAGCTTTTGGGATCCGATTGCGGTTCTAGATCTTATACCCAATCATAAACACGAGATCTAGTCATATTTGACTCCAAAAACACTAACCAAGCTTCTTATTGCTTCTCAAATCTTTGTGGGTGTGGCCGAAGTCCTATGAGTTTTTGATATCTCTGTATTTTACCTCTTTTTAGCACACATTTCTTATGCATTTAGCTTAGTTTCCTCTCTGTTTCATTGCATTAATAGTCCTTTTTCATAAGATTTTCATCACTTAGTACGATTTGCATTGCATGGCATAGCATGTTGCATATTGGATGAGTTTTAGGTACTTTGGAGCTTATTTGGGACTTGATGGAGCAAGGAGGAACCAACACGACCTTGGAGCTAGACTTGGGATCGAATTGGAGAGGAATGAAGTCGTTCAAGATCACCCAGGAGCAGTCTCGACCTGCAGGCTCTACGACACGTCGAGTAGGACGCCAAGAAGCAGACTGGGAGCAGTCTCGACCTGCAGGCTCTACGACACGTCGAGTAGGACGCCAAGAAGCAGACTGGGAGCAGTCTCGACCAGACAGACTCGATGACACGTCGAGATGGACGTCAAGGCGCCACCTTTGAAGATTAGACGGTCTCGACGTGGCTGGCTCGACGTCACGTCGAGTTGGCCTCCACCGACTCTCTATTTTGTCCTGTAGCCAATTAGGGCAACCTTGTATTTCCTATAAATAGGGGTACATGCTATTGTCCAGCGGATATTCTTTTTACCTAGCAGATATTCCTTTGTTCTCTCTAAAAACCCTAGTTTTGTAATCGTTTTTCCCTTTGATCCTTTGAGTTTTTGGATTTCGTTTCTTCATCAAAGTTGTAGATCTGCCTCTTATCTATAACATACTTGCTTTTTAATGATTTCTGGGTTTGAAACGTTTTCTGGGTTTTTATGCATGATGTTCTTCAGTGTTCTTGAGTAGTGGATTAGGGTTCTTGAGGATGGGATAGATTAGGTGTGGAATCCTTAGTATATTTAGGTGGTTAAGTGTAGAATTGCTTGATTTCCCTTCTGGTTTAGTAGATCTTAATGCTACTTCCTCTCTGATCAATTGGAAGTTGATCTCAGACATTTCCACACCCAAAAGGTGTTTGATGAAATGTCTGAACCAACTATTCCAGAGATTTGCATACTCTAGCCCAAGAGATTGGATGTTTAGAATGCTTATTGACTTTATTAGATTGAATCATAATGCCTGCTAGGTTATATTTCTTCAATGAGAATTGGGTATGAAAGTGATTTAGCTTGAGAATCTCTGTCACGAGAGTGGATTGATTTGTATTCGAATCTATTGTCTAGGGATAGCTTGATTGAGTTTGTTAACCACCTAGCTAGACTAAGGAGACTGCCATAATCGATTACCCCATTCCTCAGGACCCTTTATCTCTATTGATTGTTTAAATCTTGTTTCTGTTAGTCTCTGTTGACCATCTCGACCTGTTAGGCCTAGATCGTTTCTCTGCATTGTTAGGTTGCTAGTCTCTTTTCCAAAGCTTATGCATGATAGTGTCTGGTCTTTAGTTTACTTCTTGTTCTTGTTTACTTGCTGTTTAGTTCTCTTTTTATGCTTTTAAATTTGGTATTTGCATGTTAAATTGGTTGCTAGGATCAATAGAAACACACAAAACCCTTTCATAATTGGCTTGACTTATTTGCTTTCTGTTTCATATCTTGAATGCTTGCAGTCACACTGAGATTGGATTGATAACCTAATATACTACAATGGCATGTGTATTAGGGATTGATACCTGTTAGATAAAGCAAAATCTTACTATCAATTTGGCGCCGTTGCCAGTCTTGTGTTGCATTGTTCCATTTAAGATTTCAGAAACGTTTAAGATCAAGTTCTTTCTTTACCTTGGTTACTAACTCTTCATTTCATCTGCTTGTTTTTGTGCTCCAGGTACCATCTCGACCTCACGTCGAGATTGCCACATCGAGTCTGACCACCCTGCATTGTTAGGTACCATCTCGACCTCACGTCGAGCCTGCACATCGAGACTAACCACTTTGTATGCAAACTCGTTCTAAAGGCTCCAGCAACCTCATCAGCTACAAAGACAACATCAACCAGTTAGCTCGTGAGTTGAAAGAACGTAGAGCCAGAGACGGTTGTGAACTGCACAATCCAGTAGCCATGGAACCACAAGAACAAGACAATCAAGGAGTTGGGATACCAAGGAACATTGGTGCTGGGGATGCACCAAGAAGCCATCAACAGAGACAGGGCATAGTTCCACCTCCTGTCCAGAACAACAATTTCGAGATCAAGAGTGGATTGATCTCAATGATACAAGGAAACAAGTTTCATGGGTTGCCTATGGAGGATCCCTTAGACCACTTGGATAACTTTGACAGGCTCTGCAGCCTCACCAAGATAAATGGTGTTAGTGAAGACGGTTTCAAGCTGCGTCTGTTTCCCTTCTCGCTGGGAGACAAAGCACACCAATGGGAGAAGACACTACCTCCTGACTCCATAACATCTTGGGACGATTGTAAGACGGCCTTCTTGACAAAGTTCTTCTCAAATTCAAGAACTGCAAGGCTAAGGAATGAAATCTCCAGTTTCACCCAGAAACAGTCTGAATCCTTTTGTGAGGCCTGGGAGAGATTCAAAGGCTACACTACACAATGTCCACATCACGGTTTCAAGAAAGCTTCTTTGCTCAGTACACTCTACAGAGGAGCTCTGCCCAAGTTCAGAATGGTCCTGGACACTGCTTCAAATGGGAATTTCTTGAATAAGGATGTTGAAGAAGGTTGGGATTTGGTTGAGAACTTAGCTCAGTCCGACGGTAATTATAATGAAAATTTTGATCGCTCCAACAGAGGTATTGGAGATCCGGATGCAAAGCATACTAAGGAGATGATTCATGCTCTCAACGAAAAGCTGGATAAATTACTGCTTACTCAACAGAAGCCAGTCCACTATATCACTGAAGAAGAGCACTATCAAATCCAAGAGGGGGAGAATACTCAGGCTGCAGAAGTCAGCTATGTTCAGAACCAAGGTGGCTACAACAAGGGCTACAACCCCTACATGCCTGCTCATCCTAATCTATCTTACCGGAGCACGAATGTTGCAAACCCTCAAGATCAGGTTTACCCTCAGCAACAACAGAACCAGTCCAAGCCATTCATACCATGCAATCAAGGCTTTGTCCCAAAGCAGCAGTTTAGTGGCGGTTATCAACAATATAATCCACCACCCGGTTTTGCACAGCAACCCCAGCCAGCTCCACCTGCACAAGATCAAGAGATGAAACAAATGCTTCAGCAGATTCTACAAGGTCAAGCATCTGGTGCTATAGCTCTTGATAAGAAAATGGCTGAGATTCACAACAAAGTAGACTGCTCCTTCAATGATCTCAATATCAAGTTTGAGGCTCTAAACTCCAGGTTGAAGTACGTGGAGAGCAAAATTGCTTCTACTTCTGCGCCTACGAATCCAGGGCAACTGCCAGGGAAAGCTATTCAGAATCAGAAAGGTCATGTTAATGCTATTCACCTTCGCAGTGGTCGAGAGCTGCAAACTCGACCTAGCATAGCTCCTGTCACTGAGGACAGTGAGATTCAAGAGGGGGAGGATTTCATTCAGCATGAAACTCAAGTAGAAGACACCACTAAGCTAAACCAAGAGACTGTACCTAGGGATCAAGCTAAGAGTCCCCAAATCGAAAAACCAACTGTTGATAAGAGTAAGAAGAAAGCTTTTATCCCACCACCCTACAAGCCCAAAATACCATTCCCAGGAAGATTCAAGAGGGATATCATTGAGAAGTACAGAGCCATGTTTGCTGAACACATCAAGGAGATTGAATTAAGGATGCCTCTCATTGATGCTTTCATGCTGATTCCGGATTCTCACAAATACTTCAAAGACATGGTAATGGAGAGAATTAAGGAAGTGCAAGGGATGGAGAGTCATGAGTGTAGTGAAATCATCCAAACGAAGGTTATTCCCAAGAAATTAGGAGATCCTGGTTCGTTTACTCTACCTTGCTCTCTAGGCACTTTAGCCTTTAGTAACTGCCTCTGCGATCTAGGTGCTTTTAAAAGTCTCATGCCTCTCTCCGTGGCCAAGAGACTGGGTTTCAGCAAGTATAAACCTTGCAACATCTCCTTGATCCTGGCTGATGAGTCTGTCAGATTTCCTCATGGGTTATTAGAAGATTTGCCTATTAAGATTGGAAATGCTGAAATCCCTACAGACTTCATAGTGCTAGAAATGGATGAACCAAAAGATCCTTTAATCTTAGGAAGGCCCTTCTTAGCCACTGCTGGAGCTGTCATTGATGTTAAGAATGGGAAGATTGATCTTAATCTGGGAAATGATTTCACAATGAAGTTTGACATCAATGATGCCACGAGGAAGCCAACGATTGAAGGACAGACCTTTGTAGTTAAGGTAATGGATTGCCTAGCTGATGAACAGCTAGAGGAGGTTGCTGAGGAAGATCACCAAAAAACTTCTTTGACTAAGAATGGTGAAGCAGGATATCTTCTCACTGAAACCTTGAGATGTGGTAAGTCACTAGACTCACACAAGGAAGTAGCAGGGTCAGAGGTCTTTAAAGGCTTGACTGAGCCAGAAACAGAGGTTAAGATGGCTTATGAAGCAAGCTCAACACATGCTCAACCAACTGACTCGAGTATACATTTGAGCAAGCCTTCAACTAGTCTGGAGAACTCTAGCTCGACCGAACATCGTGATAAGCTGCTAGAGTCTAGCAATTCTACTCCAGATGGCTGGTTAGAACTCAAGGAGAGGTCCAAATGGCAGGATAAAGCCATAAGGGAGCTAACAGGCACTGTGAGAGAGCTGAAGGATCAAATCAAGAAGCTCCATGGGATAGCCAACCAAGTACCACTCCAAATCAAGGACATCCCAAATGATGAAGCGTCTACTCTGGTCAGCGCAAAGGGGAGTGAATTCACTTCAGCATGGTCTATAGAAGAAGACTATCCAGTTGCTCAACAAGAAGCTTACTGTGAGAAAAGGGCCATTGAGTACTCAACTTCAGATTTATCAAGAGAGCCTGCTAAGCCAGATGATTCATCCACCTGCAGGACAGAGGAGACCTCATTTGCTCTCTACAATCCACCCTAAGCTTATTCACTGTGAGAAGTCAAGCTAAAGACTTTAAACAAGCTCACTTGGGAGGAAGTCCCATGTCTATCCTTGTAAATATTAGTTATTTCCTTGTTATTTTTGATGTTTTTACTTAAGTGTCTCAGGATAAAGCGTTTTAAGGAAGCCAGGGCGCAAAACAGAATGGGTGGCCTTGTCTCGACCTGCCCTACTCGACTACAAGTCGAGCTTGCCCCTTGGTGTCACTCCAAACCAATATCGAAGCCCTACTCGACGTACTAGCTCGACCCAACGTCGAGTTAGCCCATGAAGCCCACCAGTACCAGGTCAATCACCTCCTTCTTCACCCATCCATGAGGTAACAACTCCAATTCACCATTGTATATACCACATTTCATTTTGTTTCTCTGATTTGCCCTGAGTACTCTCTTCCAAATGCTTGTTACACAGAGGACTGTGTAATTTAAGTTTGGGGGAGGGCTCAGGGAGTATTTGACATCGTGTTTTGTTTTCTTATTTCAAATTTTGCATCATTGCATCTAAGGCATAGAAAAACCATAAAAATTTGAAATTTTTCGAAAATGATTTCACAAAAACAGAGTGTTCATATAGCTTGCATTGTCATTTTAGGATTTTTTTAGTATGCTTTCACTTAGGGCTGTTGCATCATGCATTTGCATTGGAGATTATGATGATTATAACCTTGTAAATATGCCTATTCACTAAGTAGAACTCAGTGCCCTGGTTGTTAGTTCTCTAATGCATAATCGACTGAACTTGAAGTAAGACCGCACCATCTTTTGAATTCAACGCTTAACTTTCTTGTTTTTAGTCGAAACTCGCTTTGATCTGATGCCATTCCCTATCTATTTGAACTTGAATTTTGACTTATAATTATCATGCTGTGCATTGTGCTATGAACTCATGGATACCTTAAAATACTTGGACTTTCTTTTACCTTTTGATCACTCTTGCTAGTCCAAGTAGCTGACTCCCATCTTTGGAGCAGTTATTCCCCACCCTTAGCCTTAACCTTCTTTCAAGCCATGTATCATTTGTGTGTGAATGTGAGGCCTTATTCCGATTGAGCTTGGTAGAAAGTGTTAGGTCTGTAACGACAAGGATAGTATCTCATGTAGTTCTGGTTCACGTTATCTGGACCAGATAGGACTAGGTGGGTGCTTAATTCTGGGTTTGGGTTGTGTTTAAAAGAAAGAAAAGGTTGTGTTCATCATTGAAAGAAAAGAAAAGGGAAAAGAGTCCTAAGGAGAAGTAGCTAAAGTAAGAGAAGTCTAGTAAAGGATTTGGGTGCGCTAAAGTAAAGTAAAATGGGTTCTGTAAATAGCTTAAAGAGTTTGGGCAAAAGCCTTGTGTTTATAAGAAGAAAGAAAAGGGAACCCTAGTTGTTAAAGAATCCTAATCCGCTAGACAGAGCAAAGTAAGAAAGCTTCTCCTAGGATAGAAAAGCAAAGAAAAGAAAGGAATGATGTGAGTAAAAGTCTGCAAATGTTTGGAGTGCAAAAGGGTAGAGTTAAGTTCATGTTCTGGGATTAGAAATAGGACCTCTATTTGGGTTGATATTGATTACATTCTGGGTAGATGGGGTCTTATCCTTGTATGCATAACTTGATACTCACCTTTAGCATTCTACTAAAGCTCAATCATTCTTGAGAGATCCCTTGTTGTGATTTAAACCAGATCTTTAAGGGACCATCTTTGTCTCTAAAACCTTTACCCTTTAGCCAAATGTGTTCATATCCATTGCATAGTATGATTCACTGTTCCTACTTAATAAATGTTAAAGGGAATGTGCAGATTTGAATGCTTGATTTGATTAAGGCAGAGGTTAGGTTGAGATGTGAAGAAGATGGCTAATGTTTTTAAGTAGAGATCAGTCAACCTTGCACTCTAGAATTAGCAACCTGGACATTGAGTTCACTTACTCTATATGCATGTTTTGGTTCTGAGTCTCCACTTTCAAACCTCTTCTCCAGCTTGGTTCTATTTGTTTGCTTGAGGGCAAGCAAGAGCTAAGTTTGGGGGAGTTGATATCTCTGTATTTTACCTCTTTTTAGCACACATTTCTTATGCATTTAGCTTAGTTTCCTCTCTGTTTCATTGCATTAATAGTCCTTTTTCATAAGATTTTCATCACTTAGTACGATTTGCATTGCATGGCATAGCATGTTGCATATTGGATGAGTTTTAGGTACTTTGGAGCTTATTTGGGACTTGATGGAGCAAGGAGGAACCAACACGACCTTGGAGCTAGACTTGGGATCGAATTGGAGAGGAATGAAGTCGTTCAAGATCACCCAGGAGCAGTCTCGACCTGCAGGCTCTACGACACGTCGAGTAGGACGCCAAGAAGCAGACTGGGAGCAGTCTCGACCTGCAGGCTCTACGACACGTCGAGTAGGACGCCAAGAAGCAGACTGGGAGCAGTCTCGACCAGACAGACTCGATGACACGTCGAGATGGACGTCAAGGCGCCACCTTTGAAGATTAGACGGTCTCGACGTGGCTGGCTCGACGTCACGTCGAGTTGGCCTCCACCGACTCTCTATTTTGTCCTGTAGCCAATTAGGGCAACCTTGTATTTCCTATAAATAGGGGTACATGCTATTGTCCAGCGGATATTCTTTTTACCTAGCAGATATTCTTCTTTTCTCTCATAAACCCTAGTTTTTGTAATCGTTTTTCCTGTTGATCCTTTGAGTTTTTGGATTTCGTTTCTTCATCAAAGTTGTAGATCTGCCTCTTATCTATAACATACTTGCTTTTCAATGATTTCTGGGTTTGAAACGTTTTCTGGGTTTTTATTCATGATGTTCTTCAGTGTTCTTGAGTAGTGGATTAGGGTTCTTGAGGATGGGATAGATTAGGTGTGGAATCCTTAGTATATTTAGGTGGTTAAGTGTAGAATTGCTTGATTTCCCTTCTGGTTTAGTAGATCTTAATGCTACTTCCTCTCTGATCAATTGGAAGTTGATCTCAGACATTTCCACACCCAAAAGGTGTTTGATGAAATGTCTGAACCAACTATTCCAGAGATTTGCATACTCTAGCCCAAGAGATTGGATGTTTAGAATGCTTATTGACTTTATTAGATTGAATCATAATGCCTGCTAGGTTATATTTCTTCAATGAGAATTGGGTATGAAAGTGATTTAGCTTGAGAATCTCTGTCACGAGAGTGGATTGATTTGTATTCGAATCTATTGTCTAGGGATAGCTTGATTGAGTTTGTTAACCACCTAGCTAGACTAAGGAGACTGCCATAATCGATTACCCCATTCCTCAGGACCTTTTATCTCTATTGATTGTTTAAATCTCGTTTCTGTTAGCTTTTGTGACCATCTCGACCTGTTAGGCCTAGATCGTTTCTCTGCATTGTTAGGTTGCTAGTCTCTTTTCCAAAGCTTATGCATGATAGTGTCTGGTCTTTAGTTTACTTCTTGTTCTTGTTTACTTGCTGTTTAGTTCTCTTTTTATGCTTTTAAATTTGGTATTTGCATGTTAAATTGGTTGCTAGGATCAATAGAAACACACAAAACCCTTTCATAATTGGCTTGACTTATTTGCTTTCTGTTTCATATCTTGAATGCTTGCAGTCACACTGAGATTGGATTGATAACCTAATATACTACAATGGCATGTGTATTAGGGATTGATACCTGTTAGATAAAGCAAAATCTTACTATCAGTTTTCTGTTTTGGAGCTTCTAAATGGAAAAACTCTATTTTAGTTTTTGGATCCGGTTGCGGTTCTAGTTCTTATACCTAATCATAAACACGAGATCTAGTCATATTAGACTCCAAAAACACTAACCAAGCTTTTTATAGCTTCTCAAATTTTTGTGGGTGTGGCCGAAGTCCTATGAGTTTTTTGTTTTGGAGCTTCTAAATGGAAAAACACTACTTTAGCTTTTGGGATCCGGTTGCGGTTCTAGTTCTTATACCTAATCATAAACACGAGATCTAGTCATATTTGCCTCTAAAAACTCTAACCAAGCTTCTTACTGTTTCTCAAATCTTTGTGGGTGTGGCCAAAGTCCTATAAGTTTTCTATGTTGGAGCTTCTAAACGGAAAAACACTACTTTAGCTTTTGGGATCCGGTTGCGGTTTTAGTTCTTATACCCAATCATAAACACGAGATCTAGTCATATTTGACTCCAAAAACACTAACCAAGCTTTTTATTGCTTCTCAAATCTTTGTGGGTGTGGCCGAAGTCCTATGAGTTTTCTGTGTTGGAGCTTCTAAATGGAAAAACACTACTTTAGCTTTTGGGATCCGGATGTGGTTCTAGTTCTTATACCTAATCATAAACACGAGATCTAGTCATATTTGCCTCTAAAAACTCTAACCAAGCTTCTTATTGCTTCTCAAATCTTTGTGGGTGTGGCCAAAGTCCTATGAGTTTTCTATGTTGGAGCTTCTAAACGGAAAAACACTACTTTAGCTTTTGGGATCCGGTTGCGGTTCTAGTTCTTATACCCAATCATAAACACGAGATCTAGTCATATTTGACTCCAAAAACACTAACCAAGCTTTTTATTGCTTCTCAAATCCTTGTGGGTGTAGCCGAAGTCCTATGAGTT
>NW_003302538.1:43615-45012 GCF_000004255.2 Arabidopsis lyrata subsp. lyrata | reverse complement strand
TGTGTTGGAGCTTCTAAACGGAAAAACACGTACTTTAGCTTTTGGGATCCGGTTGCGGCTCTAGTTCTTAAACCCAATCATAAACATGAGATCTAGTCATATTTGACTCCAAAAACACTAACCAAGTTTCTTATTGCTTCTCAAATCTTTGTGGGTGTGGCCGAAGTCCTATGAGTTTTCTGTTTTGGAGCTTCTAAATGGAAAAACACTACTTTAGCTTTTGGGATCCGGTTGCGGTTCTAGTTCTTATACCTAATCATAAACACGAGATCTAGTCATATTTGCCTCTAAAAACTCTAACCAAGCTTCTTATTGCTTCTCAAATCTTTGTGGGTGTGGCCAAAGTCCTATGAGTTTTCTATGTTGGAGCTTCTAAACGGAAAAACACTACTTTACCTTTTGGGATCCGGTTGCGGTTCTAGTTCTTATACCCAATCATAAACACGAGATCTAGTCATATTTGACTCCAAAAACACTAACCAAGCTTCTTATTGCTTCTCAAATCTTGGTGGGTGTGGCCGAAGTCCTATGAGTTTTCGGTTTTGGAGCTTTTAAACGGAAAAACACTACCATTGTTTACGGTATCCGGCTGTTCTTAAACCCAATCATAAACACGATATCTTGTCATATTTGGTTCCAAAAACACTAACCAAGCTTCTTATTGCTTCTCAAATCTTTGTGGGTGTGGCCGAAGTCCTATGAGTTTTCGGTTTGGAGCTTCTAAATGGAAAAACACTATTTTAGCTTTTGGGATCCGATTGCAGTTCTAGTTCTTATACCCAATCATAAACACGAGATCTAGTCATATTTGACTCCAAAAACACTAACCAAGCTTTTCATAGCTTCTAAAGTTTTTGTGGGTGTGGCCGAAGTCCTATGAGTTTTCTGTTTTGGAGCTTCTAAATGAAAAAAAACTACATTAGCTTTTGGATCCGGTTGCGGCTCTAGTTCTTATACACAATCAAAAACACGAGATCTAGTCATATTTGACTCCAAAAACACTAACCAAGCTTCTTATAGCTTCTCAAATCTTTGTGGGTGTGGCCGAAGTCCTATTAGTTTTCTGTGTTGGAGCTTCTAAATGGAAAAACACTACTTTAGCTTTTGGGATCTGGTTGCGGCTCTAGTTCTTAAACCCAATCAGAAACACGAGATCTAGTCATATTTGACTCCAAAAACACTAACCAAGCTTTTAATTGGTTCTCAAATCTCTGTGGGTGTGGCCGAAGTCCTATGAGTTTTCTGTTTTGGAGCTTCTAAACGGAAAAACACTACTTAAGCTTTTGGGATCCGGTTGCGGTTCTAGTTCTTATACCCAATCATAAACACGAGATCTAGTCATATTTGACTCCCAAAACACTAACCAAGCTTCTTATTGCTTCTCAAATCTTGGTGGG
>NW_003302538.1:32205-41365 GCF_000004255.2 Arabidopsis lyrata subsp. lyrata | reverse complement strand
GTTCTAGTTCTTATACCTAATCATAAACACGAGATCTAGTCATATATGCCTCTAAAAACTCTAACCAAGCTTCTTATTGCTTCTCAAATCTTTGTGGGTGTGGCCAAAGTCCTATGAGTTTTCGGTTTTGGAGCTTCTAAACGGAAAAACACTACTTAAGCTTTTGGGATCCGGTTGAGGCTCTAGTTCTTAAACCCAATTATAGACATGAGATCTAGTCATATTTGACTCCAAAAACACTAACCATGCTTTTAATTGGTTCTCAAATCTCTGTGGGTGTGGCCGAAGTCCTATGAGTTTTCTGTTTTGGAGCTTCTAAACGGAAAAACACTACTTAAGCTTTTGGGATCCGGTTGCGGTTCTAGTTCTTATACCTAATCATAAACACGAGATCTAGTCATATTTGATTCCAAAAACACTAACCAAGCTTCTTATTGCTTCTCAAATCTTGGTGGGTGTGGCCGAAGTCCTATGAGTTTTCGGTTTTGGAGCTTTTAAACGGAAAAACACTACCTTAGTTTACGGTATCCGGTTGCGGTTCTGTTCTTAAACCCAATCAGAAACACGATATCTAGTCATATTTGACTCCAAAAACACTAACCAAGCATTTTATTGCTTCTCAAATCTTTGTCGGTGTGGCCGAAATCCTATGAGTTTTCTGTGTTGGAGCTTTTAAACGGAAAAACACTACTTTAGCTTTTGGGATCCGGTTGCGGCTCTAGTTCTTAAACCCAATCATAAACATGAGATCTAGTCATATTTGACTCCAAAAACACTAACCAAGTTTCTTATTGCTTCTCAAATCTTTGTGGGTGATATAAGATTGGAACCAATCCAACTTATGATCACTCAATGATCAAGAGATTCCAAGCTTAACTTGCGGAAGGTGGAATTCACGAGCTGGCTATAACGCACTCTCTCGTGAATCAAGGGATGGGACGATGGATAGATGCGATTGACTCACTCAATCAATGAACGAATAAGAATGTTGAATCACACAACAAACTGATCCGCAGCTTCACAAGAGAAGAGTGTATCTCACACTAAACTCAAAATGAAAAGGAACACAAAGAACTTGTCTTTGAAAGAAAACTTAACGTTTATTAAAATCGATGATTAAGGGTTCTTTTCATAAATGGTACAAATGGCTTGAGCTTTATAGGCTCGACTCTAGACACATATAACGTTCATAAACACTAAAAAAGGAAGCAAAATACACGAAATTAAAAGACTAAAGAAAAAGGAAATGATCTTGAAAGATATTTGACCGTTAGAAGTCAATGCTTGGCCAAATAAGGAAATCTTATTCTCTCCTCTTTATATCTCGAAATCTTCTTCATATAACCATGTAAGAGAAGCCTCTGGTCCATGTAGAATTTCCCAAAAGTCGTGGTCTTCATTATTTTAAATGTATTTAGTTGTTGGAGTGCATGGAAGGCAATTGAGTCTTGATATGGAAAGTCTTGGTGTATGAATGGGGAAGATTGAATCCACCTGATCCAATGGCTGGAAATGAAACTTGAGAGTTTCTTAAGATACTCTTGTAGCATTAGAGACTCTCCTGGACGCCAAAGTCTGGTTTGCAAGTAACTAAACCGGTCAGCTTTCAAATAAGGCAAGCTGAGAATCATCTGGTTTAGAAAATTAATATCTTCTAAACCAAAATTGTTTTTGACTTGATTCCAATTCGACGAGCTCCTCTGATGAGTCAAGAATGTAGGAAAATTCACTTCGTAGCTTAAATCCTTATTCTCTGGTCGGAATCCTCCAATACGTAGCTGCTGGTCTCCATCAGGTTCATTGGAAGTCTGCTGACTTTTAACTTGAATATCTCCCTCATGTGGAAAGCTTTTGAACCAATTCCACCTCTCCGTGATTCCTTGATGAGTTAAGTTTCTTGAATAAGTTGATTTGTAGACTAACTCCTCCTGGTTGGGCTGATATACCGCAAGAAAGACACATATGTCTTTGGTACGCTCATGTTTGTTCTCTTTATATCTATAGTCTTTTCAATTTTTCTAGTTGGACAATTAACAGCAAAATGTCCTCTTTTATGGCACCTATAACATGTTCTTGAAAAGGTTTCGACCTCGAAACTATATCTCCTTTGTTGCTGTTGCCTTGTGCTTTAAGTAATGACTTTGTACTCGACTTGTAGGTTATAGCTTGGGAAATTGACTTTGGTAGTTCAGCCTTTACTCGAGTTTGTAGCTTAGCCTCTCCTTTTTCCTCTAGAATAGGTGCAAACGTTTTATTTGGCTTAGGGCTGCAGGTTTTCTTAGGTGTAGCCTTCACTCTTGGCGTTGTGGCGAGAATCCATCTCCTTGGCTTAGTGTAGGAATAACTTGGCATATCCTGTTGATGTTGAGCTGCAGCTTCCTTCACAAACTCCTCATAGATTTCTAACTTGAAACTTCCCCATGTATGAGCTGGTTCATTGTACTTGACACGGGCATTCTCCTCTTGCTCCCACCACTCATAAGCTGGTCCGGTGAGTGTGTCAAGGGCATATGAAAGTTGTTCCCCCTCTGGTACTTGGCAAGATTGAAAACACGCCTCCATGTCCTCTTCCCACCGTAAGTAATCTTCTGTACCTTGGCTATAACCTGAAAAGGTTAAATATTGTTGCTCATAGTCCTCTTCATCACCCCATAGTGTGGGCTGATCTTTGGTGTGGTCTATTTCTTCCTCCCCACGATCTGACTCATCACCATAGTTAGATTCACCCTCATGACTCCATGTCTCTACACCATGTGACTCGTCTTCCTTTAAACTGATTTGTGAATCAGTTTCCTCTTGGCGATCTTCTTCTTGATCAGAGTATGGTATCTCACACCATGGTCTGTCCTCTTCTTGGTGCTCTTCCTCATGGTCAGAGTAAGGTATCTCGCACCATGGCCTATTTTCTTGGTGTGTCTCCTCTTCTTCGGACTCACACCATGACTTTTCTCCATAGGGCTCGTCGGCATTGCTCTCTTGGTCAGTCTCTCCTCTGTACCAACCTTGGTGGCTCGTGGTGTCTTGGGCTGGGTCTGGTGGTTCGGGTTCACGTTCTTCTCCATCTGGTTCATATCCAAATTCTGAACTAGAGTAATCCTCACACCATGATCGTCCTTCATAGCCATCATCTTCTCCGATTAAGCTTTGGCTTTTATCTTCCTCACCTTGCCAATCAGCCTCGTAGGTGTAAGTCTCGTCCTCTGACTCCATTATCACTTCTAAATTTTAGGGGGCGTACCTCACAAACACAAAGAAGGAAAAGTGTGTCAAAGAGTAGTTCAACAAATATGGCAAGAACAATAATTATAAACAAAAATAAGGAAATAAATATTTTATTTTGCCTTTTTTTTTTTTTTTTTTTTTTTTTTGAATCAAAATCGAAAATATAAAGGAAAAACAATTTTTATTTCTCTTTTCTGATTTTATAAAAAATAAAATTCCGAAAACTTATTAAAAAAAAGGATTTTTTTATGGATTTTTCTTATAATAATTATAAAATAAATAATAAAATGAAGCAAATAATTTTTTTTTTTTTTTTTAAATGAAAGTACTGAAGCAAATCAACAATAACAAAGCAAGAAACAAAATTTTTATTTGGTTTTCAAATTTAAAAAATTAAATAATAAAACTTGAAAATCGAAAAAGATATAGGTTGAAAAGATACAACCTTGGGGATAGGAGCTTTTGAAGCTCTGATACCAAATGATATAAGATTGGAACCAATCCAACTTATGATCACTCAATGATCAAGAGATTCCAAGCTTAACTTGCGGAAGGTGGAATTCACGAGCTGGCTATAACGCACTCTCTCGTGAATCAAGGGATGGGACGATGGATAGATGCGATTGACTCACTCAATCAATGAACGAATAAGAATGTTGAATCACACAACAAACTGATCCGCAGCTTCACAAGAGAAGAGTGTATCTCACACTAAACTCAAAATGAAAAGGAACACAAAGAACTTGTCTTTGAAAGAAAACTTAACGTTTATTAAAATCGATGATTAAGGGTTCTTTTCATAAATGGTACAAATGGCTTGAGCTTTATAGGCTCGACTCTAGACACATATAACGTTCATAAACACTAAAAAAGGAAGCAAAATACACGAAATTAAAAGACTAAAGAAAAAGGAAATGATCTTGGAAGATATTTGACCGTTAGAAGTCAATGCTTGGCCAAATAAGGAAACCTTATTCTCTCCTCTTTATATCTCGAAATCTTCTTCATATAACCATGTAAGAGAAGCCTCTGGTCCATGTAGAATCCCCCAAAAGTCGTGGTCTTCATTATTTTAAATGTATTTAGTTGTTGGAGTGCATGGAAGGCAATTGAGTCTTGATATGGAAAGTCTTGGTGTATGAATGGGGAAGATTGAATCCACCTGATCCAATGGCTGGAAATGAAGCTTGAGATGTTCTTAAGATACTCTTGTAGCATTAGAGACTCTCCTGGACGCCAAAGTCTGGTTTGCAAGTAACTAAACCGGTCAGCTTCCAAATAAGGCAAGCTGAGAATCATCTGGTTTAGAAAATTAATATCTTCTAAACCAAAATTGTTTTTGACTTGATTCCAATTCGACGAGCTCCTCTTATGAGTCAAGAATGTAGGAAAATTCACTTCGTAGCTTAAATCCTTCTTCTCAGGTCGGAATCCTCCAATACGTAGCTGCTGGTCTCCATCAGGTTCATTGGAAGTCTGCTGACTTGTAACTTGAATATCTCCCTCATGTGGAAAGATTTTGAACCAATTCCACCTCTCCGTGATTCCTTGATGAGTTAAGTTTCTTGAATAAGTTGATTTGTAGCCTAACTCCTCCTGGATGGGCTGATATACCGCAAGAAAGACACATATGTCTTTGGTACGCTCATGTTTGTTCTCTCCGGGGTTCTTGGTCGGTTGGTCGGTGTTTTCTCCCTGATCCTTGGTTGATGATGACTTGATGTCCTCATCACGAAGTCTCCACACCTTTCCCGGGTCAATTGTGTCTTCTAGTCCCGGTGGAGGAGTCATGTATACATCATCTTCAAGCTCTCCTTGAAGAAACGCATTCTTTACATCCATTTGCCATAACTCCCAAGAGAGATTAGTAGCTAGAGATAGAACTACTCGAACCGTATGGAGTTTCGCAACCGGTGCAAAGGTCTCCTTGTAGTCAGCTCCATAAGTTTGTGAGAATCCTCGAGCCACTAGCCTCGCCTTATACCTCTCTATGTCCCCATTACTCTTGTATTTGATTGTGAAGATCCATCTTGAGCTAACCGTTTTCTTCCCGGAGGGTAGTTCTTCCTCATCCCACGTGTGATTGCGAGTCATTGCTCCAATCTCTTCTTGAATCGCATCACGCCATTCCTTTACTTGCATTGCCTCCTCATAAGTTTGTGGAATCTTGATTGAAGAGATTTTGCTTAGGAAGACTTGATGATCTTGTGGCACAAGGGCGAGAGAACATGTTGCTTGAATTGGGTGAGCTACGGCTTGTTGGTTGAAATAAACCCTTGTATTCTTCCAATTGGATGGAGGAAATTTTAACCTTTCACTTCTTCTTAATGGTTGAGTAGGTCTTTGTTCAGCTTGAGTGGCTTCCTCATCTTCACTAGAATCACTAGAGTCATCTAGGGATTGAGTCTATTGAACTTGACTTGTAGCTTCCCGATCTTGGGAAGGACTATTGTGGTTACTATGAGCTCTTTCTCCGTCTTCTTCATCATTAGACTCGGTACTTGGAGTTGGTGCTTGGACTTGTTGGTTTGGTTCATGACTTGATTGAGGAGGGTCATCATGACTTGGTGGAATGGAGTTCTGGCCCGGTTGAGTACTCGTCGTTGATGTTGGAGCTTTGTTTCCCAAATGGTCCAATAGAAATCTTAGACTAGTAGCCCGGTCGGATGGAGAATGGGCTAGATCTTTAAGACTTTCCCAATCTTTCTTGTCATGATATCCTTGATCTTCAAGGAATTTCACATCTCTTGATACATATGTTCGGTTGTTCGCCGGATCATAGCATTTGTAACCCTTTTGTGTTGTGGAGTATCCAAGGAACATGCACCGAGTACTCTTCGCATCGAGTTTATTCCTTTGTTCTCCGGGTACTAAAACAAAACACACACAACCAAACACTCTTAGGTGATCAATAGAAGGTTTAGTGTTGTTTAGTACCTCAAATGGAGATAAGTCTCCCAAGATTTTTGTTGGTGTCCGGTTGATAAGGTAGCATGCTGTCATAACCGCATCACCCCAATACCTCCTTGGAACACTTGTATAAAACATCATTGATCTTGCAACCTCCATGAGATGTCGGTTCTTTCTCTCCGCCACTCCATTTTGTTGTGGTGTGTACGGGCAACTCGTTTGGTGTAATATTCCGGACTTGCTTAGGTGCTCTTTCAACTTAAGACTTGTGTACTCTCCTCCATTGTCGGTCCTAAGTACCTTAATTTTGGCATTAAATTGATTAGTGACATAGTTTTGATAATTTATGAAAGCATCAAATACTCTATCCTTAGAAGGCAAGAGAGTTATCCATGTGTATTTTGATTTCTCATCAATAAATGTGACAAAGTATTTATTGTTATCTCTAGAAACACATGGTGCTGTCCAAACATCAGAATGTACTAAATCAAAACAATTCTCATATATAGTAGAGGACTTAGGGAAAACTGATTTGCAATGTTTACCAAGAATACAAGCTTCACAACTAGTATGATCAAAAGATATACTTGGTAACATAAGCTTAAGAGCACGAACATGCGGATGGCCTAGCCTAGCATGCCATAAAACATTGAAAGAAACACCTAAATGCGATTTAAAAGAGATAGGACTAGAACTAGAGCTTGATGATATCCCTTCAAGAACATAAAGTTCTCCTTTTGAACCACCTTCTCCAATCAACTTTCCGGTCTCAATATCCTGAAAATACACATCATTAGGTCCAAATATAGCATAACAATTTAAATCTTTAGTGGCCCTTTTTACCGATAGTAAATTAGAAGTAAACTTGGGCATATAGAAAGCTTTGGAGTTCTTATCAAATACTCTTAAATTGCCTATTCCTTTGATTGGAACCTTATCACCATTGGCTATAATCACATTTCCTAGGGCCGGTTCAATGTTATTAAGAAGATTCGAATTGCTAATCATATGATGTGAAGCACCCGAATCAATAACAATAGAACTATCACTAGGTTTATGAGAAAAGTAGGTGATACCGGATTCCTTGAGGGATGCAATGGATTTGATAAGAGCTTCTAGGTCAGACTTCCTCACATAATCCCCGGGTTCCATCTTGTTCACTTCTCCTCTTGTGTTTGAGCTTCCGGGTTGATCTTGACCATCTTGTCCTTCAAGTGAGAGATGAGCTTTTGGTTCTTTGAACTTGGCCGGCTTGAGGTGTGGGTGGAGAATCCAACATTTATCTTTGGTGTGGCCTTTCTTCTTGCAATGTTCACACACCAAGGCTTTTCGTTCATCGTTTCGGTATACTCCTTTGTTGGCCACCACTTCTCCTTTGTTTGCCGTAGAAAGTTCACCTTTTCCACCGAATAAACCGGACGATCCTTGCTCCTTTTGAATTTGGGAACATACTTCATCGAGACTTGGTAGCTTCTCCGATCGAAGAAGGTGCTTGATGAGATCATTGTAGCTAGGATTCAAGGTGAGAAGGAGAGCAAACACCTTATCTTGTTCCCGGCGTTCATGGAGGATCTTTGGATCAAGGGTACCCGGCCTTAGGCTCTCAAGTTCGGACCATAAAGATCTAAACTTTCCAAAATGTTTTGTGAACTCCAAGTCTTCTTGACTTAACTCATTAATGGCTTTCTTCACTTCAAACACTCGGGTAAGATTAGACTCATTACCATACACATTTTTAAGTGTATCCCATAGCTCCTTTGCCGTTTCACAATAGGAGTAGCCTTCAAGAATAGAGGCTTCAAGAGAGTTTTGGAGAAGAGCAAGGACAGTTTGATCCTCTTGGAACCATTTATTTTCCTCGGGGATGGTTGCTTCCTTCTCTTCCTCTTCTTCTTCGTCGGCATCTTTTGGAGCTGGGGATGATATTACATGGCTCCAAAGTCCCCGACCACTCAGTACGGTTCTTGTTGTTCTTGACCAAGTCAAGTAGTTCCTCCCTTGGAGAACCACCGAAGTAACAAGCTTTATAGGTTTTTCCATGGCTTGAAATCACTCGGATTGAAGAACAAAGCTATTACCCGCCGGACAAAGCTATTACCCGCCGGATAATGAGAGAAATTTGCGAAATCAAACTAAAAGAGAGAAGAATAGAGAGAGAATGGCTTTAAAGACAAGATCTTGCTCTGATACCATGTAAGAATATGCGGAAGATTAAGAGTATTTTGAGAGATTAGTGAAGAATAAGAGAGAGAGTATGAGAGACATTGAAGAACAAGAGAGAGAGTATGAGAGACATTTCGCAAATAGGGTAAGATTGATTAGAATAGGATAGATTTCTCTTTGTGTGTTTACATCTATTTAAGGACACACAAAGAGTATAGATTCGTTACACATGATCCAAGGGACAATGACATAAAGAAAAGTTCCTTGTCTTCACATGAGAAAGCGACCTCTCCTTCCTTATCTCCTTATCCACTTGCGCTCCAACGGCTCTCTTGATTTAGGAAGGAGAGAGATGCTTCTAGATCCTTCCCATGGGCTTTCTTCAAGGCCTTCACTCTTCATGGATTAGTGTAACACCTCAAGCCCTCACGCACACCTTTGTACGGACATGTACGGATGGGCTTGTACGGACATGTACGGATGGGTGCTTCACTCTTCGTTTCTTGATCAATAAACAGAACCGCAACCGGATACCGTAAACTAAGGTAGTGTTTTTCCGTTTAAAAGCTCCAAAACCGAAAACTCATAGGACTTCGGCCACACCCACCAAGATTTGAGAAGCAATAAGAAGCTTGGTTAGTGTTTTTGGAGTCAAATATGACTAGATCTCGTGTTTATGATTGAGTATAAGAACTAGAACCGCAACCGGATCCCAAAAGCTTAAGTAGTGTTTTTCCGTTTAGAAGCTCCAAAACAGAAAACTCATAGGACTTCGGCCACACCCACAGAGATTTGAGAACCAATTAAAAGCTTGGTTAGTGTTTTTGGAGTCAAATATGACTAGATCACATGTCTATAATTGGGT
>NW_003302538.1:30088-31405 GCF_000004255.2 Arabidopsis lyrata subsp. lyrata | reverse complement strand
CACCCACAGAGATTTGAGACGCTATAAGAAGCTGGGTTAGTGTTTTGAGAGTCATATATGACTAGATCTCGTGTTTAAGATTGGCTATAAGAACTAGCCCCGCACCGGTGATCCCAAAAGCTAATATAGTGTTTCCCCATTTAGACGCTCCAACCGGAAAACTCATAGGACTTCGGCAAAACCCACAAAGATTTGAGAAGCAATAAGAAGCTTGGTTAGTGTTTTTGGAACCAAATATGACTAGATATCGTGTTTATGATTGGGTTTAAGAACAGAACCGCAACCGGATACCGTAAACTAAGGTAGTGTTTTTCCGTTTAGAAGCTCCAAAACCGAAAACTCATAGGACTTCGGCCACACCCACCAAGATTTGAGAAGCAATAAGAAGCTTGGTTAGTGTTTTTGGAGTCAAATATGACTAGATCTCGTGTTTATGATTGGGTATAAGAACTAGAACCGCAACCGGATCTCAAAAGGTAAAGTAGTGTTTTTCCGTTTAGAAGCTCCAACATAGAAAACTCATAGGACTTTGGCCACACCCACAAAGATTTGAGAAGCAATAAGAAGCTTGGTTAGAGTTTTTAGAGGCAAATATGACTAGATCTCGTGTTTATGATTAGGTATAAGAACTAGAACCGCAAACGGATCCCAAAAGCTAAAGTAGTGTTTTTCCATTTAGAAGCTCCAAAACAGAAAACTCATAGGACTTCGGCCACACCCACAAAGATTTGAGAAGCAATAAGAAACTTGGTTAGTGTTTTTGGAGTCAAATATGACTAGATCTCATGTTTATGATTGGGTTTAAGAACTAGAGCCGCAACAGGATCCCAAAAGCTAAAGTAGTGTTTTTCCGTTTAAAAGCTCCAACACAGAAAACTCATAGGATTTCGGCCACACCGACAAAGATTTGAGAAGCAATAAAATGCTTGGTTAGTGATTTTGGAGTCAAATATGACTAGATATCGTGTTTCTGATTGGGTTTAAGAACAGAACCGCAACCGGATACCGTAAACTAAGGTAGTGTTTTTCCGTTTAAAAGCTCCAAAACCGAAAACTCATAGGACTTCGGCCACACCCACCAAGATTTGAGAAGCAATAAGAAGCTTGGTTAGTGTTTTTGGAATCAAATATGACTAGATCTCGTGTTTATGATTAGGTATTAGAACTAGAACCGCAACCGGATCCCAAAAGCTTAAGTAGTGTTTTTCCGTTTAGAAGCTCCAAAACAGAAACTCATAGGACTTCGCCACACCCACAGAGATTTGAGAACCAATTAAAAGCATGGTTAGTGTTTTTGGACACGGGACACATTTGATT
>NW_003302538.1:18852-22152 GCF_000004255.2 Arabidopsis lyrata subsp. lyrata | reverse complement strand
GACACCCCAAGGGAGGGGGAGAAGGAGCGGCAGCGCACGCTTGATGGATTCTGAAGCTCGGCTAGGGTATCGAACAGCAGCTACGTATTGGAGGATCCGACCTGAGAAGAAGGATTAAGCTACGAAGTGAATTTTCCTACATTCTTGACTCATAAGAGGAGCTCGTCGAATTGGAATCAAGTCAAAAACAATTTTGGTTTAGAAGATATTAATTTTCTAAACCAGATGATTCTCAGCTTGCCTTATTTGGAAGCTGACCGGTTTAGTTACTTGCAAACCAGACTTTGGCGTCCAGGAGAGTCTCTAATGCTACAAGAGTATCTTAAGAACATCTCAAGCTTCATTTCCAGCCATTGGATCAGGTGGATTCAATCTTCCCCATTCATACACCAAGACTTTCCATATCAAGACTCAATTGCCTTCCATGCACTCCAACAACTAAATACATTTAAAATAATGAAGACCACGACTTTTGGGGGATTCTACATGGACCAGAGGCTTCTCTTACATGGTTATATGAAGAAGATTTCGAGATATAAAGAGGAGAGAATAAGGTTTCCTTATTTGGCCAAGCATTGACTTCTAACGGTCAAATATCTTCCAAGATCATTTCCTTTTTCTTTAGTCTTTTAATTTCGTGTATTTTGCTTCCTTTTTTAGTGTTTATGAACGTTATATGTGTCTAGAGTCGAGCCTATAAAGCTCAAGCCATTTGTACCATTTATGAAAAGAACCCTTAATCATCGATTTTAATAAACGTTAAGTTTTCTTTCAAAGACAAGTTCTTTGTGTTCCTTTTCATTTTGAGTTTAGTGTGAGATACACTCTTCTCTTGTGAAGCTGCGGATCAGTTTGTTGTGTGATTCAACATTCTTATTCGTTCATTGATTGAGTGAGTCAATCGCATCTATCCATCGTCCCATCCCTTGATTCACGAGAGAGTGCGTTATAGCCAGCTCGTGAATTCCACCTTCCGCAAGTTAAGCTTGGAATCTCTTGATCATTGAGTGATCATAAGTTGGATTGGTTCCAATCTTATATCACTTCGCAAAGCTATATATGGTTTGAAACAGTCACCAAGGGCATGGTACCACAAATTGAGCCGAACTCTTAAAGACCATGGCTTCAAGAAGTCCGAATCTGATCATACATTATTCACTCTCCAAAGTCCTCAAGGTATAGTTGTTGTTCTCATTTATGTGGATGATCTTATCATCTCCGGAGACAACAAGGAAGGTATCAACACTACTAAAACCTTTCTCAAGTCTACCTTTGATATTAAAGATCTCGGTGAACTTAAGTACTTTCTCGGGATAGAAGTATGTCGCTCACCCGAGGGCCTCTTCTTATCTCAAAGGAAGTACACTCTTGATTTGTTAAATGAGACAGGTTATGAGAATGCTAAACCAGCCAAGACTCCACTAGAAGAAGGCTACAAGGTCGATCGAAAGGGGGAGAAAGAGGATGAGAAGTTTAACGATGCACCACTCTATCGCAAGCTTGTGGGTAAGTTGATATACTTGACTAATACACGGCCGGATATATGTTTTGCTGTGAATCAGGTGAGTCAACATATGCAAGCACCTACGGTGTATCATTGGAGCATGGTAGAGAGGATACTCCGATACCTCAAGGGAAGCTCCGGCCAAGGCATTTGGATGGGAAAGAACTCAAACACCGAGTTGGTAGGCTATTGTGATGCGGATTATGCTGGAGATAGAATGGATAGAAGATCTACAACCGGCTATTGCACATTTCTTGGTGGAAATTTGGTTACATGGAAGACTAAGAAGCAAAAGGTGGTCTCATGCTCAAGTGCGGAGTCGGAATATAGAGCCATGAAGCAACTTACAAATGAACTAACTTGGCTCAAGGCTCTTCTCAAGGATCTAAGGGTTGAACAAGACACACCAATCACCATGCATTGTGACAACAAAGCCGCGATCTACATAGCATCAAACTCGGTGTTTCATGAGAGAACAAAACACATTGAAGTAGATTGCCATAAAGTCCGAGAGAAGATTGTTCAAGGGGTTACTCTACCATGTTACACAAGAAGTGAAGATCAATTGGCGGACATCTTCACCAAGGCCGCAAGTCTCAAGGTTTGCAACTTCATCAATAGCAAACTAGGACTTGTGGACCTCACCGACTCTTGATCTCAAGTCCTCTTAGCTCGTGAATGTCACACTCTTTTTCCCTTAGTAAAGTTTTGTCCCATGCGGTTTTCTTTACTAAGGTTTTTAATGAGGTGTCGTTCATGAGTTTCCAAGCTTAAACTATTCCATAAGTCTAAGCTTGAGGGGGAGTATTGATCAAGAAATGAAGAGTGAAGCACCCATCCGTACATGTCCGTACAAGCCCATCCGTACATGTCCGTACAAAGGTGTGCGTGAGGGCTTGAGGTGTTACACTAATCCATGAAGAGTGAAGGCCTTGAAGAAAGCCCATGGGAAGGATCTAGAAGCATCTCTCTCCTTCCTAAATCAAGAGAGCCGTTGGAGCGCAAGTGGATAAGGAGATAAGGAAGGAGAGGTCGCTTTCTCATGTGAAGACAAGGAACTTTTCTTTATGTCATTGTCCCTTGGATCATGTGTAACGGATCTATACTCTTTGTGTGTCCTTAAATAGATGTAAACACACAAAGAGAAATCTATCCTATTCTAATCAATCTTACCCTATTTGCGAAATGTCTCTCATACTCTCTCTCTTGTTCTTCAATGTCTCTCATACTCTCTCTCTTGTTCTTCACTAATCTCTCAAAATACTCTTAATCTTCCGCATATTCTTACACTGTTCGTAAACCCAATCATAAACACGATATCTAGTCCTATTTGGTTCCAAAAACACTAACCAAGCTTCTTATTGCTTCTCAAATCTTTGTGGGTGTGGCCGAAGTCCTATGAGTTTTCTGTTTTGGAGCTTCATGTGGAAAAAACGTTAGTTAAACTTTTGGGATCGGGCTGCGGTTCTATTTCTAATACTCAAACATAGACATTAGATCTAGTCATATTTAGATCCTGACTCTCTATCCTAGCTTTGTATATTATCTCAGATACCTGTGGGTGGGGATAAAGTCCGAATATCCAAGAGGATATGCTACTTCTTATCGTCCAATGTACTAACGATCATATGACCAACTAATGGAAAACGCATGAAAAATCAACACATAAAGACACGTGAGTCTTCTTCCTCTTTCAATGGGCAACGGCTCCAAGGGTAGGATCTAGTGCTTCTATTAGTCATGTGAGCTGTGAACTTGATACAGCAGTATTGGGATTCATAGAGCCGAGTATACTC
>NW_003302538.1:17177-18609 GCF_000004255.2 Arabidopsis lyrata subsp. lyrata | reverse complement strand
TTCCGTATTTGGATAGACCGGATATTGCATTCCAGCTCTGGTTTGAGGCTGCTTCGCCACGGTTATTTTCCCCCCGTTTACCCCTATAAGCTTTATAACTCCCCCCTACCATTTGGGATCCGGTTGCGGCTCTAGTTCTTATACCCAATCAAAAACACGAGATCTAGTCATATTTGACTCCGAAAACACTAACCAAGCTTCTTATAGCTTCTCAAATCTTTGTGGGTGTGGCCGAAGTCCTATGAGTTTTCTGTGTTGGAGCTTCTAAATGGAAAAACACTACTTTAGCTTTTGGGATCCGGTTGCGGTTCTAGATCTTATACCTAATCATAAACACGAGATCTAGTCATATTTGCCTCTAAAAACTCTAAACAAGCTTCTTATTGCTTCTCAAATCTTTGTGGGTGTGGCCAAAGTCCTATGAGTTTTCGGTTTTGGAGCTTCTAAAAGGAAAAACACTACTTAAGCTTTTGGGATCCGGTTGAGGCTCTAGTTCTTAAACCCAATTATAGACATGAGATCTAGTCATATTTGACTCCAAAAACACTAACCAAGCTTTTAATTGGTTCTCAAATCTCTGTGGGTGTGGCCTAAGTCCTATGAGTTTTCTGTTTTGGAGCTTCTAAACGGAAAAACACTACTTAAGCTTTTGGGATCAGGTTGCGGTTCTAGTTCTTATACCCAATCATAAACACGAGATCTAGTCATATTTGACTCCAAAAACACTAACCAAGCTTCTTATTGCTTCTCAAATCTTGGTGGGTGTGGCCGAAGTCCTATGAGTTTTCGGTTTTGGAGCTTTTAAACGGAAAAACACTACCTTAGTTTACGGTATCCGGTTGCGGTTCTGTTCTTAAACCCAATCATAAACACGATATCTAGTCATATTTGGTTCCAAAAACACTAACCAAGCTTCTTATTGCTTCTCAAATCTTTGTGGGTGTGGCCGAAGTCCTATGAGTTTTCGGTTTTGGAGCTTCTAAATAGAAAAACACTATTTTAGCCTTTGGGATCCGGTTGCGGTTCTAGTTCTTATACCCAATCATAAACACGAGATCTAGTCATATTTGACTCCAAAAACACTAACCAAGCTTCTTATAGCTTCTCAAATCTTTGTGGGTGTGGCCGAAGTCCTATTAGTTTTCTGTTTTTGAGCTTCTAAATGGAAAAACACTATTTTAGCTTTTGGGATCCGATTGCGGTTCTAGTTCTTATACCCAATCATAAACACGAGATCTAGTCATATTTGACTCCAAAAACACTAACCAAGCTTTTCATAGCTTCTCAAATTTTTGTGGGTGTGGCCGAAGTCCGATGAGTTTTCTGTTTTGGAGCTTCTAAATGGAAAAACACTACTTTAGCTTTTGGGATCCTGGTTGCGGTTCTAGTTCTTATACCTAATCATAAACACGAGATCTAGTCATATTTGACT
>NW_003302538.1:0-15971 GCF_000004255.2 Arabidopsis lyrata subsp. lyrata | reverse complement strand
AAAACACTAACCAAGCTTTTCATAGAGTCTCAAATTTTTGTGGGTGTGGCCGAAGTCCTATGAGTTTTCTGTTTTGGAGCTTCTAAATGAAAAAAAACTACATTAGCTTTTGGATCCGGTTGCGGCTCTAGTTCTTATACCCAATCAAAAACACGAGATCTAGTCATATTTGACTCCAAAAACACTAACCAAGCTTCTTATAGCTTCTCAAATCTTTGTGGGTGTGGCCGAAGTCCTATGAGTTTTCTGTGTTGGAGCTTCTAAATGGAAAAACACTACTTTAGCTTTTGGGATCCGGTTGCGGTTCTAGTTCTTATACCTAATCATAAACACGAGATCTAGTCATATTTGCCTCTAAAAACTCTAAACAAGCTTCTTATTGCTTCTCAAATCTTTGTGGGTGTGGCCAAAGTCCTATGAGTTTTCGGTTTTGGAGCTTCTAAAAGGAAAAACACTACTTAAGCTTTTGGGATCCGGTTGAGGCTCTAGTTCTTAAACCCAATTATAGACATGAGATCTAGCCATATTTGACTCCAAAAACATTAACCAAGCTTTTAATTGGTTCTCAAATCTCTGTGGGTGTGGCCGAAGTCCTATGAGTTTTCTGTTTTGGAGCTTCTAAACGGAAAAACACTACTTAAGCTTTTGGGATCCGGTTGCGGTTCTAGTTCTTATACCCAATCATAAACACGAGATCTACTCATATTTGACTCCAAAAACACTAACCAAGCTTCTTATTGCTTCTCAAATCTTGGTGGGTGTGGCCGAAGTCCTATGAGTTTTCGGTTTTGGAGCTTTTAAACGGAAAAACACTACCTTAGTTTACGGTATCCGGTTGCGGTTCTGTTCTTAAACCCAATCATAAACACCATATCTAGTCATATTTGGTTCCAAAAACACTAACCAAGCTTCTTATTGCTTCTCAAATCTTTGTGGGTGTGGCCGAAGTCCTATGAATTTTCGGTTTTGGAGCTTCTAAATAGAAAAACACTATTTTAGCTTTTGGGATCCGGTTGCGGTTCTAGTTCTTATACCCAATCGTAAACACGAGATCTAGTCATATTTGACTCCAAAAACACTAACCAAGCTTCTTATAGCTTCTCAAATCTTTGTGGGTGTGGCCGAAGTCCTATTAGTTTTCTGTTTTTGAGCTTCTAAATGGAAAAACACTATTTTAGCTTTTGGGATCCGATTGCGGTTCTAGTTCTTATACCCAATCATAAACACGAGATCTAGTCATATTTGACTCCAAAAACACTAACCAAGCTTTTCATAGCTTCTCAAATTTTTGTGGGTGTGGCCGAAGTCCTATGAGTTTTCTGTTTTGGAGCTTCTAAATGAAAAAAAACTACATTAGCTTTTGGATCCGGTTGCGGCTCTAGTTCTTATACCCAATCAAAAACACGAGATCTAGTCATATTTGACTCCAAAAACACTAACCAAGCTTCTTATAGCTTCTCAAATCTTTGTGGGTGTGGCCGAAGTCCTATTAGTTTTCTGTTTTGGAGCTTCTAAATGGAAAAACACTATTTTAGCTTTTGGGATCCGATTGCGGTTCTAGTTCTTATACCCAATCATAAACACGAGATCTAGTCATATTTGACTCCAAAAACACTAACCAAGCTTTTCATAGCTTCTCAAATTTTTGTGGGTGTGGCCAAAGTCCTATGAGTTTTCTGTTTTGTGTAAGAATGTGGAGTTTAGGTTTGCGAGAATGGGACTAAGGTGCGGAAATGAGATTAAGAGTTTTGAGAGAAAGAGATTTGATGATGAGAAAGAGAGAGATTGTCTCTCATTACTTGATTTGGCAATTACAAAGGTTACCTTTTAAAGGCTATACAAAAGGAATATCCAAGAGGATATGCTACTCTTATCCTCCAATGTACCAACGGTCATATGACCAAATAAAGCAAAACGCGTGAAAAAGCAACCCATAAAGCAACGTTTGTCTTCTTCCTCTTTCAAGTGTGCAACGGCTCCAAGGGAAGGATCTAGTGGCTTCTAGAAGTCTTGTGAGCTGTGAACATTGATAAGAGGCCTAAGGGGATTCAATGGGCCGAGTATACTCTTGTACGGACGGCCTCGATCTTACCCGTACGGACGAACATGTACGGACGGTTTTGGTTCCTCTTGATTATTTGGTTCAATACTCCCCCTCAAGTCTAACCGGAGAAGGATGGAGGTTAGACTTGGATCCAAATTCAACCACCTCATTAAAAACCTAAGTGTAGAAAACCTCATGGGATAAAACCACACTTAGGGAAAAAGAGTATGGGATATTTGGCTAAGAGGATCATGGCCGAGAGAGGTCAACGAGGCCAAGTTTGTGATGAATGTACTCACAAACTTTGGTGCTAGCTCCTTTGGTGAAGATGTCGGCCAATTGTTCTTCAGTATCGGTGTAGCAAGGTAAGATTACTCCAAGTTGAACTTGTTCTCGGACCTTGTGACAATCCACCTCAATGTGCTTCGTTCTTTCATGGAACACTGAATTTGAGGCGATGTGAATGGCGGCTTGATTGTCGCAATGCATGGTGATGGGCTTTGGTGTGTCAATTCCGAAGTCTTTGAGGAGAGCTTTCAACCACATAAGTTCAGTCGTGAGCTTTCTCATGGCCCGGTACTCGGCTTCACAACTTGAAAGGGAGACCACCTTTTGCTTCTTGCTTCTCCAAGTAACTAGATTACCACCAATGAATGTGCAATAGCCGGTGGTTGACCTCCTATCCTTCTTGTCTCCAGCATAGTCCGCATCACAATATCCCACCAGCTCCGTGTTGTTGTTGCATCCCATCCAAATGCCTTGAGCCGGAGCTCCTTTGAGATATTTGAGGATGCGGTTCACCATGTTCCAATGATGTAGCGTGGGAGCTTGCATGTGTTGACTTACTACATTCACAGCAAAGCAAATGTCAGGCCTAGTAATGGTTAGATAAATGAGCTTACCTACAAGTCTTCGATATTGTGTGACATCTTCGAAAGGCTTGTTGTCAAGCTCCCCCTTACGATTGGCCTTGTAGTCATCTTCCAAGGGAGTCTTAGCCGGTTTTGCTCCAAGCTTACCTACTTGACTAAGAAGATCAAGGGTGTACTTCCTTTGAGATAAGAAGAGACCTTCCTTTGATCTACAAACTTCTATCCCAAGGAAGTACTTTAGTTCACCAAGGTCTTTTATATCAAAAACACTCTTAAGAAAGGTTTTAGTCTCTTGAATCCCTACCTTGTCATTCCCGGAGATGATAATATCATCTACATAAACGAGAATGACTACTATACCTTCCTTGCTTGGGAGAGTGCAGAGGGTGTTGTCGGCTTCCGATTTCTTGAATCCTTTTTCCAGCAAGGTTGTGCTAAGCTTGTGGTACCAAGCTCTCGGGGATTGCTTCAAACCATAGATAGCTTTCTTGAGTTTAAAGACCTTCCCGGGTGCATTATGATCTTCAAGACCCGGTGGCTTCATGTAGACTTCTTCTTCAAGTTCTCCTTGAAGGAAGGCATTTTTAACATCCATTTGCCAAAGTTCCCACTCCAAGTTGGTAGCTAGAGAGAGAACCACTCTAACCGTATGGAGCTTCGCAACCGGGGCAAACGTATCCAAATAATCCACCCCATACGTTTGAGTGAACCCTCTTGCAACAAGCCTAGCTTTGTAGCGTTCAATGTCCCCATTGCTCTTGTACTTGATAGTGAAGACCCACTTGGATGTCACAGCTCTCTTGCCTTTAGGTAACTCTCCTTCTTCCCAAGTATGGTTATGTTCCATAGCTTGTCTTTCGGCGGCTATAGCTTCTCTCCATACTTGATGTTGGATAGCTTCTTCATAGGTTTGAGGAATCCAATGTTGATCAATTTGTCCAAGGAAGACTTGATGTTCTTCGGGAAAATGAGCCATGGTACACACGGCTTGAATAGGATGAGCCACGGCTTGACTATTGTAGTAAACCCGAGTGTTCTTCCAATTTGATGGAGGGAACTTCTGTCTTTGACTTCTTCTTAGGGCTATAGGCGCTTCTTGGGATGTAGAGCCTTCATTAGGCGCTTCTTGGGATGTAGAGCCTTCATTATGATCCGATGTAGACAAATTCTCCTCTTCGGATAAAGTAGTCTCTTCCTCATGATCACTTGGAATCTCTCCTTCTTCAAGATTGTCTTCTTGAATATTTTCTTCGTCTTGTAAATGTTCTTCTTCCTCATGTTGTGATGTTTCTTGTTGTTGAGTAGGCTCCGGATTAGGATTTGGCGAGTTGGTGTGACTTTGAGAGTTGCTTACACCAAGTCTCTCCAAGATAATTCGGAGGTTGCTAGCTCTATCCGAAGGTGAATGGGTGAGATCTTGAATGTCTTCCCAATTCTTTTCTTCATAGTAGCCTTTACCCTCAACAAACTTCACATCTCTTGAAACAAGAACCTTCCTTGTATCTGGTATATAGCACTTGTATCCTTTTTGTGTGATTGAGTACCCGATAAACATGCCCTTGACACTCTTAGGTTCGAGTTTGTTTCTTTGTTCACCTATAAGGACAAAGCAAACACAACCAAACACACGTAAGTGATTGATAGACGGTTTATTCTTGTTAAGTACCTCAAAGGGAGAGGAATCTTGTAGGATCTTGGTTGGTGTCCGGTTGATCAAGTAGCAAGCTAGGACCACCGCATCACTCCAAAAACGTTTAGGAACATTGGTGTGGAACATCATCGATCTTGCCACTTCCATGAGATGCCTATTCTTCCTCTCCGCTACTCCGTTTTGTTGTGGTGTATAAGGGCAGCTTGTTTGGTGGATTATCCCGTGCTTGGCCAAATGTTGCTTGAAGGCATGACTTGTATATTCACCACCATTATCGGACCTAAAGATTTTGATCTTGGCATTGTAATGGTTAGTGACATAGTTTTGAAAGTTAATAAAAGCCTCAAGAACTCTATCTTTAGAAGGTAACAAAGTTAACCAAGTATATTTAGACTTCTCATCAATGAATGTGACATAGTATTTCTGATTTTCTCTAGATAAACAAGGTGAAGTCCAAACATCCGAATGAACCAAATCAAAACAATTCTCATAAATAGTATTAGACTTGGGAAATACGGATTTGCAATGTTTACCAAGAATACACGCCTCACATTCATTATTCTTAAAGGAAATACTTGGTAACAAAAGACCTAAAGCACGAGAATGAGGATGTCCTAGTCTAGCATGCCAAATAGCATTATTCGCATTAACAAGAATTGAGCTAAAGTGAGAAGATAGAGGAGTAGAGAGCTTTGTATCTTCAAGAACATAAAGACCATCCTTTGTACCTCCATGACCAAGCACTCTACTAGTCTCAATATCCTGAAAATGAACATCATTAGGACCAAAGATAGCATAGCAATTAAGATCGGTAGTAGCTTTCTTAACGGATAACAAGTTCGAAGTGAAAGTAGGCATATAGAAAGCTTTAGACTTTTTGCTAAACAATTCTAAGTCTCCTACTCCTTTAACCGGAATCTTATCACCATTTGCAATTATGACATTTCCTAAAGCCGGTTCAATGTTATTCATCAAGTTAGAGTCACTAATCATATGATGAGATGCTCCCGAATCAACAATAAGAGGTTTCAAAGCACCAAGAGCATGATAAGCGTTACCGGAAGACTCTTTGAGAGCCTTGATGAGTGCATCGAGGTCGGAGCGTCTCACTAGGTCGGAAGAAGCCATCATTGCGGCTCCATTTCCTCCCAAGGCTTGACTTGATGTTCCGGCTTGCTCTTGGCCTCCAAGGTTCCCTCCGGTGGCTTGGTTAGCTCTCGGCTCCCTTCTTGCTGGTTTGAGATGAGGGTGAAGGATCCAGCACTTCTCTTTGGCATGTCCACTCCGTTTGCAATGATCACACCATGGAGCTTTCCCGCGGTTGGCGTTGAAGTTCCCACGGTTGGCGGATGCGAGCTCACTTGAGTTGCCCGAGACCAGCTCTCCTTTGCTACCAAACAGCCCGAGAGATCCTTGCTCCTTTTGGATTTGAGAACACACTTCTTCAACGTTCTGGAGCTTGTCGGCACGGAGGAGATGCTTGATGAGATCGTTGTACGCCGGACTCAAGGTGAAGAGTAGACCAAAGACCTTGTCTTGCTCACGCCTCTCGTTGATGACCGCCGGATCAAGGGTGCTGGGTCTCAACATCTCAAGCTCGGCCCAAAGGGACCGAAACTTCCCAAAGTGTTGAGTGAACTCCATGTCTCCTTGGGTCAGCTCGTTGATGGCTTTCTTGATCTCAAAAACACGGCTTAGGTTGGATTGGTTTCCAAAGACATTTTGCAAAGTTTCCCAAAGATCCTTGGGAGTCTCACAATAGGAGTATCCTTCAAGGATTGATGCTTCAAGGGAGTTTTGGAGAACGGATAAGACCATTTGGTCTTCTTGGAACCACTTGTCTTCATCAACAAGGGCGATCTCCAAGCCATCTTCGTCCGTGGTTGTCTCTCTTGGCGCTTCACTCTTGATGATGTGAGGCCAGAATCCACGACCGCACAAGATGGTCTTCATGGTTCTTGCCCAAAGCAAGTAGTTTCCTCCTTTGAGGGTGACTGGAGCACGGATCTTGGTGTTCTCCATGGTGGGAAGAATCGAAAAGAGAATGAAGATTAGAGAAGAAGAAGAAGATTTGCAAGAAGAGTTTCGGAGAATAGAGTATGTGGAGCTTTATGGCTCTGATACCATGAAAGAATGTGGAGTTTAGGTTTGCGAGAATGGGACTAAGGTGCGGAAATGAGATTGAGAGTTTTGAGAGAAAGAGATTTGATGATGAGAAAGAGAGAGATTGTCTCTCATTACTTGATTTGGCAATTACAAAGGTTACCTTTTAAAGGCTATACAAAAGGAATATCCAAGAGGATATGCTACTCTTATCCTCCAATGTACCAACGGTCATATGACCAAATAAAGCAAAACGCGTGAAAAAGCAACCCATAAAGCAACGTTTGTCTTCTTCCTCTTTCAAGTGTGCAACGGCTCCAAGGGAAGGATCTAGTGGCTTCTAGAAGTCTTGTGAGCTGTGAACATTGATAAGAGGCCTAAGGGGATTCAATGGGCCGAGTATACTCTTGTACGGACGGCCTCGATCTTACCCGTACGGACGAACATGTACGGACGGTTTTGGTTCCTCTTGATTATTTGGTTCAATATTTTGGAGCTTCTAAATGGAAAAACACTACTTTAGCTTTTGGGATCCGGTTGCGGTTCTAGTTTTTATACCTAATCATAAACACGAGATCTAGTCATATTTGCCTATAAAAACTCTAACCAAGCTTCTTATTGCTTCTCAAATCTTTGTGGGTGTGGCCAAAGTCCTATGAGTTTTCTATGTTGGAGCTTCTAAACGGAAAAACACTACTTTACCTTTTGGGATCCGGTTGCGGCTCTAGTTCTTATACCCAATCAAAAACACGAGATCTAGTCATATTTGACTCCAAAAACACTAACCAAGCTTCTTATAGCTTCTCAAATCTTTGTGGGTGTGGCCGAAGTCCTATGAGTTTTCTGTGTTGGAGCTTCTAAATGGAAAAACACTACTTTAGCTTTTGGGATCCGGTTGCGGTTCTAGTTCTTATACCTAATCATAAACACGAGATCTAGTCATATTTGCCTCTAAAAACTCTAAACAAGCTTCTTATTGCTTCTCAAATCTTTGTGGGTGTGGCCAAAGTCCTATGAGTTTTCGGTTTTGGAGCTTCTAAAAGGAAAAACACTACTTAAGCTTTTGGGATCCGGTTGAGGCTCTAGTTCTTAAACCCAATTATAGACATGAGATCTAGTCATATTTGACTCCAAAAACACTAACCAAGCTTTTAATTGGTTCTCAAATCTCTGTGGGTGTGGCCGAAGTCCTATGAGTTTTCTGTTTTGGAGCTTCTAAACGGAAAAACACTACTTAAGCTTTTGGGATCCGGTTGCGGTTCTAGTTCTTATACCCAATCATAAACACGAGATCTAGTCATATTTGACTCCAAAAACACTAACCAAGCTTCTTATTGCTTCTCAAATCTTGGTGGTGTAAGAATGTGGAGATTAGGTTGCGAGAATGGGACTAAGAGGAGAGATTGGATTGCGGAAATGAGTATGAGAGATTAGAGAGGAAAAGACTTCATGGTGAGAAAGAGAGAGATTATTTCTCATTACTTGATTTGGTAAATACAAGGTTCCCTTTAAAGGGTTGAACAAAAAGAATATCCAAGAGGATATGCTGTGTACAACGGTCATGAGGACCCAAAACGCGTCATAAAGCAAACCCAAAAGCAACTCTTGTCTTCTTCCTCTTTTGAACACGCAACGGCTCTAAGGAAGGCTCGGGAAGGATCCGGAGACTTCTAGAAGCTTGATGATGCTTTGGATAAACCTTAGGAGGCTGGAAAGGATTCTCATGGGCCGAGCACAACTTCGTACAGACGGCCTCTCAAGTCTTGTACGGACAGCCTTGTACGGACGGCCTTGTACGGACACTTGACCCGGATGATCTTTCTTTTCTTCATTTGGTTCAATACTCCCCCTCAAGTCTAACCGGAGAAGGATGGAGGTTAGACTTGGATCCAAATTCAACCACCTCATTAAAAACCTAAGTGTAGAAAACCTCATGGGATAAAACCACACTTAGGGAAAAAGAGTATGGGATATTTGGCTAAGAGGATCATGGCCGAGAGATGTCAACGAGGCCAAGTTTGTGATGAATATACTCACAAACTTTGGTGCTAGCTCCTTTGGTGAAGATGTCGGCCAATTGTTCTTCAGTATCGGTGTAGCAAGGTAGGATTACTCCAAGTTGAACTTGTTCTCGGACCTTGTGACAATCCACCTCAATGTGCTTCGTTCTTTCATGGAATACTGAATTGGATGCAATGTGAATGGCGGCTTGATTGTCGCAATGCATGGTGATTGGCTTTGGTGTGTCAATTCCGAAGTCTTTGAGGAGAGCTTTCAACCACATAAGTTCAGTTGTGAGCTTTCTCATGGCCCGGTACTCGGCTTCACAACTTGAAAGGGAGACCACCTTTTGCTTCTTGCTTCTCCAAGTAACTTGGTTACCACCAATGAATGTGCAATAGCCGGTGGTTGACCTCCTATCCTTCTTGTCTCCAGCATAGTCCGCATCACAATATCCTACCAGCTCCGTGTTGTTGTTGCATCCCATCCAAATGCCTTGACCCGGAGCTCCTTTGAGATATTTGAGGATGCGGTTCACCATGTTCCAATGATGTAGCGTGGGAGCTTGCATGTGTTGACTTACTACATTCACAGCAAAGCAAATGTCAGGCCTAGTAATGGTTAAATAAATGAGCTTACCTACAAGTCTTCGATATTGTGTGACATCTTCGAAAGGCTTGTTGTCAAGCTCCCCCTTACGATTGGCCTTGTAGTCATCTTCCAAGGGAGTCTTAGCCGGTTTTGCTCCAAGCTTACCTACTTGACTAAGAAAATCAAGGGTGTACTTCCTTTGAGATAAGAAGAGACCTTCCTTTGATCTACAAACTTCTATCCCAAGGAAGTACTTTAGTTCACCAAGGTCTTTTATATCAAAAACACTCTTAAGAAAGGTTTTAGTCTCTTGAATCCCTACCTTGTCATTCCCGGAGATGATAATATCATCTACATAAACGAGAATGACTACTATACCTTCCTTGCTTGGGAGAGTGAAGAGGGTGTTGTCGGCTTCCGATTTCTTGAATCCTCTTTCCAGCAAGGTTGTGCTAAGCTTGTGGTACCAAGCTCTCGGGGATTGCTTCAAACCATAGATAGCTTTCTTGAGTTTAAAGACCTTCCCGGGTGCATTATGATCTTCAAGACCCGGTGGTGGCTTCATGTAGACTTCTTCTTCAAGTTCTCCTTGAAGGAAGGCATTCTTAACATCCATTTGCCATAGTTCCCACTCCAAGTTGGTAGCTAGAGAGAGAACCACTCTAACCGTATGAAGCTTTGCAACCGGGGCAAACGTATCCAAGTAATCCACCCCATACGTTTGAGTGAACCCTCTTGCAACGAGCCTAGCTTTGTAGCGTTCAATGTCCCCATTACTCTTGTACTTGATAGTGAAGACCCACTTGGACGTCACAGCTCTCTTGCCTTTAGGTAACTCTCCTTCTTCCCAAGTATGGTTATGTTCCATAGCTTGTCTTTCGGCGGCTATAGCCTCTCTCCATACTTGATGTTGGATAGCATCTTCATAGGTTTGAGGAATCCAATGTTGGTCAATTTGTCCAAGGAAGACTTGATGTTCTTCGGGAAAATGAGCAATGGTACACACGGCTTGAATAGGATGAGCCACGGCTTGACTATTGTAGTAAACCCGAGTGTTCTTCCAATTTGATGGAGGGAACTTCTGTCTTTGACTTGTTCTTAGGGCTATAGGCGCTTCTTGAGATGTAGAGCCTTCATTATGATCCGATGTAGACAAATTCTCCTCTTCGGATAAAGTAGTCTCTTCCTCATGATCACTTGGAAGCTCTCCCTCTTCAAGATTTTCTTCTTGAATATTTTCTTCTTCTTGTAAATGTTCTTCTTCCTCATTATGTGATGTTTCTTGTTGTTGAGTAGGCTCCGGATTAGGATTTGGTGAGTTGGTGTGACTTTGAGAGTTGCTTACACCAAGTCTTTCCAAGATAATTCGGAGGTTGCTAGCTCTATCCGAAGGTGAATGGGTGAGATCTTGAATGTCTTCCCAATTCTTTTCTTCATAGTAACCTTTACCCTCAACAAACTTCACATCTCTTGAAACAAGAACTTTCCTTGTTTCCGGTATATAGCACTTGTATCCTTTTTGTGTGATTGAGTACCCGATAAACATGCCCTTGACACTCTTAGGTTCGAGTTTGTTTCTTTGTTCACCTACAAGGACAAAGCAAACACAACCAAACACACGTAAGTGATTGATAGACGGTTTATTCTTGTTAAGTACCTCAAAGGGAGAGGAATCTTGTAGGATCTTGGTTGGGGTCCGGTTGATCAAGTAGCAAGCTAGGACCACCGCATCACTCCAAAAGCGTTTAGGCACATTGGTGTGGAACATCATCGATCTTGCCACTTCCATGAGATGCCTATTCTTCCTCTCCGCTACTCCGTTTTGTTGTGGTGTATAAGGGCAGCTTGTTTGATGGATTATCCCGTGCTTGGCTAAATGTTGCTTGAAGGCATGACTTGTATATTCACCACCATTATCGGACCTAAAGATTTTGATCTTGGCATTGTAATGGTTAGTGACATAGTTTTGAAAGTTGATAAAAGCCTCAAGAACTCTATCTTTAGAAGGTAACAAAGTTAACCAAGTATATTTAGACTTCTCATCAATGAATGTGACATAGTATTTCTGATTTTCTCTAGATAAACAAGGTGAAGTCCAAACATCCGAATGAATCAAATCAAAACAATTCTCATAAATAGTACTAGACTTGGGAAATACGGATTTGCAATGTTTACCAAGAATACAAGCCTCACATTCATTATTCTTAAAGGAAATACTTGGTAACAAAAGACCTAAAGCACGAGAATGAGGATGACCTAATCTAGCATGCCAAATAGCATTATTCGCATTAACAAGAATTGAGCTAAAGTGAGAAGATAGAGGAGTGGAAAGCTTTGTATCTTCAAGAACATAAAGACCATCCTTTGTACCTCCATAACCAAGCACTCTACTAGTCTCAATATCCTGAAAATGAACATCATTAGGACCAAAGATAGCATAGCAATTAAGATCGGTAGTAGCTTTCTTAACGGATAACAAGTTCGAAGTGAAAGTAGGCATATAGAAAGCTTTAGACTTTTTGCTAAACAATTCTAAGTCTCCTACTCCTTTAACCGGAATCTTATCACCATTAGCAATTATGACATTTCCTAAAGCCGGTTCAATGTTGTTCATCAATTTAGAGTCACTAATCATATGGTGAGATGCTCCCGAATCAACAATGAGAGGTTTTAAAGCACTAAGAGCATGATAAGCGTTACCGGAAGACTCTTTGAGAGCCTTGATGAGTGCATCGAGGTCGGAGCGTCTCACTAGGTCGGAAGAAGCCATCATTGCAGCTCCATTTCCTCCCAAGGCTTGACTTGATGCTCCGGCTTGCTCTTGGCCTCCAAGGTTCCCTCCGGTAGCTTGGTTAGCTCTTGGCTCCCTTCTTGCTGGTTTGAGGTGAGGGTGAAGAATCCAGCACTTCTCTTTGGCATGTCCACTCCGTTTGCAATGATCACACCATGGAGCTTTCCCGCGGTTGGCGTTGAAGTTCCCACGGTTGGCGGGTGCAAGCTCACTTGAGTTACCCGAGACAAGTTCTCCTTTGCTACCAAACAACCCAAGAGATCCTTGCTCCTTTTGGATTTGAGAGCACACTTCTTCAAGGTTTTGGAGCTTGTCGGCACGGAGGAGATGCTTGATGAGGTCGTTGTACGCCGGACTCAAGGTGAAGAGTAGACCAAAGACCTTGTCTTGCTCACGCCTCTCGTTGATGACCGTCGGATCAAGGGTGCTGGGTCTCAACATCTCAAGCTCGGCCCAAAGAGACCGAAACTTCCCAAAGTGTTGAGTAAACTCCATGTCTCCTTGGGTCAGCTCGTTGATGGCTTTCTTGATCTCAAAAACACGGCTTAGGTTGGATTGGTTTCCAAAGACATTTTGCAAAGTTTCCCAAAGATCCTTGGGAGTCTCACAATAGGAGTATCCTTCAAGGATTGATGCTTCAAGCGAGTTTTGGAGAACGGATAAGACCATTTGGTCTTCTTGGAACCACTTGTCTTCATCAACAAGGGCGATCTCCAAGCCATCTTCGTTCGTGGTTGTCTCTCTTGGCGCTTCACTCTTGATGATGTGAGGCCAGAATCCACGACCGCACAAGATGGTCTTCATGGTTCTTGCCCAAAGCAAGTAGTTTCCTCCTTTGAGGGTAACCGGAGCACGGATCTTGGTGTTCTCCATGGTGAGTGTAGACTTAATCGAAAAGAGAATGGAGATTGAAGAAGAAGAAGAAGATTTGCAAGGAGAGTTTCGGAGAATAGAGTATGTGGAGCTTTATTGCTCTGATACCATGTAAGAATGTGGAGATTAGGTTGCGAGAATGGGACTAAGAGGAGAGATTGGATTGCGGAAATGAGTATGAGAGATTAGAGAGGAAAAGACTTCATGGTGAGAAAGAGAGAGATTATTTCTCATTACTTGATTTGGTAAATACAAGGTTCCCTTTAAAGGGTTGAACAAAAAGAATATCCAAGAGGATATGCTGTGTACAACGGTCATGAGGACCCAAAACGCGTCATAAAGCAAACCCAAAAGCAACTCTTGTCTTCTTCCTCTTTTGAACACGCAACGGCTCTAAGGAAGGCTCGGGAAGGATCTGGAGACTTCTAGAAGCTTGATGATGCTTTGGATAAACCTTAGGAGGCTGGAAAGGATTCTCATGGGCCGAGCACAACTTCGTACGGACGGCCTCTCAAGTCTTGTACGGACAGCCTTGTACGGACGGCCTTGTACGGACACTTGACCCGGATGATCTTTCTTTTCTTCATTTGGTTCAATAGGTGGGTGTGGCCGAAGTCCTATGAGTTTTCGGTTTTGGAGCTTTTAAACGGAAAAACACTACCTTAGTTTACGGTATCCGGTTGCGGTTCTGTTCTTAAACCCAATCATAAACACGATATCTAGTCATATTTGGTTCCAAAAACACTAACCAAGCTTCTTATTGCTTCTCAAATCTTTGTGGGTGTGGCCGAAGTCCTATGAGTTTTCGGTTTTGGAGCTTCTAAATAGAAAAACACTATTTTAGCCTTTGGGATCCGGTTGCGGTTCTAGTTCTTATACCCAATCATAAACACGAGATCTAGTCATATTTAAATCCAAAAACACTAACCAAGCTTCTTATAGCTTCTCAAATCTTTGTGGGTGTTGCCGAAGTCCTATTAGTTTTCTGTTTTTGAGCTTCTAAATGGAAAAACACTATTTTAGCTTTTGGGATCCGATTGCGGTTCTAGTTCTTATACCCAATCATAAACACGAGATCTAGTCATATTTGACTCCAAAAACACTAACCAAGCTTTTCATAGAGTCTCAAATTTTTGTGGGTGTGGCCGAAGTCCTATGAGTTTTCTGTTTTGGAGCTTCTAAATGAAAAAAAACTACATTAGCTTTTGGATCCGGTTGCGGCTCTAGTTCTTATACCCAATCAAAAACACGAGATCTAGTCATATTTGACTCCAAAAACACTAACCAAGCTTCTTATAGCTTCTCAAATCTTTGTGGGTGTGGCCGAAGTCCTATGAGTTTTCTGTGTTGGAGCTTCTAAATGGAAAAACACTACTTTAGCTTTTGGGATCCGGTTGCGGTTCTAGTTCTTATACCTAATCATAAACACGAGATCTAGTCATATTTGCCTCTAAAAACTCTAAACAAGCTTCTTATTGCTTCTCAAATCTTTGTGGGTGTGGCCAAAGTCCTATGAGTTTTCGGTTTTGGAGCTTCTAAAAGGAAAAACACTACTTAAGCTTTTGGGATCCGGTTGAGGCTCTAGTTCTTAAACCCAATTATAGACATGAGATCTAGTCATATTTGACTCCAAAAACACTAACCAAGCTTTTAATTGGTTCTCAAATCTCTGTGGGTGTGGCCGAAGTCCTATGAGTTTTCTGTTTTGGAGCTTCTAAACGGAAAAACACTACTTAAGCTTTTGGGATCCGGTTGCGGTTCTAGTTCTTATACCCAATCATAAACACGAGATCTAGTCATATTTGACTCCAAAAACACTAACCAAGCTTCTTATTGCTTCTCAAATCTTGGTGGGTGTGGCCGAAGTCCTATGAGTTTTCGGTTTTGGAGCTTTTAAACGGAAAAACACTACCTTAGTTTACGGTATCCGGTTGCGGTTCTATTCTTAAACCCAATCATAAACACCATATCTAGTCATATTTGGTTCCAAAAACACTAACCAAGCTTCTTATTGCTTCTCAAATCTTTGTGGGTGTGGCCGAAGTCCTATGAGTTTTCGGTTTTGGAGCTTCTAAATAGAAAAACACTATTTTAGCTTTTGGGATCCGGTTGCGGTTCTAGTTCTTATACCCAATCATAAACACGAGATCTAGTCATATTTGACTCCAAAACACTAACCAAGCTTCTTATAGCTTCTCAAATCTTTGTGGGTGTGGCCGAAGTCCTATTAGTTTTCTGTTTTTGAGCTTCTAAATGGAAAAACACTATTTTAGCTTTTGGGATCCGATTGCGGTTCTAGTTCTTATACCCAATCATAAACACGGGATCTAGTCATATTTGACTCCAAAAACACTAACCAAGCTTTTCATAGCTTCTCAAATTTATGTGGGTGTGGCCGAAGTCCTATGAGTTTTCTGTTTTGGAGCTTCTAAATGAAAAAAAACTACATTAGCTTTTGGATCCGGTTGCGGCTCTAGTTCTTATACCCAATCAAAAACACGAGATCTAGTCATATTTGACTCCAAAAACACTAACCAAGCTTCTTATAGCTTCTCAAATCTTTGTGGGTGTGGCCGAAGTCCTATGAGTTTTCTGTGTTGGAGCTTCTAAATGGAAAAACACTACTTTAGCTTTTGGGATCCGGTTGCGGTTCTAGTTCTTATACCTAATCATAAACACGAGATCTAGTCATATTTGCCTCTAAAAACTCTAAACAAGCTTCTTATTGCTTCTCAAATCTTTGTGGGTGTGGCCAAAGTCCTATGAGTTTTCGGTTTTGGAGCTTCTAAAAGGAAAAACACTACTTAAGCTTTTGGGATCCGGTTGAGGCTCTAGTTCTTACACCCAATTATAGACATGAGATCTAGTCATATTTGACTCCAAAAACACTAACCAAGCTTTTAATTGGTTCTCAAATCTCTGTGGGTGTGGCCGAAGTCCTATGAGTTTTCTACAATCGGAGCTTCGTAAACGGAAAACACTACTAAGCTTGTTGTACCCAGCTCATTCTCAACTAAGATCCTCGCGTCCCAACCCATTTTTTTT
>NW_003302539.1:161772-163736 GCF_000004255.2 Arabidopsis lyrata subsp. lyrata | reverse complement strand
GCATACACACCAATCTTGTCATATTGGACTCAAGAACCCTACACAAGCTTATTATGGCTTTCACAAGTTTTGTAAGTGAGGACGAAGTCCCTATGAGTTTTTTTGCTTTGTATCTACGCTAGTTTAGCAACCAGGATCCGGGTTGCATTTCTCTTTCTTATACTCAGTCATACACACCAATCTTGTCATATTGGACTCCAAGAACTCTACACAAGCTTATTATGGCTTCCCCAAGTTTTGTAAGTGAGGACGAAGTCCCTATGAGTTTTTTTGTTTTGCATCTACGCTACTTTAACAACTAGGATCTGGGTTGCATTTCTCTTTCTTATACTCAGTCATACACACCAATCTTGTCATATTGGACTCAAAAAACCCTACACAAGCTTATTATGGCTTCCCCAAGTTTTGTAAGTGAGGTCGAAGTCCCTATGAGTTTTTTTGTTTTGCTTCTACTCTATTTTAGCAACCGGGATCCGGGTTGCATTTCTGTTTCTTATACTCAGCATACACACCAATCTTGTCATATTGGACTCAAAGAACCCTACACAAGCTTATTATGGCTTTCACAAGTTTTGTAAGTGAGGACGAAGTCCCTATGAGTTTTTTTGCGTTGTATCTACGCTAGTTTAGCAACCAGGATCCAGGTTACATTTCTCTTTCTTATACTCAGTCATACACACCAATCTAGTCATATTGGACTCCAAGAACTCTACACAAGCTTATTATGGCTTCCCCAAGTTTTGTAAGTGAGGACGAAGTCCCTATGAGTTTTTTTGTTTTGCTTCTATTCTATTTTAGCAACCAGGATCCGGGTTGCATTTTTCTTTCTTATACTCAGCATACACACCAATCTTGTCATATTGGACTCAAGAACCCTACACAAGCTTATTATGGCTTTCACAAGTTTTGTAAGTGAGGACGAAGTCCCTATGAGTTTTTTTGCTTTGTATCTACGCTAGTTTAGCAACCAGGATCCGGGTTGCATTTCTCTTTCTTATACTCAGTCATACACACCAATCTTGTCATATTGGACTCCAAGAACTCTACACAAGCTTATTATGGCTTCTCCAAGTTTTGTAAGTGAGGACGAAGTCCCTATGAGTTTTTTTGTTTTGCATCTACGCTACTTTAACAACTAGGATCTGGGTTGCATTTCTCTTTCTTATACTCAGTCATACACACCAATCTTGTCATATTGGACTCAAAAACCCTACACAAGCTTATTATGGCGTTCCCGAGATTTTGTAAGTGAGGACGAAGTCCCTAGGAGTTTTTTTGGTTTGCTTCTATTCTATTTTAGCAACCGGGATCCGAGTTGCATTTCTCTTTCTTATACTCAGCATACACACCAATCTTGTCATATTGGACTCAAAGAACCCTACACGAGCTGAGGATGGCTTTCACAAGTTTTGTAAGTGAGGACGAAGTCCCTATGAGTTTTTTTGCGTTGTATCTACGCTAGTTTAGCATCTACGCTAGTTTAGCAACCAGGATCCGGGTTGCATTTCTCTTTCTTATACTCAGTCATACACACCAATCTAGTCATATTGGACTCCAAGAACTCTACACAAGCTTATTATGGCTTCCCCAAGTTTTGTAAGTGAGGACGAAGTCCCTATAAGTTTTTTTGTATAGCATCTACGCTAGTTTACCAACCATGATCCGGGTTGCATTTATCTTTCTTATACTCAGTCATACACACCAATCTTGTCATATTGGACTCAAAGAACCCTACACAAGCTTATTATGGCTTTCACAAGTTTTGTAAGTGAGGACGAAGTCCCTATGAGTTTATTTGCTTTGTATCTACGCTAGTTTAGCAACCAGGATCCGAGTTGCATTTCTCTTTCTTATACTCAGTCATACACACCAATCTAGTCATATTGGACTACAAGAACTCTACACAAGCTTATTATGGCTTCCCCAAGTTTTGTAAGTGAGGACGAAGTCCCTATGAGTTTTTT
>NW_003302539.1:155530-161302 GCF_000004255.2 Arabidopsis lyrata subsp. lyrata | reverse complement strand
TGACGCTTTGAATTTTGACCCATATCAAGACTCAATTGCCTTCCATGCACTCCAACAACTAAATACATTTAAAATAATGAAGACCACGACTTTTGGGGGATTCTACATGGACCAGAGGCTTCTCTTACATGGTTATATGAAGAAGATTTCGAGATATAAAGAGGAGAGAATAAGGTTTCCTTATTTGGCCAAGCATTGACTTCTAACGGTCAAATATCTTCCAAGATCATTTCCTTTTTCTTTAGTCTTTTAATTTCGTGTATTTTGCTTCCTTTTTTAGTGTTTATGAACGTTATATGTGTCTAGAGTCGAGCCTATAAAGCTCAAGCCATTTGTACCATTTATAAGACCCTTAATCGAGATTTTAAAGTTCATAAGAAACATTGTTTTCTTTTCTTCCACAAAGTTGCGAATTCTTTGTGTTTCCTTTCATTAGTTCTTATTTGAGTGAGTCAATTAAGTTCTTTTGAGTCTGCAAATCAAGTTGTTTGAGTGATTCAAACTTCTGGTTTGTTCATTGATTGAGTGAGTCAATCGCATCTATCCATCGTTACATCCCTTGATTCACGAGAGAGTGCGTTATAGCCAGCTCGTGAATTCCACCTTCCGCAAGTTAAGCTTGGAATCTCTTGATCATTGAGTGATCATAAGTTGGATTGGTTCCAATCTTATATCATTTGGTATTAGAGTTTCAAAAGCTCCTATCCCCAAGGTTGTATCTTTTCAACCTATATCTTTTTCGATTTTCAAGTTTTATTATTTAATTTTTTTTTAATTTTGAAAACCAAATAAAAATTTTGTTTCTTGCTTTGTTATTGTTGATTTGCTTCAGTACTTTCATTAAAAAAAAAAAAAAAAAAAAAAAAAATTATTTGCTTCATTTTATTATTTATTTTATAATTATTATAAGAAAAATCCATAAAAAATCCTTTTTTTAATAAGTTTTCGGAATTTTATTTTTATAAAATCAGAAAAGAGAAATAAAAATTGTTTTTTCCTTTATATTTTCGATTTTGATTCAAAAAAAAAAAAAAAAGCAAAATAAAATATTTATTTCCTTATTTTTGTTTATAATTATTGTTCTTGCCATATTTGTTGAAATACTCTTTGACACACTTTTCCTTCTTTGTGTTTGTGAGGTACGCCCCCTAAAATTTAGAAGTGATAATGGAGTCAGAGGACGAGAATTACACCTACGAGGCTGATTGGCAAGGTGAGGAAGATAAAAGCCAAAGCTTAATCGGAGAAGATGATGGCTATGAAGGACGATCATGGTGTGAGGATTACTCTAGTTCAGAATTTGGATATGAACCAGATGGAGAAGAACGTGAACCCGAACCACCAGACCCAGCCCAAGACACCACGAGCCACCAAGGTTGGTACAGAGGAGAGACTGACCAAGAGAGCAATGCCGACGAGCCCTATGGAGAAAAGTCATGGTGTGAGTCCGAAGAAGAGGAGACACACCAAGAAAATAGGCCATGGTGCGAGATACCTTACTCTGACCCTGAGGAAGAGCACCAAGAAGAGGACAGACCATGGTGCGAGATACCCGAGGATGATTATGACGACGCATCAAACGATGGAGTTAAACCATGGTGTGAAGAAACTGATTCCCAAATCAGTTTAGACGAGTCTCAAGCAAGCAATGGTGACGAACCAGAATCTAAAGAAGATTTTGCTCAGGAGAACGAAGCCAAAAGTGAGGCTGGAAGAGATGATTCCGGTGAAGAATACACCAAAGCGGATGAAGACGTAAGTGTGGTAGGAAGAGATGAAGTCCGTTACATAAACTTTGCAGGCCATCACCAAGGACCAAAAGCTTATTTGCGTTGGGAACAAGAGATAGAAGATTGGTTATCATCTAACCAAATTCCGGAGAAAGAAAAGACGATTTATGCGGAGGATACCTTAACTGAGGATGCCTTTAGGCATTGGGAACAAGATGCTTACATAAGACTTGAGTATGATGAACCAGAAGCTACGTGGGAAGAGATGAAGCAGCTCATGTATGGGGAATACGTGGAAAAGGCTGGAGATGAGCTTCGGAGACAAATTAAGGTCCTTACCAATCCAAAGCCAAGGCGAATGATCGTAGCTGCAGCACCACAGCCTACACCTAAAAGTTTCTGCTGTCATGGTCCAAAGAAAGTGTCACAAGACATGTCAAAGAAGCCCAACAAGTCAAAGGTTGCCTCACCAGCCAAGAGAATTCATCAAGAATACAAATTTGTAGCTCACAAGGCAGCTAATAAGCCATTACTTAAAGCACAAGGCAACAGCAACAAAGGTAAGTCTTCTAACCCGGCAAGGTTAAATGAGTTAACATGTTATAGGTGCCATAAAAGAGGACATTTTGCTGTTAATTGTCCAACTAGAAAAATTGAAAAGACTATAGATATAAATTCAGAATCAAATGATAGTCTAGTTCAAAGTAGTTTGGAAAATTTTAGTTCTTGTATAACGCACTTGTTTCTTTTCCAAAGAGTTGAGATTATTTCAGGTCCTAAAGAGATTACACATAAAGACGCTCCACTAGAGAAGAACTTGTTGTTAGACCAAGCTGAGCACAAAGAGGCATCACCACCAAAGGTGAACAAGACCGAAGTTACCAAACGGGTAACGGCTACAAGGAAGAGGAGCCATGCACCAGAGCAAAACAGAGGCGTAATCCTATCTTATCTGCTCAAAGGAGAGCCACCTGATGAACCTCACATCACCAAACCTCAAGCATATCAAGGTAAGACCCTAAGCTCACAAAAACGAATGAAAGCTAACTTGCTTTCTCTTGGTGCAGGAGATATAGTTTCGAGGTCGAAACCTTTTCAAGAGGGAGAGTATGATGAGGACATCAAGTCATCATCAACCAAGGATCAGAGAGAAAACACCGACCAACCGACCAAGAACCCCGGAGAGAACAAACATGAGCGTACCAAAGACATATGTATCTTTCTTGCTGTATATCAGCCCATCCAGGAAGAGTTAGGCTACAAATCAACTTATTCAAGAAACTTAACTCATCAAGGAATCACGGAGAGGTGGAATTGTTTCAAAAGCTTTCCACATGAGGGAGATATTCAAGTTAAAAGTCAGCAGACTTCCAATGAACCTGATGGAGACCGGCAGCTACGTATTGGAGGATTCCGACCTGAGAAGAAGGATTTAAGATACGAAGTGAATTTTCCTACATTCTTGACTCATCAGAGGAGCTCGTCGAATTGGAATCAAGTCAAAAACAATTTTGGTTTAGAAGATATTAATTTTCTAAACCAGATGATTCTCAGCTTGCCTTATTTGGAAGCTGACCGGTTTAGTTACTTGCAAACCAGACTTTGGCGTCCAGGAGAGTCTCTAATGCTACAAGAGTATCTTAAGAACATCTCAAGCTTCATTTCCAGCCATTGGATCAGGTGGATTCAATCTTCCCCATTCATACACCAAGACTTTCCATATCAAGACTCAATTGCCTTCCATGCACTCCAACAACTAAATACATTTAAAATAATGAAGACCACGACTTTTGGGGGATTCTACATGGACCAGAGGCTTCTCTTACATGGTTATATGAAGAAGATTTCGAGATATAAAGAGGAGAGAATAAGGTTTCCTTATTTGGCCAAGCATTGACTTCTAACGGTCAAATATCTTCCAAGATCATTTCCTTTTTCTTTAGTCTTTTAATTTCGTGTATTTTGCTTCCTTTTTTAGTGTTTATGAACGTTATATGTGTCTAGAGTCGAGCCTATAAAGCTCAAGCCATTTGTACCATTTATAAGACCCTTAATCGAGATTTTAAAGTTCATAAGAAACATTGTTTTCTTTTCTTCCACAAAGTTGCGAATTCTTTGTGTTTCCTTTCATTAGTTCTTATTTGAGTGAGTCAATTAAGTTCTTTTGAGTCTGCAAATCAAGTTGTTTGAGTGATTCAAACTTCTGGTTTGTTCATTGATTGAGTGAGTCAATCGCATCTATCCATCGTTACATCCCTTGATTCACGAGAGAGTGCGTTATAGCCAGCTCGTGAATTCCACCTTCCGCAAGTTAAGCTTGGAATCTCTTGATCATTGAGTGATCATAAGTTGGATTGGTTCCAATCTTATATCAAGAGGCATTAAGAAGCTTTGCTAGTGTTTTTGGTGTCAAATATGACTAGATCTCATGTGTATGATTGGGTATAAGAACTAGAACCGCAACCGGATCCCAAAAGCTAAAGAAGTGTCACTCCGTTTAGAAGCTCCAAAACCAAAAACTCATAGGACTTCGGCCACACCCAAAAAGCTTTGAGAGGCAATAAGAAGCTTTGTTAGTGTTTTTGGAGTCAAATATGACTAGATCTCATGTGTATGATTGGGTATAAGAACTAGAACCGCAACCGGATCCCAAAAGCTAAAGAAGTGTCACTCCGTTTAGAAGCTCCAAAACTAAAAACTCATAGGAGTTCGGCCACACCCAAAAAGCTTTGAGAGGCATTAAGAATCTTTGTTAGTGTTTTTGGAGTCAAATATGACTAGATCTCGTGAGTATGATTGAATATAAGAACTAGAACCGCAACTAGATCCCAAAAGCTAAACTAGTGTTTCTCCGTTTAGAAGCTCCAAAACCAAAATCTCATAGGACTTCGGCCACACCCAAAAAGCTTTGAGAGGCATTAAGAAGCTTTGTTTGTGTTTTTGGAGTCAAATCTGACTTGATCTCTTGTGTATGATTGAATATAAGAACTAAAACCGCAACCAGATCCCAAAAGCTAAACTAGTGTTTCTCCGTTTAGAAGCTCCTAAACCAAAATCTCATAGGACTTCGGCCACACACAAAAAGTTTTGAGAGGCATTAAGAAGCTTTGTTAGTGTTTTTAGAGTCAAATATGACAAGATCTCTTGTGTATGATTGGATATAAGAACTAGAACCGCAACAGGATCCCTAAAGCTAAACTAGTGTTTCTCCGTTTAGAAGCTCCAAAACAGACAACTCATAGGACTTCGGCCACACCCAAAAAACTTTGAGAGGCATTAAGAAGCTTTGCTAGTGTTTTTGGTGACAAATATGACTAGATCTCATGTGTATGATTGGGTATAAGAACTAGAACCGCAACCGGATCCCAAAAGCTAAAGAAGTGTCACTTCGTTTAGAAGCTCCAAAACCAAAAACTCATAGGACTTCGGCCACACCCAAAAAGCTTTGAGAGGCAATACGAAGCTTTGTTAGTGTTTTTGGAGTCAAATATGACTAGATCTCATGTGTATGATTGGGTATAAGAACTAGAACCGCAACCGGATCCCAAAAGCTAAAGAAGTGTCACTCCGTTTAGAAGTTCCAAAACTAAAAACTCATAGGAGTTCGGCCACACCAAAAAAGCTTTGAGAGGCATTAAGAATCTTTGTTAGTGTTTTTGGAGTCAAATATGACTAGATCTCGTGTGTATGATTGAATATATGAACTAGAACCGCAACTAGATCCCAAAAGCTAAAGAAGTGTCACTCCGTTTAGAAGCTCCAAAACAGACAACTCATAGGACTTCGGCCACACCCAAAAAGCTTTGAGAGGCAATAAGAAGCTTTGTTAGTGTTTTTGGAGTCAAATATGACTAGATCTCATGTGTATGATTGGGTATAAGAACTAGAACCGCAACCGGATCCCAAAAGCTAAAGAAGTGTCACTCCGTTTAGAAGCTCCAAAACTAAAAACTCATAGGAGTTTGGCCACACCCAAAAAGCTTTGAGAGGCATTAAGAATCTTTGTTAGTGTTTTTGGAATCCGATTTAACCGGTCATGAAG
>NW_003302539.1:145681-155430 GCF_000004255.2 Arabidopsis lyrata subsp. lyrata | reverse complement strand
TGAGTTTTTTTGCTATGTATCTACGCTAGTTTAGCAACTAGGATCCGAGTTGCATTTCTCTTTCTTATACTCAGTCATACACACCAATCTAGTCATATTGGACTACAAGAACTGTACACAAGCTTATTATGGCTTCCCCAAGTTTTGTAAGTGAGGACGAAGTCCGTATGAGTTTTTTTGTTTTGCTTCTATTCTATTTTAGCAACCGGGATCCGGGTTGCATTTCTCTTTCTTATACTCAGCATACACACCAATCTTGTCATATTGGACTCAAAGAACCCTACACAAGCTTATTATGGCTTTCACAAGTTTTGTAAGTGAGTATTGATAAATGCGGAAATATAAACTAAAGATTAAGAAACTAGAGCAAGAATAGAACTAAAGAATCGAATCAAGACTAGTAACCAAGATTGAGAAAGATTTAGGGAGGAAAGAAATGAAAGAGAACCATGTTTAAATGTAGAGAGAATCGTGAAAAATGTATTGAAAAAGTGTAAGTCTTACTTAGATGAGTAGAGGATGTGTGTTTATATAGACAATCTCTAGGTCTGAATAGGTTAAGCACATAGACACCATTGCATCCTTATTCAGCCTTTTACACACACCTTTAGTTACCCTAGCTAGAGACAGCTCACTAATAGGACAAAATGGGACAGCTCGCACAAGAGGACGAGGACCACTCCTTAGCGCGTCCGTACGGTCTTCCTCCTTGGTCAAACTAGCCGTTGCTTTCCTCTTCCTTCTCTTCTCTTTAATTTGAATTCGAACTCGTTGCTTGCTGCACAAGTCACTGTGTTTAACACCTAATTATGGATTAATTAGTGTTAAACACTTTCTTGATTAACACTCCCCCTCAAGTCTGTACAACAATGATCATTGTGTATAGACTTGACACTTATGCGAGTAACCTAATTAAAAACCTAAGATCGGAAAACCACGTGGGATAAAACCGGTCTTAGGGAAAAAGAGTATTACTAACATAAGCGGGGAAGCCTTTTCAAGGATACTCAAGACTTGGTGAACTTGGTCTTGTAGCCTTGATGATATATTGGCTTCCTTTCTCCGTTTCTTGAAACGTTACATCCATTTTCCTTGTCCTTCTTGCCTTCATTTCTCCTTTTATGTACTCCTTCTTTGACATTTTGAACTTCTTTGAGGCTCTCATAGTCTCCTTCACTTTTAACAAGAGATAAAGAAGAAAGATTAAGTGTGTGCTATGAGGAATATCAAAAGTTTTCAATGTCATAAGCTAAGAGACCCTATTAGAGAATAATGGCAATGAATGGAACTAGGGTAATGAAAATAGATAGAGTTTAGAGGACAGCCTTTTCAACGGATGGTGGTAGAGTCTTGCTTATGGCCTTGAGTCTTCTCTCTTTGCCATGACTCTTAACAATGTTTTGGTGTGCGATTTTTAAAGAAGCTCCCCCTGCCATCAATTAACCTTTCTTGAGCTTGGCTTCTGACTTGTTGCTCAATTCTTGAATGGTTCTTGATTGACACTTCTAGCTTCTGTCCATACTCGGATACTGATTTACTTCACGACTTGTTCTTCCTCAAGCTTCGATGTGAAGTTTAACTCATTACAGCCCTTCACGATTTGTTTCTTCAACAATCTTGGTGAGAAATCCGTATTCTTATCAACTTCACATCTTCAAGTTTTGCTCCTTCGAACAGACTTGATTGTGAAAGTCTACTTCTAACAACTATGAGGCTTCACGGATTATTTCTTCGAACGGTCTTGGTGTGAAAGCATTCTTCTATCAACTTTGAGTCTTCACGGTTTGCTTCTTCCAGCAGACTTGGTGTGAAAGCATTCTTCTATCAACTTTGAGTCTTCACGGTTTGCTTCTTCGAGCAGACTTGGTGTGAAATGCTCCTTTTATCCACTTTGAATCTTCTAGGTCTACTCTCCCTTCACTCCATTCGAATTGATATTAACTCAGCTTCTTTCCAGATTTTCTCACTCGCATTTTTCTCTTTTATGATGATCACCATTTGCTTTTAGACCATATTCTCTTGGCTTTAGTTCTTCTTTATTAGCCTCTATCTATTCTCTAATCTTCCTTTAAGAATTCTCACACCAATCCTCCTTCTAGACCTTCAACAACAAGAGAGTATAGACTTTTGAAGTAAAGCTATGAGGGGTTTAGAAGACTTCGATAAGTAGATATGAGCTTTGCTAATAAGAAGAGGTCAAGATGATCTTAGCAAACAAGCGATTAATACAAACAAGAAGCGATTCATACAAACAAGTGATCAAATGTATATATGGTTGCGATCAAATGTCTAATTCTCCCCCTCAAGCCTAGCCAAGAATTACACAACAAAGGCTAAGCTTGAAGGCCAATTGAGCAAAGAACAATCCAGTTTCAAGCATGATAAGCAAATGTATGAATGACTAAAGCGATTCTAAAACGACTAAGAGTTTTAGAGAGTAGCCTTCTTGATTTGTAGTGGTCTGTTTTTGATGAGCTCTCTTGGACTTGGAGCTTGAATTTTGTCAATCTTGATGTATTGAAACTGGTACAAGGATTGCTTGATTCTCTTGTCCTTTGAATTGTTTTGAACTTTCAAATGTCTCAATGAGACTCTTTATCATATCAATCTGAATCTGTATGCTTAAAACATCAAAGAGAAGATGAGTGGTGGAACTTCCTAGTGAGGGCACACTCTCACGCTTGTGGAAGTTCCGAATGTGCCAAACATAGAGCATTAAAGCAAATAGCACAAATAAGACTTCTAAATAAACGATTAAGTAACCAAGGGTTCAGAAGCTTCTCTGGCCCGGTCTAATGACTCGTGTATGGCTTTGGAAAGACTTGCTTGGCCCAATTCTACATGCTCGACCAGTAGCTCGACCAGTAGCTCGAGCAAGGCTTTCGTGATCCGCTTCTGGTTTGGATTAGGTGGTTGACCCCTTCACCATTGGCTTGTGATATTCAAATAACACTCCAATGACCTAGTTCACTCTATTGAACCAAGTGAAGAGAAAGATCCATCCGCACTTCCAATCGGTTGGTCTGATCGGTTGTGCAACCGATCAGAGCCACTCGTCCGTACGGTGAAGGAAAGGATGTCTGCATTGCCGCTCGGTTGTGCCAATCGGTTGCACAACCGATCGGAACCTCATTGGTCTTCCAATCGGTTATGCCAATCGGTTGCACAACCGATCAGAACTCTTCTACATCGTGTCCGTACAAGGCCGTCCGTACAAGTTAAGGAGAGGCCGTCCGTACAAAGTTATGATCGGCCATTTAGGATCTTCTCAAGCCCTCTCAAGCCTTCTAAGAGTCTCCCAAAGCTTCCAAAGCATCTAGAAGCCTCCGGATCCTTCCCGAGCCTTCCTTATAGCCGTTGCAAGTTCAAAAGGAGGAAGAAGACAAGAGTTGCTTTGTGCCTTGCTTTATGACGCCACTTGGACTTGCTTTTGGGTCAACATGACCGTTGGACCTTCTAGAAGCAATTTGAATTGAATGGTGGAGATTTAAAGAGAGAAAAGAAGGGCTAGGATTAAAGAGGATTGTGAGACACCTTAACCTAGTTTTCTCTCTATATAAAGGCTAGTAGCCTCATTGTAAACTTAACACATCAATAAGAAAAGACAAGCTCTTATCAATTTCGTGTAGCTCTCTCTTCTTTACTTGTGTTCAACCAAAAGTGTTACAATGTAGAGAGATAGTGTTACACGATTTAGGGCTGCCTCTAAGCAGCCTATTGCTTGTCATACTACTCTTAAATTCACCTTAAACTCTTCTTAATCTCTTATTTATGTTGTTTACTCTAGCTAAATGTTTCATAGATTCGTTTCTCTCTAAGTACACAAACCTTTAGTGTTGTGTTACTTCTCACGAATCTAGCTTCATACTAGAGATAGTTGTCTTGCTAGGATCGATTCTCTCCATAGAGATTTCGGTTCTATCAAGCTATATTGGTGTGGATTCCATCACAAGTTGATGGTTTCTTCCTCTTGAGAATGAGTTCCCTTTGTGTGGATAAACTGAGATTCAATCACCAAGTGATTGTTTACTCTTTCTTATGAGCTTAGTCTCTTCAATTCCAACATGGTATCAGAGCAGGTTGCTCTCTTGGAACTCTTAAAATCGTTCTCAAGTTATTTCTAAATTTCTCTTAGTTGTTAAATTGCTTAGCTTCTTTAAAGGTTTCAGCTTTAGACTAGATTCTTTAAAGTTTCAGCCTTTATTGTTAAAATCATTTCTCTAGCAGCTCAATGTTGAGAAAAGCTTGGATTCTGGTCTTGTTAAAGTTCTTAGACCAAGCATGTGAAGAGAAATTGATGATTCCATTGGACAAACTGTTTTGTTCCAATGGTTTCTTTAAAACTAGGCCACAGAAACCATCTTCAATATGGTATTTCGTGGTTCATAGTTCTTTAAAGTCACCGGAAAACTCTTGGTCATGAGTTGTTTCGGTGTGTTTATGTCTTAAACCGGTGGGTAAATGAATTGCCCAACGGTCCATATTGTTTCAACCATTAAAGCACCAAACTCTTGATGATTATTGGATGCCTTGGTTGTTAAAGCTTCCGCTTAACTCTCTATTCTCCATTCTTCTTTATTGTCTTTATACTATTATTCTCCTTTATGTCTGTCCATTCTACACTAATCTTTCACCAACTTTGTCTTTGTTGCCCATTAACTCTAATCTATTTTGCAAGAAATCGCTTGTTTCATGAAGAGAAGGCGAATGCATTTGTTAGAGATTAAGGGCTGGATAATCTGGACACTTTAAGTTTGCGGGAGGGTTAGAACCATTCACCATCAGACTTGAAGTCCATTAGGCGAACAAACCGCACAAGTTCAAGCCTTCTTCGAATAAAGGCTGTTCCTAAACTCTACTCTCATTTCATGATATTCTTCATTAAACCATTGCCTTAGAATTCACAGTTTAATATATACATGAACTCCTAATTGTTGCTTAATAGCCTTGATATTCCTCATTTGATATTCTCTTTGATATTCCTTATGGCAAAACTTAATCTTTTCTTCTTTATCTCTTGTTTAAGGGTGAAGGAGACCATAAGAGCCTCAAAGAGACCAATGAGAGCCTCAAGGAAGTAAAAGTTGACAAGGAAAGGATTCAGAACCAGTCATGAAGGACTAAGAAAGTGAAGAGTAGAGCCGGTTATATTTGAAGCCCATTTAGACGATCCAACCAAGTCAAAACTCAAGACAACCCGAAGAAGAAATCTGGCCAGCGAACTCAAGTGGTTGTTAGAGAGGAAGTGACATTGGTGGACGATCAAATTAGAGAAGAAATCTGGTGGGAATGCTGAATCAAACTCACGCATTCAAGTGTCAAAGTCATGGAGCTCAAGATTGAATGTGCACAAGACTTCAAAGTCATTGATGTACAAGGTTTCAAGGCTCGAAAAGGGTTAAAACCATCATGGTTTAACAAGTTCTAAGAAGCGATCTAGAGACCTCAAGAAGAGAGCTCAAACCGCAACAAAAGTTCAGTTTGGAGTAGCCATGGAGTCCACGAAGTAGACAACATGATTGGTACTCGTTGGAAGTATCATGGCGTCTTGAAGTTAGACCTTGAAGAACCCGGAGTAGAAAATAATGGCTACCCGTGTTGAAGAAAGGGAGCGGCTTCAATTCTCATGCCCATTCTGGTTACTAAACCCCACATACTTTCAACCTCAACTCAAGAAAACAAAGCTAAGAACTTTGTCCATTGGCACTCTTGAGTCCATACTCTTTATACTCTTTATTCTCTTATTCTTGGTAACATACACTTTCATTTTTGTCTCTTATTCTCAGGCTTATGCCTTCCATCTCTTCTTGAGAGAATTCCAAGAAGAAATGGCGACCACAAAATCAAAGCCCTTGAAGAAGAGACTCACGGAGGAAAGAAGGGGGAAGAGAACCATGGGATGTCTTTGAACGAAATGTTCAAAGCATTTAAAATCATGATGAATCCAAAAGTCCTCTTCAATTCACGATGAAGAAGTTCTCTCAAGGGATAAAGAAAAGAAGCCATCATCAAGAATGGCGATTCAAACCAAAGGCTGTGCTCTAAAACTCTACTCTATTTAAATTCATTACCGTAGTTCAATTGCTAGTCTTTATGCTCGAATATGTTTCCCTTAGACTTGTCACATTCTTAAAATTTTCTTTGATATTCCTCATAGCATATACTTATACACTCTTCTTTATCACTTGTTTAAAGGGTAAAGGAGACTATGAGAGCCTCAAAGAAATTCGAGAAGTGCAAGATTGGAGATCATGAGAAGCGAGTTAAAGGCAGTGTAGCGGTTCAAAGACTTGAAGAGAAGAGAGCCGGTTCTTAACAAACCAAGATCATAGCGACATCAAGGACCGTGAAGGCTATACTCTTTTTCCCTTAACAAAGTTTTATCCCAAGTGGTTTTCTTTGTTAAGGTTTTTTTAATGAGGTAGTCGACACGAGTCCACGCTTGATCTCTGGTCCTCATGTTGTCCCGACGATCAATCGTGCGGGAGGGTATCAAAATATAAGAAGGAAAGAAGAGAGAGGCCGAAGAGGCCAAGCAATCTTCAAGAAAGAGAAGAAGAAGTAGAAGGGAGTCAAGGCCGAAGTCATGAAGACAAGGCCGAAGATCTCCAAGCTTGACCTTTGGTCCTTATTGTCCCGACGCTCAAGCTTGCGGGGGAGTATTGAACCAAGTGAAGAGAAAGATCCATCCGCACTTCCAATCGGTTGGTCTGATCGGTTGCACAACCGATCAGAGCCACTCGTCCGTACGGTGAAGGAAAGGATGTCTGCATTGCCGCTCGGTTGTGCCAATCGGTTGCACAACCGATTGGAACCTCATTGGTCTTCCAATCGGTTATGCCAATCGGTTGCACAACCGATCAGAACTCTTCTACATCGTGTCCATACAAGGCCGTCCGTACAAGTTAAGGAGAGGCCGTCCGTACAAAGTTGTGATCGGCCATTTAGGATCTTCTCAAGCCCTCTCAAGCCTTCTAAGAGTCTCCCAAAGCTTCCAAAGCATCTAGAAGCCTCCGGATCCTTCCCGAGCCTTCCTTATAGCCGTTGCAAGTTCAAAAGGAGGAAGAAGACAAGAGTTGCTTTATGCCTTGCTTTATGACGCCACTTGGACTTGCTTTTGGGTCAACATGACCGTTGGACCTTCTAGAAGCAATTTGAATTGAATGGTGGAGATTTAAAGAGAGAAAAGAAGGGCTAGGATTAAAGAGGATTGTGAGACACCTTAACCTAGTTTTCTCTCTATATAAAGGCTAGTAGCCTCATTGTAAACTTAACACATCAATAAGAAAAGACAAGCTCTTATCAATTTCGTGTAGCTCTCTCTTCTTTACTTGTGTTCAACCAAAAGTGTTACAATGTAGAGAGATAGTGTTACACGATTTAGGGCTGCCTCTAAGCAGCCTATTGCTTGTCATACTACTCTTAAATTCACCTTAAACTCTTCTTAATCTCTTATTTATGTTGTTTACTCTAGCTAAATGATTCATAGATTCGTTTCTCTCTAAGTACACAAACCTTTAGTGTTGTGTTACTTCTCACGAATCTAGCTTCATACTAGAGATAGTTGTCTTGCTAGGATCGATTCTCTCCATAGAGATTTCGGTTCTATCAAGCTATATTGGTGTGGATTCCATCACAAGTTGATGGTTTCTTCCTCTTGAGAATGAGTTCCCTTTGTGTGGATAAACTGAGATTCAATCACCAAGTGATTGTTTACTCTTTCTTATGAGCTTAGTCTCTTCAATTCCAACACATTCTAGTGACGTAAGTCATTAACCGAGGACTTAGATACAAAGTCATTGTCCAAGGCTTCATTACTATGAGGTTTCGGATTCATCATGACCCTTTTATGCTAAGTCTCTTAAGAGCAAAGCTAGTCAAGGTTCTCTACCTTTAAGGATTTGGATCCATCATAACTCTTTCTACTTAGTCTTTTAAGACCAAAGATAGTCATGGCTCACTTCCTTTCTTAATAATCTTTGTTAAGGACTTTTGGATCCATCATGACTTCACATTATTTCTCTTTTAAGAGAATAGAATCTGTCATGGCTCACTTCCCTTTATACAAGGACTTAGCAACGCAATGGGCACTCAAGTATATAAACGCAAAGTGACCCAAAGCACTTAAACCGGGATTCATTAAGACCTTTTACTCAACTATGAGCATTAAGTCTTTCTTCCCTTAACTTTAATCCTTACAAAGGGATTCATCAAGATCTTTAAACTACACAAACATAGTAGACCCTTCTTCCCCTTTAAAGATAAACCGGAATCTGGATTCATCAAGGTTTACTTATACCTTATAGAGTTAAGTAGACCAAGGTTCTCATTCCTTAAACGTTCCCCTCCTCTTTTCCAATTTAAAATTTGAAATCTAAAGCATAAAACTTGGATACAGCATGTTTTGAGTACTTGAATTCACAAGAATCAAGTCTCCTTTCATGGATCTCAACATAGAGCCAAACCGCTTTGAAACTTCTAAAATCCAATGGACTTAGGTGTTACTCTCATCTTATCTTTGATAAAGCAACGGTCCAAGGTGTTAAAACGCAAACTAGCGGTTGGTTTTTCAAGATCCAAAACACATGACTAGCCATAGGTTTTACTTACTCAACTTTTCTTAAAGAGATTCTGAATACTTCTAGGCCATTTTGTCTATGTCGATTTGGTTTCTTTTTAAAACAAGAAAGTAACTATGATCGTGATAGCTTTATATCTATAAGAAATAAGCCAACAGATCTATGTTACTAACTTAAACGACCCATAATCCTTCAAAGACACTTAGTAGTCTTTATATTCATAAGAATAGAAGACTAACGAATCAATGTCATATGGTTTATTACCCAAATAGATCTCAAACTTAGCTAAGACCTCTTAAAGTGTTTTTGTTTCTCAAAGAGAAAACTTGTACACGACCAAAGCTTGGAGCTTTCATCCTTTGGATAATAAGAAAAACAAAACAAAACCAAAACAACTAACTAAGCACAAGCAAAAGTGACTTAGGAATCGAGATGGGACTTAGAGTGTGGTTCTTCACCACGGCCACCATCTCCTTCCCTTCATTGTCTCAAGAATAACGATTAAAGACTTAACTAAACAAGTAACTTAGAGGTTCATTGAGATGAGACTTATAATGAGAGAACTTTCTTTTTCTCCATGTGATCACAGTCACCACCTCTCTCTCTTCATTGTTACCAAATGAGAAATAAGATAGAAAATAACTTAGAGATTCATCGAAATGGGACTTAGAGTATGGTTTTTCACCATAGTCACCAATTCTCTCTCTTCATTGTCACGGGATTAAGATGAATAAAAGAACTAACTAGTGACTTAGAGATTTCATGGAAATGGAACTTAAAATACGGTTTTTTCACCATAGTCACCACTTCTCTCTCTTCATTGTCACACAAGCAAATAAAACGATGACTTGGAGATTGGAAATGGAGATTAAAGATGAGAGATTTCTTGCTTCCCTTTGTGATTCTTCACCACAGCCTCCATTTCCTTTCTCTTCATCGTCTAGAATAAAAACAAAACAGAGACTTGGAGATAGCAATGGGGCTTAGAGTATGGTTCTTCACCACAGCCTCCATTAAGCTTCTCTTCATTGTCAAACACGGACCAGTAGACATTTGCATTGTCTAAACCAATCAAAACAGCTACTTTCGAAATCTATTGAAAACCGAGGAGGGCGAACAAAACTCATGGATCTAGAGGTTGCTCTGATACCATATTGATAAATGCGGAAA
>NW_003302539.1:139374-145008 GCF_000004255.2 Arabidopsis lyrata subsp. lyrata | reverse complement strand
CGATCAGACTAGTAACCAAGATTGAGAAAGATTTAGGGAGGAAAGAAATGAAAGAGAACCATGTTTAAATGTAGAGAGAATCGTGAAAAATGTATTGAAAAAGTGTAAGTCTTACTTAGATGAGTAGAGGATGTGTGTTTATATAGACAATCTCTAGGTCTGAATAGGTTATGCACATAGACACCATTGCATCCTTATTCAGCCTTTTACACACACCTTTAGTTACCCTAGCTAGAGACAGCTCACTAATAGGACAAAATGGGACAGCTCGCACAAGAGGACGAGGACCACTCCTTAGCGCGTCCGTACGGTCTTCCTCCTTGGTCAAACTAGCCGTTGCTTTCCTCTTCCTTCTCTTCTCTTTAATTTGAATTCGAACTCGTTGCTTGCTGCACAAGTCACTGTGTTTAACACCTAATTATGGATTAATTAGTGTTAAACACTTTCTTGATTAGCAGTGAGGTCGAAGTCCCTATGAGTTTTTTTGTTTTGCTTCTACTCTATTTTAGCAACCGGGATCCGGGTTGCATTTCTCTTTCTTATACTCAGCATACACACCAATCTTGTCATATTGGACTCAAAGAACCCTACACAAGCTTATTATGGCTTTCACAAGTTTTGTAAGTGAGGACGAAGTCCCTATGAGTTTTTTTGCGTTGTATCTACGCTAGTTTAGCAACCAGGATCCGGGTTGCATTTCTCTTTCTTATACTCAGTCATGAAAATATTTAGAATCAAGTAGGGAGGATAGAGATGAACATGATGAATAAGAGAGAAAGATGATTTATTGTAATGTCATAAAAGTTACAAATGATGTGCGGCTGCACACGGTTTATATATAGAGCTTACTAGGTCTAAATGGGTATACACATAACCTTAAAAGCATCCTCATTTAGCCTAGTGAGTCACCGTGTGCTTTTGCCACTTTACAGCTCATTACAACGGTCATCAGCTACATGACAAGGCCGTACACACGCTTAGCACTATCCGGATAAGGATGGTCTCCTTCCCGCGTCCGTACGGCCCGAGATGACCGTTACCTCTCTTCCTCTTATTCAAACTGGTTACTTGCATAACACGAAACCCATTTCATTCATAACTATTACTTAGTTAGAATAAAATGTCTTCTTGATCAATACTCCCCCTCAAGTTTATACTACAATAATCATTATTATAAACTTGACACTTATGCGAGTGACCTCGTTAAAAACCTAAGATTGGAAAACCACGTGGGACAAAACCAATCTTAGGGAAAAAGAGTATCACTGACATAAGCAGGGAAGTTCTCTCAAGGGTGTGTTAGGTCTACAAATCCAAGCTTGCCATGAATAAACTTGCAAACTTGGGTACTTGCTGCCTTGGTAAAGATATCGGCCAATTGGTCCGAACTTTCAGTGTAACACGGTAAGATAGTACCATCTTGGATCTTCTCTCTAGTCTTGTGGCAGTCTATCTCCACATGTTTGGTTCTCTCGTGAAACACCGGGTTGTTGGCGATGTGAATAGCCACTTGGTTATCGCAATGAAATGTGATGGGCGTCTTTTGCTCTATCCCAAAGTCTTTAAGAAGCGCCTTTAACCATGTCAACTCATTTGTAATCTTCTTCATAGCTCTATACTCCGCTTCAGCACTTGAACATGACACCACCTTTTGCTTCTTTGACTTCCAAGTCACCAAGTTTCCCCCAATGAAGGTGCAAAAGCCGGTTGTCGAGTGTCTATCATTACGGTCTCCACCATAATCCGCATCACAATACCCAACTATCTCTGTGCTTGAGTTCTTTCCCATCCAAATGCCTTGGCCGGGGCTCCCTTTGAGGTACTTTAGAATCCTATCTACCATACTCCAATGGTACACCGTGGGTTCTTGCATGTGTTGACTCACTTGGTTCACTGCAAAAGAGATATCAGGCCGAGTGTAGGTCAAATAGATTAACTTACCCACAAGTCTTCTATATTGCTCCGGGCAATGGTATGGTCTATCATTCTTCTCCCCCTTTCGAGTGACCTTATATCCTGGCTCTAATGGTGTTGAAACTGGTTTGGCTCCTAGCTTTCCCGTAAGCTTTAGAAGATCGAGTGTGTATTTCCTTTGTGAGAGAAGTAGACCCTCCAGTGATCTACACACTTCGATACCTAAAAAGTATTTCAACACACCAAGATCTTTAATGTCAAAAGCATTGTGTAAAGAGGTTTTGATAGACTTAATACCTTCCTTGTTACTCCCCGAGATGATCAAGTCATCAACATAGATTAAGACAACTACAATGCCTTGATCATTTTGGAGAGTAAACAAGGTGTGATCAGATTCTGATTTCTTGAATCCATTAGCCTTTAACGTGGAGCTGAGCTTATGGTACCAAGCTCTTGGAGATTGCTTTAGACCATATATAGCCTTGCGGAGTCTTAACACTTTTCCCGGAGCTACCAAGTTCTCCAAACCCGGAGGAGGAGTCATATAGACTTCTTCTTCTAGCTCTCCTTGAAGAAATGCGTTCTTCACATCCATTTGCCATAATTCCCAATCCAAGTAACAGCCAAAGAAAGAACTACTTTCACCGTATGTTGCTTAGCTACCGGAGCAAATGTCTCTCGATAATCATCACCATACGTTTGAGTAAACCCTCTTGCCACTAATCTTGCCTTGTATCTTTCTATATCTCCATTACTCTGGTACTTTAATGGTTAACACCCATTTTCGAAATCAACACATTCCTGCCTTTGTGGTAGCTCTTCTTCGTCCCATGTATGATTTCTTAACATAGCTTGTACCTCATCATCAACCGCATTGTCCCATTCTTTAATACCCTTAGCTTCCTCATATCTTTGTGGGACAAACTCCACGTCTAGTTTGCTAAGAAAAGCCTTATGTTCTTCGGGAAGAAGGTCAATCGAACATGTAGCTTGAATTGGATGAGCCACGGCTTGACAATTGTAGTATACTCTAGTATTCTTCCAATTAGATGGAGATTTCCTCTCTCTCATGCTCTTTCTTGGATTCTCTCTAGTGTAGATGGAGTCTTGTGTTACTTGTGGAGCTTGATATGTCTCATCATCGCTTGAAGATTCAATGACCTCCCTTTTATTAGATGGATTCTCTTCTACCACTTCTTCACTAGACCTTTCTTCTCTATCCATTCCTTGTTGGTTATCCGAAGCTTCTTGTGATATGTCATTACCCCTTTCTAGAGCTATGTCATTACCACTCTCTTGAACTTCAACAGTACTATCATTTGGTGTGGCTTCTCTCTCTTCTTGACTAGAGCATCCATTACTCAAATGTTCAAGGATATGCCTAAGACTTCTAGCTCTATCCGAAGTTGAATTTGGTAAGTCTTTCACACCTTCCCAACTCTTCTCTCCGAAATAAGCTTCATCTTCCATGAACTTTACATCCCTAGATACATAGTACCTATTCATGACTGGATCATAGCACTTATAGCCTCTTTGCGTTGTTGAGTATCCAATGAAAACACACTTAGTGCTTTTCGGCTCTAGCTTGTTCCTCAAGTCACCTGGAACAAAAACAAAACACACACTTCCAAATACCTTTAAATGATCAATGTTAGGACTTTGGTTATTCAAAACTTGAAAATGAGATTGATCATTAAGGATACGGGTTGGTATTCGGTTTATGAGATAACATGAAGTTAACACGGCATCTCCCCAAAACCGCTTTGGCATGTGTTTCTCAAACAACATTGCCCTTGCTACCTCCATTAGGTGTCTATTCTTCCTTTCGGCAACACCATTTTGTTGAGGGTTGTATGGGCAACTTGTTTGGTGTAGAATTCCACATTTTTCCAAGTGTGTTTTGAGCTTAGTGCTTGTGTACTCTCCTCCATTGTCTGTTCTAAGGATCTTAATCTTGGCATCAAAGTGATTAGTCACATAATTTTGGAAGTTTATAAATGCATCATAAACTCTATCCTTAGATGGAAGCAAGGTTACCCAAGTATACTTTGATTTCTCATCTATAAAAGTGACAAAATATTTATGATTATCTCTAGATGCACAAGGTGAAGTCCAAACATCCGAATGCACAAGATCAAAGCATTTTTCATAAATAGTATTTGATTTGGGAAAGACTACTTTGCAATGTTTTCCTAAAATGCATGCTTCACATTTAGCACAATCATAAGAGAAACCCGGTAAAAGTAAATTCAAAGCTCTAGAATGAGGATGACCAAGTCTATTGTGCCATAAAACAACCGAAGCTTTAACATTGTTTGCAATCATATAAGAAGCAACATTATTAGAGATAGAGTTAAGAGAAGTGTCTTCAAGCACGTAGAGATCATCTTTAGTACCACCTTGTCCAAACACATTACCACTCTTAATATCCTGCAATTTCACATCATTAGGACTGAAAATAGCAAGACAATTTAAGTCTCTAGTAGTCTTCTTAACTGAGAGTAAGTTCGAGGTAAACTTAGGCATATAGAAAGCACTAGAACGTTTACTAAATAGGTTTATACTACCTATTCCTTCAATTGGCACATTCTGTCCATTCGCAACTTTAACACTTCCTAAAGCCGGTTTAATGTTCTCTAACAGCTTAGGATTACTTATCATATGGTGAGAAGCTCCTGAGTCTAATACTAATGACTTTGGATCATGAGAATTAGAAGTAAAGAGAGAAATACCGCCGGTACTGAATTTTGATGCGATTGATTGAATGAGAGATTCGAGGTCCGCCTTGTTCATCACAATGGTTTCTTGAGTTTGAGACGATGATCCACAGCCCTTATCTTGAATCGTGGCTTGCAGCGCCTTCTCTTGTTTACCATACTGAACAATAGCCCTCTCTTCATTCTCTTGTCCTCCGTCACTCACATTAGCCACATTCGCCTTCGACTTAAGGTTCTTGACTTCTCCGGCTTCAAATGGGGGTGTAGAATCCAGCAATCTTCTTTGGTATGACCCTTCTTGTTACAATGATCACAAACCGACGCCTTCTTGTCCTTATATTTCACGAACCCAGCCTTGTTTGCCGTAGGCAGATTTTCACCTTTAGAGCCGAATAGCCCTTTTGACCCAAACTCCTTTTGTATCTTTGCACACACTTGCTCCAAGGTAGGAATCTTGTCATCCCTTAGAATGTGTTGAATCACATCTGTGTAAGTAGGGTTAAGCGTTCAACAACCCGAAGACTCGATCTTGCTCTCGGCGATCTTTAAGTGTTGTGGCTTCGGTGGTGAATGGCCTTAGCATCTCTAGTTCAGCAACTAGAGACCTATACTTCCCAAAATGAGTGTTAAAATCATTGTCTTCTTGACTCAAACTTCCGAGAGTCTTCTTGAGCTCATATACCCTTGTCAAGTTTGACTCATTACCGAACACATTGGCAAGTGTATCCCATAGCTCTTTAGATGTCTCGCAATACGAATACCCTTCCAAGAGTGAAGCCTCAAGTGAGCAATGGAGAGTACTCAGAACCGTCAAGTCTTCTTGCGTCCAAGTCTCTTTGACCAAGCTTTCTTCCAAAGCTTTCGCTTCTTCATAGGTAGACTCAATGTATCTTGTGAGTCTTCTCCCACCCAATACATTCGTCGTTGTTCTCTTCCATAAGAGATAGTTGTTTCCATTCAAAGCAACCGGGAATTTCAGATCTTTGTAAGCCTTGTTCACTTC
>NW_003302539.1:137309-138518 GCF_000004255.2 Arabidopsis lyrata subsp. lyrata | reverse complement strand
CGACTTTGGAGCTTCTAAACGGAAAAACACTTCTTTAGCTTTTGGGATCCGGTTGCGGTTCTAGTTCTTATACCCAATCATAAACACGAGATCTAGTCATAATTCACTCCAAAAACACTAACGAAGTTTCTTATTGCTTCTCAAATATTTGTGGGTGTGGCCGAAGTCTTATGAGTTTTCTGTTTTGGAGCTTCTAAACGGAAAAACACTACTTTAGCTTTTGGGATCCAATTGCGGTTCTAGTTCTTATACCCAATCATAAACATGAGAAATAGTCATATTTAACTGCAAAAACACTAGCCATGCTTCCTACTGCTTCTCAATTCTTTTTGGGTGTGGCCGAAGTCCTATGAGTTTTCGATTTTGGAGCTTCTAAACGAAAAAAACACTACTATAGCTTTGGGGATACAGTTGTGGTTCTAGTTCTTATACCCAATCATAAACACGGGATCTAGTCATAATTCACTCCAAAAACACTAGCCAAGCTTCTTATTGCTTCTCAAATCTTTGTGGGTGTGGCCGAAGTCCTCTGAGTTTTCGGTTTTGAATCTTCTAAACGGAAAAACACTACTTTAGCTTTTGGGATCTAGTTGCGGTTCTACTTCTTATACCCGATCATAAACACGAGATCTACTCATATTTCACTCCAAAAACACTAGCCAAGCTTCTTATTGCTTCTCAAATCTTTGTGGGTGTGGCCGAAGACCTATGAGTTTTCGGTTTTGGAGCTTCTAAACGGAAAAACACTACTTTAGCTTTTGGGATCCAGTTGTGATTCTAGTTCTTATACCCAATCATAAACACGGGATCTAGTCATAATTCACCCCAAAAACACTATCCAAGCTTCTTATTGCTTCTCAAATCTTTGTGGGTGTGACCGAAGTCCTATGAGTTTTCGGTTTTGGAGATTCTAAACGGAAAAACACAACTTTAGGTTTTGGGATCCAGTTGCGGTTCTACTTCTTATACCCAATCATAAACACGAGATCTACTCATATTTCACGCCAAAAACACTAGCCAAGCTTCTTATTGCTTCTCAAATCTTTATGGGTGTGGCCGAAGTCCTATGAGTTTTCGACTTTGGAGCTTCTAAACGGAAAAACACTTCTCCTAGCTTTTAGGATCCGGTTGCGGTTCTAGTTCTTATACCCAATCATAAACACGAGATCTAGTCATAATTCACTACAAAAACACTAACGAAGTTTCTTA
>NW_003302539.1:112673-127099 GCF_000004255.2 Arabidopsis lyrata subsp. lyrata | reverse complement strand
TCATCTACCGCATTCGTCCACTCCTTTCTTTCCTTGGCTTCCTCATAGTTTTGTGGAATAAACTCCACATCTAACTTGCTAAGAAACGCCTTATGTTCTTCGGGAAGAAGGTCAATCGAACATGTAGCTTGAATAGGATGAGCCACAGCTTGACAATTGTAGTAAACTCTTGTGTTCTTCCAATTAGAGGGAGATTTCTTCTCTCTAGTACTCCTTCTTGGATTTTCCCGTGTGTAGACTGGATCTTGTGAGACTTGTGGAGCTTGATAAGTCTCATCTTCGCTTGATGGTGCACCAATTTCACCCTCACTAGATGGATCTTTCTCTACCACTTCTTCACTTGATCCTTCTTCTCTACCCGAAAGTTCTTCTCTAACACTTTCTTGTTCAATATCCAACGGCTCTTGTGTTGCATTCCCACCACTTTCTTGAGCTTGAGCTTCATTGGTATCCACGTTTGATGTAGCTCTCGCATCTTCTTGTGAGGGACTAACATTACCCAAATGTTCTAGAATATGTCGGAGACTCTTAGCTCGGTCTAAGGTTGAATTTGGCAAGTCTTTCACACTTTCCCAACTCTTTTCTCCAAAGTAAGCCTTGTCTTCCATGAATTTGACATCCCTAGACACATGATACCGATTGGTGACTGGATCAAAGCACTTGTAACCTTTTTGAGTTGTTGAGTATCCAATGAATACGCACTTAGTACTCTTAGGTTCCAACTTGTTTCTCAAGTCACCTGGGACAAACACAAAGCAAAGACTTCCAAATACCCTTAAATGATCAATGTTAGGATTTTGTCTATTCAAAATTTGAAAAGGAGATTGATCATTAAGGATACGGGTTGGTATTCGGTTGATGAGATAACACGCCGTCATAACCGCATCTCCCCAAAACCGTTTTGGCATATGCTTTTGGAACAACATCGCTCTTGAAACCTCCATTAGATGCCTATTCTTTCTCTCCGCAACTCCATTTTGTTGAGGGTTGTAAGGGCAGCTTGTTTGGTGTAGAATTCCACATTTCTCTAAATGTCCTTTGAACTTGGTGCTTGTATATTCACCTCCATTATCTGTTCTTAAGATTTTAATCTTGGCATCAAAGTGATTAGTCACATAGTTTTGAAAGTTTAAGAATGCATCATAAACTCTATCCTTAGATGGAAGCAAAGTTATCCAAGTATACTTAGACTTCTCATCTATGAATGTGACAAAGTACTTATGATTATCTCTAGATGCACAAGGTGAAGTCCAAACATCCGAATGCACAAGATCAAAGCATTTTTCATAAATGGTATTGGATTTAGGAAAAACTACTTTGCAATGTTTACCTAAAATGCATGCTTCACAGTTTGAACAATCATATGAAAATCCGGGTAATAAAAGATTCAAGGCTCGAGAATGTGGATGACCAAGTCTCTCATGCCACAGTACAACCGATGTTTTAACAGAGTTTGCAAAGATAGAAGAGGAAACATTATTATTCAAGACAGAATTTAAAGATAAGTCTTCAAGCACATATAAGTCATCCTTGGTGCTTCCTTGACCGAACACCTTACCATTCTCAATACCCTGCAGCTTAACATCATTAGGACTGAATATAGCTAAGCAATTTAAGTCCTTAGTCGTTTTCTTAACCGAGAGTAAATTCGAGGTAAACTTAGGCATATAGAAAGCACTAGATCTCTTGTTAAACAAATTAATGCATCCTATACCTTCTATTGGAACATTATGACCATTTGCAACCTTAACATTTCCTAGTGCCGGTTTAATGTTCTCTAACAACTTAGGATTGCTAATCATATGATGAGAAGCTCCCGAGTCTAATACTAATGAATTTGAATCATGAGAGTTCGAGGTTAAGAGAGAGATACCGCTGGGATGTAACTTGGATGCAATGGATTGAAGGAGGCTCTCGAGGTCAGATTTGTTCATGACAATGGTTTCTTGCGCTTGAGAAGTAGAGGCACCACCTTGGTTGTGTATGACTGCTTGCATGGCCTTCTCTTGCTGTCCATATTGCACAATTGCCCTCTCTTCATTTTCTGACCCGCCATCACCTCCATTGGCCACGTTTGCCTTTGGCTTGTAGTTCTTGAACTTCTCCGGTTTTAGATGTGGATGAAGCAACCAGCATTTGTCTTTTAGATGACCCTTCTTCTTACAATGATCACAAGACCATGTCTTCTTATCCTCTTGTTTAACCATTCCCACTTTGTTAGCCGTAGGTAGACTTACACCTTTTGCGCCGAATAGCATTTGGGAGCTGTACTCCTTTTGAATCTTGGCACACACTTGCTCTAAGGTAGGAGTCTTTTCGTCTCTTAGGATGTGTTGTATCACATCCGTGTAGCTTGAGTTGAGTGACAGCAATAGACCAAAGACGCGATCTTGTTCTCTTCGTTCCCTTAGCACCTTAGCATCGGTGGTAAATGGCCTTAGCATCTCTAACTCAGCCACAAGAGACCTATACTTCCCAAAGTGTGTATTGAAGTCACTCTCTTCTTGGTTCAGACCTCCAAGAGCCTTCTTGATGCCATAGACTCGAGTCAAGTTAGTTTCATTGCCAAATACACTCGTGAGAGTGTCCCAAAGCTCTTTAGCCGTCTCACAATACGAGTAGCCTTCGAGAATCGAGGTATCAAGTGAGCAATGGAGAGCACTGAGCACATTGAGATCATATTGTTTCCAAGTCTCTTCAACCAAGCTCTCATCAATAGCCTTTAGCTCTTCATAGGTGGACTCGATGTGTTTTGTGAGTTTCCTTCCTCCTAACACATTTAGAGTAGTCCGCTTCCACAATAGGAAATTATTCCCATTCAAAATTACCGAAAACTTCAAGTCTTTGAAGGTATCATTCATCTTGCCATCATAGACCGTGACTGACATTCTATCCCACAAAGCTTTCCGAGTTTCAACGAAATTTGTAACCTTTTTCCCGTTTAGAATCCAAAACCAACGGAAAGATCAAAGCTTGAACCGTGCACAATCCAAACAACAAACCACAAAAACCAAACTACGAAACTACGAAGCTTGAACCGTTCAGAACTTCAAACACCACCTAAAGCTTCACACCACCAAGAGAAAGCTCTAACCTTTAAGTGATAGACTGACCAATCTGAGCTGAACCACCTTCGAAAACTCTCCAAGGTGACTCTAAACCTTCGCCAGGACACCACTAAAGACACAAAGAGAATCGCCGTGGTGATGCTTTCCAAAGATGAATCCGAACAAGAGCCTTCAAAGTTACAAGCTTTCCGCCTTTCAAGAACAAACCAGAAGTACACGAGTGATCCTTGCTAGAAAATGAAGCACAAACCGAGAGAAAGACTAAAGATTTAGAAGAAAAAGATTGAAGATTTAAGAAACCGCTCTGATACCATGTAAAGATTAGAGATTTAGGAAGGAAAGATTGAGTAATCCATGTTTTAGAGAAGGAGGAAGCATCGCATAGATTGATAGATTAGAAGCCACAAAGAAGAGGGGGGGCACTCACGGTTTATATAGAGACATCCTCTAGGTTAAATGGGTTATGCACATAGACTATAAAGCATCCTCATTCACCTTATGATAAACCGTGTGTGACACAGCCCATGACAGCTCAAAAGTGAGGCGCGAGGCCGTACACGGGAAGAGGACAAAGAGGATAAGATCGGCGCTTTAACGCGCCTCCTTCTTTGGTCAATATGACCGTTACTCCTTTCTCTCTTCTTCTTCTTTTAAATCAAACCGACTTGTAACACAAGTAACTCTATTTAACATTTACCTATTGACTAGTTAATGTTAAATATCTTCTTGATTAACATTATGATTGGATATAAGAACTAGAACCGCAACAGGATCCCTAAAGCTAAACTAGTGTTTCTCCGTTTAGAAGCTCCAAAACTGAAAACTCATAGGACTTTGGCCACACCCACAAAGCTTTGAGAAACAATAAGAAGCTTGGTTACCGTTTTTAGTGACAAATATGACTAGATCTCATGTGTATGATTGGGTATAAGAACTAGAACCGCAACCGGATCCCAAAAGCTAAAGAAGTGTCACTTCGTTTAGAAGCTCCAAAACCAAAAACTCATAGGACTTCGGCCACACCCAAAAAGCTTTGAGAGGCAATACGAAGCTTTGTTAGTGTTTTTGGAGTCAAATATGACTATATCTCATGTGTATGATTGGGTATAAGAACTAGAACCGCAACCGGATCCCAAAAGCTAAAGAAGTGTCACTTCGTTTAGAAGCTCCAAAACTAAAAACTCATAGGAGTTCGGCCACGCCCAAAAAGCTTTGAGAGGCATTAAGAATCTTTGTTAGTGTTTTTGGAGTCAAATATGACTAGATCTCGTGTGTATGATTGAATATAAGAACTAGAACCGCAACTAGATCCCAAAAGCTAAACTAGTGTTTCTCCGTTTAGAAGCTCCAAAACAGACAACTCATAGGACTTCGGCCACACCCAAAAAACTTTGAGAGGCATTAAGAAGCTTTGCTAGTGTTTTTGGTGACAAATATGACTAGATCTCATGTGTATGATTGGGTATAAGAACTAGAACCGCAACCGGATCCCAAAAGCTAAAGAAGTGTCACTTCGTTTAGAAGCTCCAAAACCAAAAACTCATAGGACTTCGGCCACACCCAAAAAGCTTTGAGAGGCAATACGAAGCTTTGTTAGTGTTTTTGGAGTCAAATATGACAAGATCTCTTGTGTATGATTGGATATAAGAACTAGAACCGCAACAGGATCCCTAAAGCTAAACTAGTGTTTCTCCGTTTAGAAGCTCCAAAACAGACAACTCATAGGACTTCGGCCACACCCAAAAAGCTTTTAGAGGCATTAAGAAGCTTTGTTAGTGTTTTTGGAGTCAAATATGACTAGATCTCATGTGTATGATTGGGTATAAGAACTAGAACCGCAACCGGATCCCAAAAGCTAAAGAAGTGTCACTCCGTTTAGAAGCTCCAAAACCAAAAACTCATAGGACTTCGGCCACACCCAAAAAGCTTTGAGAGGCATTAAGAAGCTTTGTTAGTGTTTTTGAAGTCAAATATGACTAGATCTCGTGATACGATCTTGGGTGAGAAGATCCAGTCCCTTGAAGTCTCTTTGTATGGATTGTGATAGGTGAAGTGAATGATGCTCGAGTAGTGATCTCAGATGGTCGTATTGGGTTCTGTTCGAGTGACCTACTCGAGTAGGGATCTGAGACAGTCGAGTGAAGTGAATCAGTGAAACGGATGGTGCTCGAGCGTTGGTCGAGTGATGAATCCGAGCTGGTCGAGTGGTATGGAGTGAACTCGAGTGGTCTGTTCGAGTAGTGAAGTGGTGGATCGATTGGTCGCACAGAGGATGCGGAAAGCCTCTGATATACCGTCTGAACCTTCTCTGGATATGACACACCAAAGAAAGAACAGGATTTCTCCAGGATATTACACACCTAAGAGAGATGATCTAACTTAAAAGGTTTTTGATTGAAAGATAGATGAAATGTCTCAGAGAGATACAGAGAGTTTAAGTAGAGAAAGAAGGGGAAAAGATCAGAAGGGAAACACAAGTTACAATGCAATCTCGAAAATGAAAAGAGAATAAGTGAAGGTTTGAATTCGAAAATGAGGCTCCTCCTCTTGGTTTGGACGTGGGCTTGAGACATAAGAGGAGTTGGGCCTCGAATTCAACAGATGGGCCATGATGGAGTGACACAATTGCCTCATTAAAAACCTTGTTGAGAAAACCCATTGGGACAAAACTCAACAAGGGAAAAAGAGTACAATTGAGTCACTCTCCCATTGTTGAACTCAATTGACATAGCTCTTTCTCCAATCCAAGGTGGTTTGATAAGCTTCTTCAAGAGAACATCCGCAGCTACAAGCTCATCCTCGGGTTCATGCTGCTCCTCTGGTTCAAGCTGATTCCTTGCTTCGTGCTGCTCTACGGGTCCAAGCTCATTTCTACATTCCATGTCCTTGGTGCTTTCCAGGATCACATCATCCTCTCCCACTTGAAAAGGATTTGACCTCAAATCCGATTTTTCTGCATTTGAAAGAACCAAGTCAGAAACTTCAAAACTTGAACTCAAATTTTGCTTACCTTGGAGATCAATTGGATAATCTTGGTTTTGGATAAGTCTGAATGCTTTGAAAGGTCTATGCATCGTTGGCTTCAGCTTTGACTTGAATATTTCATTTGGCGGTCCTTCGTTGATCAGTATGAAGCTTCTGATGTCTTGATGTTGATCTTGGTCTAAATCAGGGGGTTTAAACTGATTGTCTTCCTCTCTCCTTTTAGTACTTCTCATGTGCTCCAAGGCTTCTTTAAAACCTACATTTGACTCTTTTGACAAAGACAAGCGAATCATATCTGTGTGATCTGGATTAAAAGCATTCTTCAGAACATAGGTACTTACCTTGGGAATGCTCCTCTGCTCAGGTAATGCATCTGGTGGGTTCTCCTTGATTTGAATAGAACACATGAGTCTTTCTCCAACTTCAAAGATCATCTTATTGGCTCTGGACCAAGTCATAAGACTTGTTTGTGATATCTCTGTATTTTACCTCTTTTTAGCATACATTTGCTATGCATTTAGCTTAGTATTCACTCTTATTTACTGTCATTTGTAGTCATTTTGCATCACTTTGCATACTTAGAGTATTCTACATTAGCATAGCATGCATTCTTGCATTTTGGAGTTGTATCTGGTACATTCAGGTACTAAGGAGCAGAGCCAAAGCAGTGTACTCGAGCAGAGCCAGAGCAGTGCAAGAGCAGTGCCAGAGCAGTTCCAGAGTAGTGTACTCGAGCAGTGTACTCGAGCAGAGCCAGAGCAGTGTACTCGAGCAGAGCAAGAGCAGTGCAAGAGCAGTGCCAGAGCAGTTCCAGACTATTCTGCTTGGCTTGACTTAGTATTCTCTGATCACATCTTGATTGATAGTAAGAGCACCTGATTGGATTGATAACCTCTTATACTGCAATGACATGAAAGTATATTAGGGTAATTGATAGTAAAATCCTAGTATCAATACCAGCTCGAGTAGACCCTAAACCGACTTTCTATTTTGTCGTTTTGTGTACTAGGGTTTTCTACTTTTGCTATAAATAGACCTCTTAGGGCTTTGCCCAAAGGATCTCGTTTTTATCCTCTGAACAATATTTCTGCAAACTTTTATAATCCAAATTACTTTTGATCCTTTGAGTTTTTGCAATAATTTCCTTCTGCAAAGTTGTTTATCTTGCTTTGATCTATAACATATGATGTTTTTAGCGATTTCTGGGTTTGTGCAATTTTCTGGGTTTGTGTTCTTGAGCATGTCTGAGTAGTGGATTAGGGTTCTTGAGGATGGGATAGATTAGGTGTGGAATCCTTAGTTTATTTAGGTGGTTAAGTGTAGAATTGCTTGAATCCCTTCTGGATTAGTAGTACTTAGTGCTTATTCCTTTCTGATCAACTGGGATTTGAACCCAGACATTTCCACACCCACCAGGTGTTCGATGAAATGTCTGAACCAACTACTCCAGAGATTTACATACTCTAGCCCAAGAGATTGGATGTTTAGAATGTTTATTGACTATATTAGATTGAATCTTATTGCCTGCTTTGCTAGATTTCGCTAATGATGATTAGGTCTGGAACTGGTATTGCTTGAGGATCTCTGTCATGAGAGTGAATTGGTCTGTAGTTGAATCTATTGTCTAGGGATAGCCTGTTTGGATTGTTAACCACCTAAGTAGATTAAGGAGACTGCTATAATCAATTACCCTATCCTCAGGACCTTTTATCTCATTTGATTTACTTGTCTGCTTACCTGTTGCTTATTGCTGCTTAGTATTGATAGTTCTTTCTCTTTATGAATGATCACTCCTGTTCTGTAGTTTTATCACTTATGCATGATCGCTTAGTATTGCTAGATAACAAAACAATATTCTGCTTGGCTTGACTTAGTATTCTCTGATCACATCTTGATTGATAGTAAGAGCACCTGATTGGATTGATAACCTCTTATACTGCAATGACATGAAAGTATATTAGGGTAATTGATAGTAAAATCCTAGTATCAATTTGGCGCCGTTGCCATTTGGGTGTCTGCTTGTTACATTCAAGATTTTAGAATTGCTAAGATCAAGTTCTTTCTTTACTTTGGTTACTAACTACTCTCTTCAACTGCTTGTTTTTTGTGTTCCAAGCACTAGCTCGAGTACCAACTCAACACGTGCATGCAAACTCGTTCCAAAGGTTCTGACAATCTCATCAGCTACAGAGACAACATCAATCGTTTAGCTCGTGAGTTGAGAGAGCGTAGAGACAGAGACGGTTGTGAACAGCACAATTCAGCTGCTATGGAAGAACAAGATCAAGACAATCAGGGAGTTGGGATACCAAGGAACATTGGTGATGGTGATGCACCACGCAACCATCAACAGAGACAGGGCATCGTTCCACCTCCTGTCCAGAACAACAATTTCGAGATCAAGAGTGGATTGATCTCAATGATTCAAGGTAACAAGTTTCATGGGTTGCCTCTGGAAGACCCCTTAGATCACTTGGATAATTTTGATAGGCTCTGCAGCCTCACCAAGATCAATGGTGTTAGTGAAGACAGCTTCAAGCTGCGTCTGTTTCCCTTCTCGCTGGGAGACAAAGCACACCACTGGGAGCAGACACTACCAGCTGGCTCCATCACATCTTGGGACGATTGCAAGAAGGCTTTCTTAACAAAGTTCTTCTCCAATTCAAGAACAGCACGTCTACGAAATGAAATCTCCAGTTTTACTCAAAAGCAGTCTGAATCCATTTGTGAGGCCTGGGAGAGATTCAAAGGCTACACTATACAGTGTCCACACCATGGTTTCAAGAAAGCTTCACTACTCACCACACTCTACAGGGGAGTTTTGCCCAAGATCAGAATGTTGCTAGACACTGCCTCTAATGGGAATTTCTTGAATAAGGATGTTGAGGAAGGCTGGGAATTGATAGAGAACTTAGCTCTATCTGATGGTAACTATAACGAGGATTTTGATCGCTCTAACAGAGGTATTGGAGATCCGGATGCAAAGCATACTAAGGAGATGATTCATGCTCTCAACGAAAAGCTGGATAAATTACTGCTTACTCAACAGCAGCCAGTCCACTATATCACTGAAGAAGAGCACTATCAAATCCAAGAGGGGGAGAATACTCAGGCTGCAGAAGTCAGCTACATTCAGAACCAAGGTGGCTACAACAAGGGCTACAACCCCTACATGCCTGCTCATCCTAATCTATCTTACCGGAGCACGAATGTTGCAAACCCTCAAGATCAGGTTTACCCTCAACAACAACAGAATCAGTCCAAGCCTTTCATACCATACAATCAAGGGTTTGCACCAAAGCAACAGTTTAGTGGAGGTTATCAACAACATAACCCACCACCCGGTTTTGCACAGCAAACCCAGCAAGCTCCCCCTGCCCAAGATCAAGAGATGAAACAAATGCTTCAGCAGATTCTACAAGGTCAAGCAGCTGGTGATAAGAAGATGGCTGAGATTCAAAATAAAGTTGACTGCTCCTACAATGATCTACATGTCAAGATTGAGGCTCTAAACTCCAGGATTAAGTACATGGAGAGCCAAGTTGCCTCTACTTCTGCGCCTCAGAATCTAGGGCAACTGCCAGGAAAAGCTATTCAGCATCAGAAAGGTCATGTTAATGCTATTCACCTTCGCAGTGGTCGAGAGCTGCAAACTCGACCTAGCATAGCTCCTGTCACTGAGGACAGTGAGATTCAAGAGGGGGAGGATTTCATTCAGCATGAAACTCAAGTCGATGACACCACTAAGCTCGACCAAGATGCTGTACCTCGTGATCAAGTCCAGAGCCCCCAGATCAAAGAACCAGTTGTTGATAAGAGTAAGAAGAAAGCTTTCGTTCCACCACCCTACAAGCCCAAAATACCATTCCCAGGAAGATTCAAGAGGGATATCATTGAGAAGTACAGAGCCATGTTTGCTAAACACATCAAGGAGATTGAATTAAGGATGCCTCTCATTGATGCTTTCATGCTTATTCCGGATTCTCACAAGTTCTTTAAAGACATGGTAATGGAGAGAATTAAGGAAGTGCAAGGGATGGAGAGTCATGAGTGCAGTGAAATCATCCAAACGAAGATTATTCCCAAGAAATTGGGAGATCCTGGTTCGTTTACTCTACCTTGCTCTCTAGGCACATTAGCCTTCAGTAACTGCCTCTGCGATCTAGGTGCTTTTAAAAGTCTCATGCCTCTCTCCGTGGCCAAGAGACTGGGTTTCAGCAAGTATAAACCTTGCAACATCTCCTTGATCCTGGCTGATGAGTCTATCAGATTTCCTCATGGGTTATTAGAAGATTTGCCTATTAAGATTGGAAATGCTGAAATCCCTACAGACTTCATAGTGCTAGAAATGGATGAACCAAAAGATCCTTTAATCTTAGGAAGGCCCTTCTTAGCCACTGCTGGAGCTGTCATTGATGTTAAGAATGGGAAGATTGATCTTAATCTGGGAAATGATTTTAAAATGAAGTTTGACATCAATGATGCCACGAGGAAGCCAACAATTGAAGGACAGACCTTCGTAGTTAAGGTAATGGATTGCCTAGCTGATGAACAGCTAGAGGAGGTTGCTGAGGAAGATCACCAACAAACTTCTTTGACTAAGAGTGGTGAAGCAGGATATCTTCTCACTGAAACCTTGAGCTTTGGTAAGTCACTAGATTCACACAAGGAAGTAGTAGGGTCAGAGGTCTTTAAAGGCTTGATTGGGTCAAAAACAGAGGTTAAGGTGGCATATGAAGCAAGCTCAACACATGCTCAACTAACTGACTCGAGTATACATTTGAGCAAGCCTACAATTCGTCTGGAGAACTCTAGCTCGACCAAACATCGTGATAAGCTGCTAGAGTCTAGCAATTATGTGCAAGATGGCTGGTTAGAACTCAAGAGGAGGTCTAAATGGCAGGATAAAGCCATAAGGGAGCTAACTGACACTGTGAGAGAGCTGAAGGATCAAATCAAGAAGCTCCATGGGATAGCCAACCAAAAACCACTCCAAATCAAGGACTTCCCAATGATGAAGCGTCTACTCTGGTCAGCGCAAAGGGGAGTGAATTCACTTCAGCATGGTCTACAGAAGAAGACTATCCAGTTGCTCAACAAGAAGCTTACTATGAGAAAAGGGCCATTGAGTACTCAACTGCAGATTTATCAAGAGAGCCTGCTAAGCCAGATGATTCATCCACCTGCATGACAGAGGAGACCTCACTTCCCCTCTACAACCCACCCTAAGCTTATTCAGTGTGAGAAGTCAAGCTAAAGACTTTAAACAAGCTCACTTGGGAGGAATTCCCATGTTTATCTTTGTAAATAGCTCTTTATCTCTTGTTATTTTTGATGTGTTTTTGTAGTGTCTGTGATTTTCAGGAAAAAGGGGAAAGGTTTTGGTTCAGGAAAAGCTCAGAAATTTTTTGCAGAAACGCTACAGTACTCGAGTACTGTACTCGAATCAGCCACTCGAGCAGCAACCAGAGCACCAATTCGAGCAACCAGAGTAACAACCAGATCACACTGTTCCGAGCTCATCCTAGCCAGTACCTTGGAGCTACACAAGTGAGAGCATGGATGACTACGTCTCTGCTTTCTTTACTTAGACTAGGTAACAACTCTACTTCACCATTGTTTATATCATCTTTCATCTTGTTTATCTATTGGTTTGCCCTGAGTACTCTCTTCCAAGCATTTGTTACACAGAGGACTGTGTAATTTAAGTTTGGGGGAGGGCTCAGGGAGTATTTGACATCGTTTGTTTTGCTCTTATTTCAAATTTTGCATCATTGCATCTAAGGCATAGAAAAACCATAAAAATTTGAAAATTTTCGAAAATTGTTTCACAAAAACAGAGTGTTCATATAGCTTGCATTGTCATTTTAGGATTGTTTTAGTATGCTTTCACTTAGGGCTGTTGCATCATGCATTTGCATTGGAGATTATGATGATTATAACCTTGTAAATATGCTTATTCACTAAGTAGAACTCAGTGCCCTGGTTGTTAGTTCTCTAATGCATAATCGACTGAACTTGAAGTAAGACCGCACCATCTTTTGAATTCAACGCTTGATTTTCTTGTTCTTAGTCGAATCTTGCTTTGATCTGATGCATTTTCCTATCAATTTGAACCTGAATTTTGACTTATAATTATCATGCTGTGCATTGTGCTATGAACTCATGGATACCTTAAAATACTTGGACTTTCTTTTACCTTTTTATCACTCTTGCTAGTCCAAGTAGCTGACTCCCATCTTTGGAGCAGTTATTCCCCACCCTTATCCTTAACCTTCTTTCAAGCCATTTATCATTTGTGTGTGAATGTGAGGCCTTATTCCGATTGAGCTTGGTAGAAAGTGTTAGGTCTGTAACGACAAGGATAGTATCTCATGTAGTTCTGGTTCACGTTATCTGGACCAGATAGGACTAGGTGGGTGCTTAATTCTGGGTTTGGGTTGTGTTTAAAAGAAAGAAAAGGTTGTGTTCATCATTGAAAGAAAAGAAAAGGGAAAAGAGTCCTAAGGAGAAGTAGCTAAAGTAAGAGAAGTCTAGTAAAGGATTTTGGTGTGCTAAAGTAAAGGAAAAAGGGTTCTGTAAATAGCTTAAAGAGATTGGGCAAAAGCCTTGTGTTTATAAGAAGAAAGAAAAGGGAATCCTAGTTGTTAAAGAAACCCGATCCGCTAGACAGAGCAGTAAGAAAGCTTCTCCTAGGATAGAAAGCAAAGAAAAGAAAAGGGATGATTTGAGTAAAGTCTGTAAATGCTTTGAATGCAAAAGGGTAGAGTTAAGTTCATGATTCTGGGATTAGAAATAGGACCTCTATTTGGGTTGATATTGATTACATTCTGGGTAGATGGGGTCCTATCCTTGTATGCATAACTTGATACTCACCTTTAGCATTCTACTAAAGCTCAATCATTCTTGAGAGATCCCTTGTTGCGATTTAAACCAGATCTTTAAGGGACCATCTTTGTCTCTAAAACCTTTACCCTTTAGCCAAATGTGTTCATATCCATTCCATAATATGATTCACGGTTCCTACCTAATAAATGTTAAAGGGAATGTGCAGATTTGAATGCTTGATTTGATTAAGGCAGAGGTTAGGTTGAGATGTGACTTAGAGAGAAACGAATCTATGAATCATTTAGCTAGAGTAAACAACATAAATAAGAGATTAAGAAGAGTTTAAGGTGTATTTAAGAGTAGTATGATTTGAATAGAACTTCAAACCTCAGCCCTAAATCGTGTAACACTATCTCTCTACATTGTGCTTTTAAACGGAAAAACTGATATCTCTGTATTTTACCTCTTTTTAGCATACATTTGCTCTTATTTACTCTTATTTACTGTCATTTGTAGTCATTTTGCATCACTTTGCATACTTAGAGTATTCTGCATTCTTGCATTTTGGAGTTGTATCTGGTACATTTAGGTACTAAGGAGCAGTGCCCAGAGCAGTGCAAGAGCAGTTCCAGAGTAGTGTACTCGAGCAGTGTACTCGAGCAGAGCCAGAGTAGTGTACTCGAGCAGTGTACTCGAGCAGAGCCAGAGCAGTGTACTCGAGCAGATTTCTGAAGAGAAGACCAAGACATACTCGACTAACCTACTCGAACAGGCTACTCGAACTGGACCTGAGAGACTTACCCGAGCAAGATGCAACCTTTGAAGAATGGACTACTCGACCAAGCCACTCGAGTACCAGCTCGAGTAGACCCTAAACCGACTTTCTATTTTGTCGTTTTGTGTACTAGGGTTTTCTACTTTTGCTATAAATAGACCTCTTAGGGCTTTGCCCAAAGGATCTCGTTTTTATCCTTTGAACAATATTTCTGCAAACTTTTGTAATCCAAATTACTTTTGATCCTTTGAGTTTTTGCAATAATTTCCTTCTACAAAGTTGTTTATCTTGCTTTGATCTATAACATATGAAGTTTTTAGCGATTTCTGGGTTTATGCAATTTTCTGGGTTTGTGTTCTTGAGCATGTCTGAGTAGTGGATTAGGGTTCTTGAGGATGGGATAGATTAGGTGTGGAATCCTTAGTTTATTTAGGTGGTTAAGTGTAGAATTTCTTGAATCCCTTCTGGATTAGTAGTACTTAGTGCTTATTCCTTTCTGATCAACTGGGATTTGAACCCAGACATTTGATGAAATGTCTGAACCAACTACTCCAGAGATTTACATACTCTAGCCCAAGAGATTGGATGTTTAGAATGTTTATTGACTATATTAGATTGAATCTTATTGCCTGCTTTGCTAGATTTCGCTAATGATGATTAGGTCTGGAACTGGTATTGCTTGAGGATCTCTGTCATGAGAGTGAATTGGTCTGTAGTTGAATCTATTGTCTAGGGATAGCCTGTTTGGATTGTTAACCACCTAAGTAGAT
>NW_003302539.1:105994-112573 GCF_000004255.2 Arabidopsis lyrata subsp. lyrata | reverse complement strand
ATCTTATACCCATCATAAACGCGAGATCTAGTCAAATTTGACTCCAAAAACACTAACCAAGCTTCTTATTGCTTCTAAAATCTTTGTGGGTGTGGCCAAAGTCCTATGAGTTTTCGGTTTTGGAGCTTCTAAACAGAAAAACACTACTTTGGCTTTTGGGATCTGATTGCTGTTCTAGTTCTTATACCCAATCATAAACACGAGATCTAGTCATATATGACTCCAAAAACACTAACCAAGAATCTTATTGCTTCTCATATCTTTGTGGGTGTGGCCGAAGTCTTATGAGTTTACGGTTTTGAAGTAGATGCAAAACAAAAAAACTCATAGGGACTTCGTCCTCACATACAAAACTTAGGAAAGCCATAATAAGCTTGTGTAGGGTTTTTGGAGTCCAATATGACAAGATTGTTGTGTATGATTGAGTCTAAAATCTTTGTGGGTGTGGCCAAAGTCCTATGAGTTTTCGGTTTTGGAGCTTCTAAACAGAAAAACACTACTTTAGCTTTTGGGATCCGATTGCTGTTCTAGTTCTTATTGTTAGATTATGGAGCTTTTTAGGTTTCGATGGGACCTTGATATGATCGGAAAAGATGAGAACTTTGATTGGAAAATGTAAAGCTAAAGAGAGTAAAGAGATTTGAGAGATTTTAGAGATTGGAAAGATTATTTCTCTTTCTTACTAAAATGAGCAAATACTAGGTTGCCTTTTAAGCACCATACAAACGGAATATCCTTAGGAATATGCTATATGTACAACGGCTAAGAGGAGAGAAGACGCGTCATAAAGTGTTCCTTGTCCTCTTCCTCTTTTGCGATTGCAACGGCTCCAAGGAGAAGGGTCTAGTGGCTTCTAGAACCTTGGTGAAGCTTTGGATGAGCTTGAGGAAGGCTGGAGATCCCAATGGGCCGAGTGGACTTGAAATGGTACGGACGGCCCGAAGGTGATCGTACGGACGAGTGGTGATCCGTACGGGCGAGTGTGAACCGTACGGACGAGAGGCACAAGATGGTTTCTTTGATCCGGATGCTTCCTCACTTGATTCTACTCGTGCCAAGATGGATCTTCTTCTTCATTTGGTTCAATACTCCCCCTCAAGTTTAACCGGAGATGAAGGTTAAACTTGGACCCAAATTCAACCACCTCATTAAAAACCTAAGTGTAGAAAACCTCATGGGATAAAACCACACTTAGGGAAAAAGAGTATGGGATATTTGGCTAAGGGGATTGTGGCTGAGTTAAGTCAACAAGACCTAACTTTTGGTGAATGTACTCACACACCTTGGTGCTCGCTCCTTTGGTGAAGATGTCAGCCAATTGCTCTTCACTTTCGGTATAATGTGGCAAGATGACTCCAAGTTGGATTTGCTCTCGAACTTTGTGGCAATCGACCTCAATGTGCTTCGTTCTCTCATGAAACACCGAGTTGGTTGCTATGTGAATGGCGGCTTGATTGTCACAATGCATGGTGATTGGTTGAGGAGTGTCTATCCCAAAGTCTTTGAGGAGAGCCTTTAGCCACATTAGCTCCGTAGTAAGCTTCCTCATGGCCCGGTACTCAGCTTCGGCACTTGAAAGAGACACAACCTTTTGCTTCTTGCTTCTCCAAGTCACTAGATTTCCACCAATGAAAGTACAATAACCGGTTGTTGATCTTCTATCATTCTTGTCTCCGGCGTAATCCGCATCACAATACCCAACAAGCTCCGTGTTCCTATTGCATCCCATCCAAATGCCTTGACCCGGAGCGCCTTTAAGATACTTGAGAATGCGGTTCACCATATTCCAATGGTGTTGGGTTGGAGCTTGCATTTGTTGGCTCACTACATTTACGGCAAAGCAAATATCAGGCCTAGTAATGGTTAAATAGATGAGCTTACCTACTAGCCTCCGATACTTGGTAGGATCTTCGAAAGGTTTGTTGTCATGCTCCCCCTTTCGTCTAGCTTTGTAGTCATCTTCCAAGGGAGTCTTTGCTGGTTTAGCGCCAAGTTTACCTACTTCATCAAGAAGATCAAGAGTATACTTTCGTTGAGATAAGAAGAGACCCTCCTTTGATCTACATACTTCTATCCCAAGAAAGTATTTTAGTTCTCCAAGATCTTTAATATCAAAGACACTTTTAAGGAAATCTTTAGTATTTTGAATACCAACCTTGTCATTCCCGGAGATGATAATATCATCTATATAAACGAGAATGACTACTATACCTTCTTGGCTAGGGAGAGTGAAGAGTGTATGATCAGCTTCAGATCTCTTGAATCCTCTTCCTAGAAGTGTGGTGCTAAGCTTGTGATACCAAGCTCTCGGAGATTGCTTAAGGCCATATATTGCTTTGTTGAGCTTAAGAACTTTCCCGGGTGCTTCTTTATCTTCTAGACCCGGTGGTGGTCTCATATACACTTCTTCCTCTAATTCTCCTTGAAGAAATGCATTCTTGACATCCATTTGCCAAAGATCCCATTCCAAGTTAGTAGCCAATGAAAGAATCACTCTAACCGTGTGAAGTTTGGCCACCGGAGCAAAAGTATCAAGGTAGTCTTCTCCATATTTTTGTGTAAAGCCTCTTGCTACAAGTCTAGCCTTGTACCTCTCAATTTCTCCATCACTCTTATACTTGATGGTGAATACCCATTTAGAGGTCACGGCTTTCCTTCCTCTAGGTAGATCCTTTTCATCCCATGTGTGGTTGTTTATCATGGCTTGTTTTTCGGCTTCTATAGCGTCTCTCCACACTTGATGTTGCATTGCTTCTTCATATGTTGTAGGAATCCAATGTTGATCAACTTTGCTGAGGTAGACTCGATGGTCTTCGGGTAGATGAGCAAGAGTGCACACGGCTTGAATTGGATGAGCTACCGCATTGGCATTGTAGTAGACTCTCTTGTCTTTCCATGTTGAGGGATGAAATCTCAGTCTTTCACTTCTTCTTAAAGGTATCACTTCTTGAGTTACTTCTTGAGTAGTGTCTTCTTCCTCTTGATTCGATTCGCTTGATCCATCACCATCGGGTATATGATCTTCTTCTTGAGTGTTGAGATCATTCTCTTCATTTTGAGTGTCTTGGACTTCTTCCTCAAGACTCCCTTCTTCTTGTTCTTGAGTTTCTTGCTCTTGTGGCGAGTGTGGAGTTTGCGTTTGTGAAGGTTGATAGTTCTCAATCCCAAGCTTCTCAAGAATAATCCGAAGGTTAGTAGCTCTATCCGATGGTGAGCTAGACAAGTCTTTAAGACTTTCCCAATCCTTCTTGTCATAGAATCCCTTGTCTTCCACAAACTTCACATCTCTTGACACTAATACTTTCCTTGACTCCGGTACATAACACTTGTAACCCTTTTGAGTTGTTGAATACCCGATGAACATTCCCTTAGTGCTTTTGGCTTGGAGCTTGTTCCTTTGATCTCCGGGAACTAAGACATAGCAAACACAACCAAACACACGTAAGTGATCAAGAGAAGGTTTAGTCTTAGTGAGTACCTCAAATGGAGACTTGTCTTGTAGAATCTTTGTTGGTGTTCTATTGATCAAGTAACACGCGGTCATCACAGCATCACTCCAAAATCTCTTTGGAACATTGGTGTGGAACATTATGGACCTTGCAATCTCCATTAGGTGTCGATTCTTGCGTTCGGATACACCATTTTGTTGAGGAGTGTAAGGGCAACTTGTTTGGTGGATGATTCCGTGTGATGCAAGGTGCTCCTTGAAAGCTTGACTTGTATACTCCCCACCATTGTCGGATCTAAAAATCTTAATCTTGGCATTATATTGATTAGTCACATAAGTATGGAAGTTTTTAAAAGCTTCAAGAACACGATCTTTTGAAGGAAGGAGAGTAAGCCAAGTATACTTTGATTTTTCATCAATAAATGTGACAAAATATTTTTGGTTTTCTCTAGATAAACAAGGTGAAGTCCACACATCCGAATGAATTAAATCAAAGCAACTTTCATAAATAGTAGAAGACTTAGGAAAAATAGCTTTGCAATGTTTACCAAGAATACAAGCTTCACAATCAAGACTTTGAAATGAAACTTTTGGTAGCATTAAACTTAAAGCCCGAGGATGGGGATGACCTAGTCTAGCATGCCAAATAGCATTATTCGCAACAATACTTGAACTAAAATGAGAGGATAAAGGTTCGGATGGCTTTGTGTCTTCTAGAACATAAAGACCATCCTTTGTAACTCCTTGACCAAGCACCCTACTTGATTCAATATCCTGAAAGTAAACATCATTAGGCCCAAATATCGCATAGCAATTCAAATCGGTTGTTGCTCTTTTAACGGAAAGCAAGTTAGAAGTAAAGTTTGGCATGTAAAAGGCTTTAGATTTCTTATCAAATAGCTCTAAATCACCTATTCCTTTAACCGGAATTTTATCCCCATTAGCAATTACCACGTTTCCTAAAGCCGGTTCAATATTGTTCATTAGCCTAGAATCACTAATCATGTGATGAGAGGCTCCCGAATCAACAATAAGAGGTTTTAGAGTATGAGTAATAGCATGATAGGATTTACCGGATGACTCCTTAAGAGCCTTAATGAGAGCATCGAGATCAGATTTCTTCACATACTCCGAAGACGCCGTCATTGCCACTCCAACACCATTAGCTTGCGTTGAGGGTCCGGGTCCGGATGTGTCTTGAGTCTCTTGGCTCCAGTTCGCATGATGAGCTTTAGGGTCCTTCCATTTACTTGGTCGGAGATGGGGATGGAGGATCCAACACTTCTCCTTGATATGACCCGTCTTTTTGCAATGGTCACAAGTTAGGCCTCTCTTGTTCTCGGACTTGTAGCTTCCCTTGTTGGCGGTGGTGAGCTCCCCTTTGTTGGCTGTAGCAAGCTCTCCTTTGTTTCCGAAGAGACCAAGAGATCCTTGCTCCTTTTGGATTTGAGAGCACACTTCTTCTAGGTTAGGTAGCTTCTCGGCTCGGAGTAAGTGCTTGATGAGATCGTTGTAGGTGGAGTTCAAGGTGAGAAGGAGACCAAAGACCTTGTCTTGTTCACGCCTTTCGTTGAGGATCGCCGGATCAATGGTGTTAGGCCTTAGCATCTCAAGCTCCGCCCAAAGAGACCTAAACTTGCCGAAATGTTGAGTGAACTCCATGTCTCCTTGAGAGAGATCGTTGATGGCCTTCTTCACTTCGAACACCCGGCTCAAGTTGGAGAGATTCCCAAACACATTAAAGAGAGTATCCCACAGCTCTTTAGGAGTTTCACAATAGGAGTAAGCTTCGAGTATTGAGGACTCAAGCGAGTTTCGGAGGAGGACCAAGACCGATTGATCTTCTTGGAACCATTTCCCCTCATCAACAAGAACGATTTCTTGTCCATCTCTTGTGGTCGTCTCCTTTGGCGCCTCTTCGTTCAAGATATGGCTCCAAAGTCCCCGACTACACAAGGCAGATCTTGTGGTTCGTGACCACAGCAAGTAGTTTCCTCCCTTGAGGATAACCGGAATGATTTTCGAGTGTAAAGAACTCATCTCATCATAGAAGGAACTCATCGAACAAAAACAATGAAAAGAGAGAAATTTGGTGCGGAAGTGAATGAGGTGGGTTGAATGAAGGATATGGAGCTTATGGCTCTGATACCATGTTAGATTATGGAGCTTTTTAGGTTTCGATGGGACCTTGATATGATCGGAAAAGATGAGAACTTTGATTGGAAAATGTAAAGCTAAAGAGAGTAAAGAGATTTGAGAGATTTTAGAGATTGGAAAGATTATTTCTCTTTCTTACTAAAAAGAGCAAATACTAGGTTGCCTTTTAAGCACCATACAAACGGAATATCCTTAGGAATATGCTATATGTACAACGGCTAAGAGGAGAGAAGACGCGTCATAAAGTGTTCCTTGTCCTCTTCCTCTTTTGCGATTGCAACGGCTCCAAGGAGAAGGGTCTAGTGGCTTCTAGAACCTTGGTGAAGCTTTGGATGAGCTTGAGGAAGGCTGGAGATCCCAATGGGCCGAGTGGACTTGAAATGGTACGGACGGCCCGAAGGTGATCGTACGGACGAGTGGTGATCCGTACGGGCGAGTGTGAACCGTACGGACGAGAGGCACAAGATGGTTTCTTTGATCCGGATGCTTCCTCACTTGATTCTACTCGTGCCAAGATGGATCTTCTTCTTCATTTGGTTCAATAAGACATACTCGACTAACCTACTCGAACAGGCTACTCGAACTGGACCTGAGAGACTTACCCGAGCAAGATGCAACCTTTGAAGAATGGACTACTCGACCAAGCCACTCGAGTACCAGCTCGAGTAGACCCTAAACCGACTTTCTATTTTGTCGTTTTGTGTACTAGGGTTTTCTACTTTTGCTATAAATAGACCTCTTAGGGCTTTGCCCAAAGGATCTCGCTTTTATCCTTTGAACAATATTTCTGCAAACTTTTGTAATCCAAATTACTTTTGATCCTTTGAGTTTTTGCAATAATTTCCTTCTACAAAGTTGTTTATCTTGCTTTGATCTATAACATATGAAGTTTTTAGCGATTTCTGGGTTTATGCAATTTTCTGGGTTTGTGTTCTTGAGCATGTCTGAGTAGTGGATTAAAACCGAAAAGTCAT
>NW_003302539.1:100331-101160 GCF_000004255.2 Arabidopsis lyrata subsp. lyrata | reverse complement strand
GTTTTCTGTTTTGGAGCTTCTAACGGAAAAACACTACTTTAGCTTTTGGGATCCAGTTGCGGTTCTAGTTCTTATACCCAATCATAAACATGAAAAATAGTCATATTTAACTGCAAAAACACTAGCCATGCTTCCTACTGCTTCTCAATTCTTTTTGGGTGTGGCCGAAGTCCTATGAGTTTTCGATTTTGGAGATTCTAAACGAAAAAAACACTACTATAGCTTTTGGGATCCGGTTGTGGTTCTAGTTCTTATACCCAATCATAAACACGGGATCTAGTCATAATTCACTACAAAAACACTAGCCAAGCTTCTTATTGCTTCTCAAATCTTTCTGGGTGTGGCTGAAGTCCTTTGAGTTTTCGGTTTTGGAGCTTCTAAACGGAAAAACACTACTTTAGCTTTTGGGATCTAGTTGCGGTTCTACTTCTTATACCCAATCATAAACACGAGATCTACTCATATTTGACTCCAAAAACACTAGCCAAGCTTCTTATTGCTTCTCAAATCTTTGTGGGTGTGGCCGAAGTCGTATGAGTTTTCTATTTTGGAGCTTCTAAACGGAAAAACACTACTTTAGCTTTTGGGATCCAGTTGTGGTTCTAGTTCTTATACCCCAAAAACACTAGCCAAGCTTCTTATTGCTTCTCAAATCTTTGTGGGTGTGACCGAAGTCCTATGAGCTTTCGGTTTTGGAGCTTCCAAACGGAAAAACACAACTTTAGGTTTTGGGATCCAATTGCGGATCTACTTCTTATACCCAATCATAAACACGAGATCTACTCATATTTCACTCCAAAAACACTAGCCAAGCTACTTATTGCTTCTC
>NW_003302539.1:97770-98720 GCF_000004255.2 Arabidopsis lyrata subsp. lyrata | reverse complement strand
GAATAGTCATATTTAACTGCAAAAACACTAGCCATGCTTCCTACTGCTTCTCAATTCTTTTTGGGTGTGGCCGAAGTCCTATGAGTTTTCGATTTTGGAGCTTCTAAACGAAAAAAACACTACTATAGCTTTTGGGATACGGTTGTGGTTCTAGTTCTTATACCCAATCATAAACACGGGATCTAGTCATAATTCACTCCAAAAACACTAGCCAAGTTTCTTATTGCTTCTCAAATCTTTGTGGGTGTGGCCGAAGTCCTCTGGGTTTTCGGTTTTGGAGCTTCTAAACGGAAAAACACTACTTTAGCTTTTGGGATCTAGTTGCGGTTCTACATCTTATACCCAATCATAAACACGAGATCTACTCATATTTCACTCCAAAAACACTAGCCAAGCTTCTTATTGCTTCTCAAATCTTTGTGGGTGTGGCCGAAGACCTATGAGTTTTCGGTTTTGGAGCTTCTAAACGGAAAAACACTACTTTAGCTTTTGGGATCTAGTTGTGGTTCTAGTTCTTATACCCCAAAAACACTAGCCAAGCTTGTTATTGCTTCTCAAATCTTTGTGGGTGTGACCGAAGTCCTTATTGCTTCTCAAATCTTTGTGGGTGTGGCCGAAGTCTTATGAGTTTTCGACTTTGGAGCTTCTAAACGGAAAAACACTTCTTTAGCTTTTGGGATCCGGTTGCGGTTCTAGTTCTTCTACCCAATCATAAACACGAGATCTAGTCATAATTCACTCCAAAAACACTAACGAAGTTTCTTATTGCTTCTCAAATATTTGTGGGTGTGGCCGAAGTCTTATGAGTTTTCTGTTTTGGAGCTTCTAAACGGAAAAACACTACTTTAGCTTTTGGGATCCAGTTGCGGTTCTAGTTCTATACCCAATCATAAACACGAGAAATAGTCATAATTTAACTACAAAACACTAGCCATGCTTCCTACTGCTTC
>NW_003302539.1:77821-97670 GCF_000004255.2 Arabidopsis lyrata subsp. lyrata | reverse complement strand
TATTTTGAAAGATTAAGAGATATTATTGAAGAACAAGAGAGAGAGTATGAGAGACATTGAAGAACAAGAGAGAGAGTATGAGACACATTTCGCAAATAGGGTAAGATTGATTAGGATAGAATGGATTTCTCTTTGTGTGTTTACATCTATTTAAGGACACACAAAGAGTATAGATCCGTTACACATGATCTAAGAGACAATGACATAAAGTAAAGTTCCTTGTCTTGACATGAGAAAGCGACCTCCCCTTCCTTATCTCCTTATCCACTTGCGCTCCAACGGCTCTCTTGATTTAGGACGGAGAGAGATGCTTCTAGATCCTTCCCATGGGCTTTCTTTAAGGCCTTCACTCTTCATGGATTCGTGTAACACCTCTAGCCCACACGCACACCTTTGTACGGACATGTACGGATGGGATTGTACGGACATGTACGGATGTGTGCCTTATGGGAGGCTTTATTCGTTTCTTGATCAATACTCCCCCTCAAGCTTAGACTTATGGAATAGTTTAAGCTTGGAAACTCATGAACATCACCTCATTAAAAACCTTAGTAAAGAAAACCACATGGGACAAAACTTTACTAAGGGAAAAAGAGTGTGACATTCACGAGCTAAGAGGACTTGAGATCAAGAGTCGGTGAGGTCCACAAGTCCTAGTTTGCTATTGATGAAGTTGCAAACCTTGAGACTTGCGGCCTTGGTGAAGATGTCCGCCAATTGGTCTTCACTTCTTGTGTAACATGGTAGAGTAACCCCTTGAACAATCTTCTCTCAGACTTTATGGCAATCTACTTCAATGTGTTTTGTTCTCTCATGAAACACCGAGTTTGATGCTATGTAGATCGCGGCTTTGTTGTCACAATGCATGGTGATTGGTGTGTCTTGTTCAACCCTTAGATCCTTGAGAAGAGCCTTGAGCCAAGTTAGTTCATTTGTAAGTTGCTTCATGGCTCTATATTCCGACTCCGCGCTTGAGCATGAGACCACCTTTTGCTTCTTAGTCTTCCATGTAACCAAATTTCCACCAAGAAATGTGCAATAGCCGGTTGTAGATCTTTTATCCATTCTATCTCCAGCATAATCCGCATCACAATAGCCTACCAACTCGGTGTTTGAGTTCTTTCCCATCCAAATGCCTTGGCCGGAGCTTCCCTTGAGATATCGGAGTATCCTCTCTACCATGCTCCAATGATACACCGTAGGTGCTTGCATATGTTGACTCACCTGATTCACAGCAAAACATATATCCGGCCGTGTATTAGTCAAGTATATCAACTTACCCACAAGCTTGCGATAGAGTGGTGCATCATTAAACTTCTCATCCTCTTTCTTCCCCTTTCGATCGACCTTGTAGCCTTCTTCTAGTGGAGTCTTGGCCGGTTTAGGATCCTCATAACCTGTCTCATTTAACAAATCAAGAGTGTACTTTCTTTGAGATAAGAAGAGGCCCTCGGGTGAGCGACATACTTCTATCCCGAGAGAGTACTTAAGTTCACCGAGATCTTTAATATCAAAGGTAGATTTGAGAAAGGTCTTAGTAGTGTTAATACCTTCCTTGTTGTCTCCGGAGATGATAAGATCATCCACATAAATGAGAACAACAACTATACCTTGAGGACTTTGGAGAGTGAATAATGTATGATCAGATTCGGACTTCTTGAAGCCATGGTCTTTAAGAGTTTGGCTCAATTTGTGGTACCATGCCCTTGGTGACTGTTTCAAACCATTTATAGCTTTGCGAAGTCTCCACACCTTTCCCGGGTCAATTGTGTCTTCTAGTCCCGGTGGAGGAGTCATGTATACATCATCTTCAAGCTCTCCTTGAAGAAATGCATTCTTTACATCCATTTGCCATAACTCCCAAGAAAGATTAGTGGCTAGAGACAGAACGACCCGGACCATATGGAGTTTTGCAACCGGTGCAAAGGTCTCCTTGTAGTCAGCTCCATAGGTTTGTGAGAATCCTCGAGCCACTAGCCTCGCCTTATACCTCTCTATGTCCCCATTACTCTTGTATTTGATTGTGAAGATCCATCTTGAGCTAACCGTTTTCTTCCCGGAGGGTAGCTCTTCCTCATCCCAAGTGTGATTGCGAGTCATTGCTCCAATCTCTTCTTGAATCGCATCACGCCATTCCTTTACTTGCATTGCCTCCTCATAAGTTTGTGGAATCTTGATTGAAGAGATTTTGCTTAGGAAGACTTGATGATCTTGTGGCACAAGGGCGAGAGAACATGTTGCTTGAATTGGGTGAGCTACGGCTTGTTGGTTGAAATAAACCCTTGTATTCTTCCAATTGGATGGAGGAAATTTTAACCTTTCACTTCTTCTTAATGGTTGAGTAGGTCTTTGTTCAACTTGAGTAGCCTCCTCATCTTCACTAGAATCGCTTGAGTCATCTAGGGATTGAGTCTCTTGAACTTGACATGTAGCTTCCCGATCTTGGGAAGGACTATTGTGGTCACTATGAGCTCTTTCTCCGTCTTCTTCATCATTAGACTCGGTACTTGGAGTTGGTGCTTGGTCTTGTTGATTTGGGTCATGACTCGATTGAGGAGAGTCATCATGACTTGGTGGAATGGAGTTCTGGCCCGGTTGAGTACTCGTCGTTGATGTTGGAGCTTTGTTTCCCAAATGGTCCAATAGAAATCTTAGACTTGTAGCACGGTCGGATGGAGAATGGGCCAGATCTTTAAGACTCTCCCAATCTTTCTTGTCATGATATCCTTGATCTTCAAGGAATTTTATATCTCTTGATACATATGTTCGGTTGTTCGCCGGATCATAGCATTTGTAACCCTTTTGTGTTGTGGAGTATCCAAGGAACATGCACCGAGTACTCTTCGCATCGAGTTTATTCCTTTGTTCTCCGGGTACTAAAACAAAACACACACAACCAAACACTCTTAGGTGATCAATAGAAGGTTTAGTGTTGTTTAGTACCTCAAATGGAGATAAGTCTCCCAAGATTTTTGCTGGTGTCCGGTTGATAAGGTAGCATGCTGTCATAACCGCATCACCCCAATACCTCCTTGGAACACTTGTATGAAACATCATTGATCTTGCAACCTCCATGAGATGTCGGTTCTTTCTCTCCGCCACTCCATTTTGTTGTGGTGTGTACGGGCAACTTGTTTGGTGTAATATTCCGGACTTGCTTAGGTGCTCTTTCAACTTAAGACTTGTGTACTCTCCTCCATTGTCGGTCCTAAGTACCTTAATTTTGGCATTGAATTGATTAGTGACATAGTTTTGATAGTTTATGAAAGCATCAAATACTCTATCCTTAGAAGGCAAGAGAGTTATCCATGTGCATTTTGATTTCTCATCAATGAATGTGACAAAGTATTTATTGTTATCTCTAGAAACACATGGTGATGTCCAAACATTAGAATGTACTAAATCAAAACAATTCTCATATATAGTAGAGGACTTAGGGAAAACTGATTTGCAATGTTTACCAAGGATACAAGCTTCACAACTAGTATGATCAAAAGATATACTTGGTAACATAAGCTTAAGAGCACGAACATGCGGATGGCCTAGCCTAGCATGCCATAAAACATTGAAAGAAACACCTAAATGCGATTTAAACGAGATAGGACTAGAACTAGAGCTTGATGATATCCCTTCAAGAACATAAAGTTCTCCTTTTGAACCACCTTCTCCAATCAACTTTCCGGTCTCAATATCCTGAAAATACACATCATTAGGTCCAAATATAGCATAACAATTTAGATCTTTAGTGGCCCTTTTTACCGATAGTAAATTAGAGGTAAACTTGGGCATATAGAAAGCTTTGGAGTTCTTATCAAATACTCTTAAATTGCCTATTCCTTTGATTGGAACTTTATCACCATTGGCTATAATCACATTTCCTAGGGCCGGTTCAATGTTATTAAGGAGATTCGAATTGCTAATCATATGATGTGAAGCACCCGAATCAATAACAATAGAACTATCACTAGGTTTATGGGAAAAATAGGTGATACCGGATTCCTTGAGAGATGCAATGGATTTGATAAGAGCTTCTAGGTCAGACTTCCTCACATAATCCCCGGGTTCCATCTTGTTCACTTCTCCTCTTGTTTTTGAGCTTCCGGGTTGATCTTGATCATCTTGTCCTTCAAGTGAGAGATGAGCTTTTGGTTCTTTGAACTTGGCCGGCTTGAGGTGTGGGTGAAGAATCCAACATTTATCTTTGATGTGGCCTTTCTTCTTGCAATGTTCACACACCAAGGCTTTTCGTTCATCGTTTCGGTATACTCCTTTGTTGGCCACCACTTCTCCTTTGTTTGCCGTAGAAAGTTCACCTTTTCCACCGAATAGACCGGACGATCCTTGCTCCTTTTGAATTTGGGAACATACTTCATCGAGACTTGGTAGCTTCTCCGATCGAAGAAGGTGCTTGATGAGATCATTGTAGCTTGGATTCAAGGTGAAAAGGAGAGCAAACACCTTATCTTGTTCCCGGCGTTCATGGAGAATCTTTGGATCAAGTGTACCCAGCCTTAGGCTCTCAAGTTCGGACCATAAAGATCTAAACTTTCCAAAATGTTTTGTGAACTCCAAGTCTTCTTGACTCAACTCATTAATGGCTTTCTTCACTTCAAACACTCGGGTAAGATTAGACTCATTACCATACACATTTTTAAGTGTATCCCATAGCTCCTTTGCCGTTTCAAAATAGGAGTAGCCTTCAAGAATAGAGGCTTCAAGAGAGTTTTGGAGAAGAGCAAGGACAGTTTGATCCTCTTGGAACCATTTATTTTCCTCGGGAATGGTTGCTTCCTTCTCTTCCTCTTCTTCTTCGTCGGCATCTTTTGGAGCTTGGGATGATATTACATGGCTCCAAAGTCCCCGACCACACAGTACGGTTCTTGTTGTTCTTGACCAAGTCAAGTAGTTCCTCCCTTGGAGAACCACCGAAGTAACAAGCTTTTTAGATTTTTCCATGGCTTGAAATCACTCGGACTGATGAACAAAGCTAGAGAGATTTGCGAAATCAAGCTAAAAGAGAGAAGAATAGAGAGAAAATGGCTTTAAAGACAAGATCTTGCTCTGATACCATGTAAGAATATGCGGAAGATTAAGAGTATTTTGAAAGATTAAGAGATATTAGTGAAGAACAAGAGAGAGAGTATGAGAGACATTGAAGAACAAGAGAGAGAGTATGAGCCACATTTCGCAAATAGGATAAGATTGATTAGGATAGAATGGATTTCTCTTTGTGTGTTTACATCTATTTAAGGACACACAAAGAGTATAGATCCGTTACACATGATCCAAGAGACAATGACATAAAGTAAAGTTCCTTGTCTTGACATGAGAAAGCGACCTCCCCTTCCTTATCTCCTTATCCACTTGCGCTCCAACGGCTCTCTTGATTTAGGACGGAGAGAGATGCTTCTAGATCCTTCCCATGGGCTTTCTTTAAGGCCTTCACTCTTCATGGATTCGTGTAACACCTCTAGCCCACACGCACACCTTTGTACGGACATGTACGGATGGGATTGTACGGACATGTACGGATGTGTGCCTTATGGGATCTCGGCTTTATTCGTTTCTTGATCAATAAACACTACTTTAGCTTTTGGGATCTAGTTGCGGTTCTACTTCTTATACCCAATCATAAACACGAGATCTACTCATATTTCACTCCAAAAACACTAGCCAAGCTTCTTATTGCTTCACAAATCTTTGTGGGTGTGGCCGAAGACCTATGAGTTTTCGGTTTTGGAGCTTCTAAACGGAAAAACACTACTTTAGCTTTTGGGATCCAGTTGTGGTTCTAGTTCTTATACCCAATCATAAACACGGGATCTAGTCATAATTCACTCCAAAAACACTAGCCAAGCTTCTTATTGCTTCTCAAATCTTTGTGGGTGTGACCGAAGTCCTATGAGTTTTCGGTTTTGGAGCTTCTAAACGGAAAAACACAACTTTAGGTTTTGGGATCCAGTTGCGGCTCTACTTCTTATACCCAATCATAAACACGAGATCTACTCATATTTCACTCCAAAAACACTAGCCAAGCTTCTTATTGCTTCTCAAATCTTTGTGGGTGTGGCGGAAGTCCTATGAGTTTTCGACTTTGGAGCTTCTAAACGGAAAAACACTTCTTTAGCTTTTGGGATCCGGTTGCGGTTCTAGTCCTTATAACCAATCATAAACACGAGATCTAGTCATAATTCACTCCAAAAACACTAACGAAGTTTCTTATTGCTTCTCAAATATTTGTGGGTGTGGCCGAAGTCTTATGAGTTTTCTGTTTTGGAGCTTCTAAACGGAAAAACACTACTTTAGCTTTTGGGATCCAGTTGCGGTTCTAGTTCTTATACCCAATCTTAAACACGAGAAATAGTCATATTTAACTGCAAAAACACTAGCCAAGCTTCTTACTGCTTCTCAATTCTTTTTGGGTGTGGCCGAAGTCCTATGAGTTTTCGATTTTAGAGCTTCTAAACGAAAAATACACTACTATAGCTTTTGGGATCCGGTTGTGGTTCTAGTTCTTATACCCAATCATAAACACGGGATCTAGTCATAATTCACTCCAAAAACACTAGCCATGCTTCTTATTGCTTCTCAAATCTTTGTGGGTGTGGCCGAAGTCCTTTGAGTTTTCGGTTTTGGAGCTTTTAAACGGAAAAACACTACTTTAGCTTTTGAGATCTAGTTGCGGTTCTACTTCTTATACCCAATCATAAACACGAGATCTACTCATATTTCACTCCAAAAACACTAGCCAAGCTTCTTATTGCTTCTCAAATCTTTGTGGGTGTGGCCGAAGTCCTATGAGTTTTCGACTTTGGAGCTTCTAAACGGAAAAACACTTCTTTAGCTTTTGGGATCCGGTTGCGGTTCTAGTTCTTATACCCAATCATAAACACGAGATCTAGTCATAATTCACTCCAAAAACACTAACGAAGTTTCTTATTGCTTCTCAAATATTTGTGGGTGTGGCCGAAGTCTTACGAGTTTTCTGTTTTGGAGCTTCTAAACGGAAAAACACTACTTTAGCTTTTGGGATCTAGTTGCGGTTCTAGTTCTTATACCCAATCATAAACACGAGCAATAGTCATATTTAACTGCAAAAACACTAGCCAAGCTTCTTACTGCTTCTCAATTCTTTTTGGGTGTGGCCGAAGTCCTATGAGTTTTCGATTTTAGAGCTTCTAAACGAAAAATACACTATTATAGCTTTTGGGATCCGGTTGTGGTTCTAGTTCTTATACCAATCATAAACACGGGATCTAGTCATAATTCACTCCAAAAACACTAGCCAAGCTTCTTATTGCTTCTCAAATCTTTGTGGGTGTGGCCGAAGTCCTTTGAGTTTTCGGTTTTGGAGCTTCTAAACGGAAAAACACTACTTTAGCTTTTGGGATCTAGTTGCGGTTATACTTCTTATACCCAATCATAAACACGAGATCTACTCATATTTCACTCCAAAAACACTAGCCAAGCTTCTTATTGCTTCTCAAATCTTTGTGGGTGTGGCCGAAGTCCTATGAGTTTTCGGTTTTGGAGCTTCTAAACGGAAAAACACTACTTTAGCTTTTGGGATCCAGTTGTGGTTCTAGTTCTTATACCCAATCATAAACACGGGATCTAGTCATAATTCACCCCAAAAACACTAGTCAAGCTTCTTATTGCTTCTCAAATCTTTGTGGGTGTGACCGAAGTCCTATGAGTTTTCGGTTTTGGAGCTTCTAAACAGAAAAACACAACTTTAGGTTTTGGGATCCAGTTACGGTTCTACTTCTTATACCCAATCATAAACACGAGATCTACTCATATTTCACTCCAAAAACACTGGCCAAGCTTCTTATTGCTTCTCAAATCTTTGTGGGTGTGGCCGAAGTCCTATGAGTTTTCGACTTTGGAGCTTCTAAACGGAAAAACACTTCTTTAGCTTTTGGGTTCCGGTTGCGGTTCTAGTTCTTATACCCAATCATAAACACGAGATCTAGTCATAATTCACTCCAAAAACACTAACGAAGTTTCTTATTGCTTCTCAAATATTTGTGGGTGTGGCCGAAGTCTTATGAGTTTTCTGTTTTGGAGCTTCTAAACGGAAAAACACTACTTTAGCTTTTGGGATCCAGTTGCGGTTCTAGTTCATATACCCAATCATAAACACGAGAAATAGTCATATTTATTAGAGTGTATGAAGAAAAGGAGAGAGAGGCCAAAGAGGCCGAGCCATCTCCAAGAAAGAGAAGAAGAAGTAGAAGGGGGTCGAGGCCGAAGTCATGAAGACAAGGCCGAAGATCTCCATAAGATAGCCGTGCAAAGCTCGGGTCACTTCAAGGTGTCAAGGCCGGAAGTGCAAAATTGGTGTAAAGTCACCGAGACACCGAAGTGCAAAATTGGTGTAAATTCATAAGACGAGTCAAGGCCGAAGATCTCAAGACAAGGCCGAAGACGAGACACCAATGTGCAAAATTGGTGTCAAAGTTATCAAGACCCAATGTGCAAAATTAGTGTCAATGGTATCATGACCTAATGTGCATAATTGGTGTCAAAAGTATCAAGACCGAGGATGCAAAATGAAGTCTATGCATGAATACAAGAATGTGCAAAACTCGTGTCACCTAGTGAAGATAATAATGTGCAAGATTGGTGTCACATAAGAGAAGCCCATGAGAGACCTTCTAGAAGACCTAAGAAGCACAAAGTCTCTCATGGAGCCGTTGGAGACAAAGGAAGGAGACTCAAATTCAAACTTGGTCTTGGTCAAAGTTGGACCACAACCTTCTAGAAGACAAAAGAGGACCACAACCTTCTAGAAGCTATTTTGAATTCAATGGTGGAGATTTAAAGAGAGAAAAGAAGGGCTAGGATTAAAGGGGATTGTGAGACACCTTAACCTAGTTCTCTTTCTATATAAAGGCTAGAAGCCTCATTGTAAATTCAATTCAATCAATACATCAATAAGAAAAGACAAGTCTTGATACAAAACGTTTTAGCTTAATCTACTTTACTTGTGTTTAACTTAATGTTAACAATGTAGAGAGTTAAAGTTAAACCGTTTAGGTCTGCCTTAGGGCAGCCCATTTCTTGTTAATCTTACTCTTAAATACACCTTAAACTCTTCTTTATCTCTTATTTATGTTGTTTACTCTAGCTAAATGATTCATAGATTCGTTTCTCTCTAAGTACACAAACCTTTAGTGTTGTGTTACTTCTCATGGATCTAGCTTCATACTAGAGATAGTTGTCTTGCTAGAATCGATTCTATCCATAGAGATTTCGGTTCTACCAAGCTATATTGGTGTGGATTCCATCACAAGTTGATGGTCTCTTCCTCTTGAGAATGAGTTCCCTTTGTGTGGATAAAAGGAGATCCAATCACCAAGTGATTGTTTACTCTTTCCTATGAGCTTAGTCTCTTCAATTTCAACATGGTATCAGAGCGGGTTGCTCTCTTGGAACTCTTAAAATCGTTCTCAAGTTGTTTCTAAATTTCTCTTAGTTGTTAAATTGCTTAGCTTCTTTAAAGGTTTCAGCTTTAGACTAGATTCTTTAAAGTTTCAGCTTTTATTGTTAAAATCATTTCTCTAGCAGCTCAATGTTGAGAAAAGCTTGGATTCTGGTCTTGTTAAAGTTCTTAGACCAAGCATGTGAAGAGAAATTGATGATTCCATTGGACAAACTGTTTTGTTCCAATGGTTTCTTTAAAACTAGGCCACGGAAATCATCTTCAATATGGTATTTCGTGGTTCATAGTTCTTTAAAGTCACCGGAAAACTCTTGGTCATGAGTTATTTCGGTGTGTTTATGTCTTAAACCGGTGGGTAAATGAATTGCCCAACGGTCCATATTGTTTCAGCCATTAAAGCACCAAACTCTTGATGATTATTGGATGCCTTGGTTGTTAAAGCTTCCGCTTAACTCAAGAAAACAGAGCAAAACTCTATCCATTTGAACTCTTGAGCAAACTCTTTATTCTCCATTCTTCTTTATTGTCTTCTATACTATTATTCTCCTTTATTTCTGCCCATTCTATTCACTTACACTTATCTCTCACCAATTTTGTTTGTTTTGGTGTCCATTAACTCTAATCTGTTTTGCAAGGAATCGCTTGTCTCATGAAGAGAAGGCGAATGCATTTGTTAGAGATTAAGGGCTGGATAATCTGGGCACTATAAGTTTGCGGGAGGGTTAGAACCATTCACCATCAGACTTGAAGTCCATTAGGCGAACAAACCGCAAAAGTTCAAGCCTTCTTCAAATAAAGGCTGTTCCTAAACTCTACTCTCATTTCATGATATTCTTCATTAAACCATTGCCTTAGAATTCACAGCTTAATCTTATTCATGAACTCCTAATTGTTGCTTAATTGCCTTGATATTCCTCATTTGATATTCTCTTTGATATTCCTTATGGCAAAACTTAATCTTTTCTTCTTTATTTCTTGTTTAAGGGTGAAGGAGACCATAAGAGCCTCAAAGAGACCAATGAGAGCCTCAAGGAAGTAAAAGTTGACAAGGAAAGGATTCAGACCAAGTCATGAAGGACTAAGAAAGTGAAGAGTAGAGCCGGTTATATTTGAAGTCCATTTAGACGATCCAACCAAGTCAAAACTCAAGACAACACGAAGAAGAAATCTGGCCAACGAACTCAAGTGGTTGTTAGAGAGGAAGTGACATTGGTGGACGATCAAATTAGAGAAAAAAAATCTGGTGGGAATGTTGAATCAAGCTCACGCATTCAAGTGTCAAAGTCGGAGCTCAAGATTGAATGTGCACAAGACTTCAAAGTCATTGATGTACAAGGTTTCAAGGCTCGAAAAGGGTTAAAACCATCATGGTTTAACATGTTCTAAAAAGCGATCTAGAGACCTCAAGAAGAGAGCTCAAACCGCAACAAAAGTTCAGTTTGGAGTAGCCTATTGAACCAAGTGAAAAAAAAAAGAATCCATCCGGGTCACTTGGTGTTTTGCACGATCGGTTGTAAACCGTCTCGTGCCACTCGTCCGTACGATTCAACTATGAGGCCGTCCGTACAAGGTCATGATCGGCCCATTGGGATCTCCATAAGCCTCCTAATCTTATCCAAAGCTACACCAACGTTCTAGAAGACTCTCGATCCTTCCCATAAGAGCCGTTACTCTCGCAAAAGGAGAAGAAGACAAGGAATGCTTTATTACCTTTATGACGCGTTTCCTCTCTTATGACCGTTGTACATAGAGCATATTCTTGAGGATATTCCGATTGTCTAGCCCTTAAAAGGGAACCTTGTACTTAGCCATTTTTTGTAAGAAAGAGAAATAATCTTTCCAATCTCTCAAATCTCTCAAATCTCTTTACTCTCTTTAGCTTACACTTTTCCGATTAAAGTTCTCATCTTTTCCGATCATCATAAGGTCCCATCGAAACCTAAAAGCTCCATAATCTAACATGGTAACAGAGCAATAAGCTCCATATCCTTCATTCAACCCACCTCATTTACTTTCGCACCAAATCTCTCTCTTTTCTTTGATTGTGTTCGATGAGTTCATTCTATGATGAGATGAGTTCTTTACACTCGAAAATCATTCCGGTTATCCTCAAGGGAGGAAACTACTTGCTGTGGTCACGAACCACAAGATCTGCCTTGTGTAGTCGGGGACTTTGGAACCATATCTTGAACGAAGAGGCGCCAAAGGAGACGACCACAAGAGATGGACAAGAAATCGTTCGTGTTGATGAGGGGAAATGGTTCCAAGAAGATCAATCGGTCTTGGTCCTTCTCCGAAACTCGCTTGAGTCCTCAATACTCGAAGCTTACTCCTATTGTGAAACTCCTAAAGAGCTTTGGGATACTCTCTTTAATGTGTTTGGGAATCTCTCCAACTTGAGCCGGGTGTTCGAAGTGAAGAAGGCCATCAACGATCTATCTCAAGGAGACATGGAGTTCACTCAACATTTCGGCAAGTTTAGGTCTCTTTGGGCGGAGCTCGAGATGCTAAGGCCTAACACCATTGATCCGGCGATCCTCAACGAAAGGCGTGAACAAGACAAGGTCTTTGGTCTCCTTCTCACCTTGAACTCCACCTACAACGATCTCATCAAGCACTTACTCCGAGCCGAGAAGCTACCTAACCTAGAAGAAGTGTGCTCTCAAATCCAAAAGGAGCAAGGATCTCTTGGTCTCTTCGGAAACAAAGGAGAGCTTGCTACAGCCAACAAAGGAGAGCTCACCACCGCCAACAAGGGAAGCTACAAGTCCGAGAACAAGAGAGGCCTAACTTGTGACCATTGCAAAAAGACGGGTCATACCAAGGACAAGTGTTGGATCCTCCATCCCCATCTCCGACCAAGTAAATGGAAGGATCCTAAAGCTCATCAAGCGAACTGGAGCCAAGAGACTCAAGACACCTCCAGACCCGGACCCTCAACTCAAGTGAATGGTGTTGGAGTGGCAATGACGGCGTCTTCGGAGTATGTGAAGAAGTCTGATCTCGATGCTCTCATTAAGGCTCTTAAGGAGTCATCCGGTAAATCCTATCATGCTATTGCTCATACTATAAAACCTCTTATTGTTGATTCGGGAGCCTCTCATCACATGATTAGTGATTCTAGGCTAATGAACAATATTGAACCGGCTTTAGGAAACGTGGTAATTGCTAATGGGGATAAAATTCCGGTTAAAGGAGTAGGTGATTTAGAGCTATTTGATAAGAAGTCTAAAGCCTTTTACATGCCAAATTTTACTTCTAACTTGCTTTCCGTTAAAAGAGCAATGACCGATTTAAATTGTTATGCGATATTTGGACCTAATGATGTTTACTTTCAGGATATTGAATCAAGTAGGGTGCTTGGTCAAGGAGTTACAAAGGATGGTCTTTATGTTCTAGAAGACACAAAGCTATCCGAACCTTTATCTTCTCATTTTAGTTCAAATATTGTTGTTGCGAATAGTGCTATTTGGCATGCTAGACTAGGTCATCCACATCCTCGGGCTTTAAGTTTAATGCTACCAAAAGTTTCTTTTCAAAGTCTTGATTGTGAAGCTTGTATTCTTGGTAAACATTGCAAAGCTATTTTTCCTAAGTCGTCTACTATTTATGAAAGTTACTTTGATTTAATTCATTCGGATGTGTGGACTTCACCTTGTTTATCAAGAGAAAACCAAAAATATTTTGTCACATTTATTGATGAAAAATCAAAGTATACTTGGCTTACTCTCCTTCGTTCAAAAGATCGTGTTCTTGAAGCTTTTAAAAACTTTCATACTTATGTGACTAACCAATACAATGCCAAGATTAAGATTTTTAGATCCGACAATGGTGGGGAGTATACAAGCCAAGCATTCAAGGATCACCTAGCGTCACACGGAATCATCCACCAAACAAGTTGCCCTTACACTCCTCAACAAAATGGTGTATCGGAACGCAAGAATCGACACCTAATGGAGATTGCAAGGTCCATAATGTTTCACACCAATGTTCCAAAGAGATTTTGGAGTGATGCCGTGATGACCGCGTGTTACTTGATCAATAGAACACCAACAAAGATTCTACAAGACAAGTCTCCATTTGAGGTACTCACTAAGACTAAGCCTTCTCTTGATCACTTACGTGTGTTTGGTTGTGTTTGCTATGTCTTAGTTCCCGGAGATCAAAGGAACAAGCTCCAAGCCAAAAGCACTAAGGGAATGTTCATCGGGTATTCAACAACTCAAAAGGGTTACAAGTGTTATGTACCGGAGTCAAGGAAAGTATTGGTGTCAAGAGATGTAAAGTTTGTGGAAGACAAGGGATTCTATGACAAGAAGGATTGGGAAAGTCTTAAGGATTTGTCTAGCTCACCATCGGATAGAGCTACTAACCTTCGGATTATTCTTGAGAAGCTTGGAATTGAGAACTACCAACCTTCACAAACTCAAGCTCCACACCCGCCACAAGGACAAGAGACTCAAGAACAAGAAGAAGAAAGTCTTGAGGAAGAAGTCCAAGACACTCAAAATGAAGAAAATAACCTCAACACTCAAGAAGAAGATCATATACCCGATGGTGATGGCTCCAACGAATTAAATCAAGAGGAAGAAGACACTACTCAAGAAGTGACTCAAGAAGTGATACCTTTAAGAAGAAGTGAAAGACTTCGCTTTCATCCCTCAACATGGAAAGACAAGAGAGTCTACTACAATGCCAATGCGGTAGCTCATCCAATTCAAGCCGTATGCACTCTTGCTCACCTACCCGAAGAACATCAAGTCTACCTTAGCAAAGTTGATCAACATTGGATTCCCACAACATATGAAGAAGCCATGCAACATCAAGTGTGGAGAGACGCTATAGAAGCCGAAAGACAAGCCATGATAAACAACCACACATGGGATGAAAAGGATCTACCTAGAGGAAGGAAAGCCGTGACCTCTAAATGGGTATTCACCATCAAGTATAAGAGTGATGGAGAAATTGAGAGGTACAAGGCTAGACTTGTAGCAAGAGGTTTTACTCAAAAATATAGAGAAGACTACCTTGATACTTTTGCCCCGGTGGCCAAACTTCACACGGTTCGAGTGGTTCTTTCATTGGCTACTAATTTGGAATGGGATCTTTGGCAAATGGATGTCAAGAATGCATTCCTTCAAGGAGAATTAGAGGAAAAAGTGTATATGAGACCACCACCGGGTCTAGAAGATAAAGAAGCACCCGGGAAAGTTCTTAAGCTCAACAAAGCAATCTATGGCCTTAAGCAATCTCTAAGAGCTTGGTATCACAAGCTTAGCACCACACTCCTAGGAAGAGGATTCAAGAGATCTGAAGCTGACCATACACTCTTCACTCTCCCTAGCCAAGAAGGTATAGTAGTCATTCTCGTTTATGTAGATGATATTATCATCTCCGGGAATGACAAGGTTGGTATTCAAGATACTAAAGATTTCCTTAAAAGTGTCTTTGATATTAAAGACCTTGGAGAACTAAAATACTTTCTTGGGATAGAAGTTTGTAGATCAAAGGAGGGTCTCTTCTTATCCCAACGAAAGTATACTCTTGATCTTCTTGATGAAGTAGGTAAGCTTGGCGCTAAACCAGCAAAGACTCCCTTGGAAGATGACTACAAAGCTAGACGAAAGGGGGAGTATGATAACAAGCCTTTTGAAGATCCTACCAAGTATCGGAGGCTAGTAGGTAAGCTCATCTATTTAACCATCACTAGGCCTGATATTTGCTTTGTCGTGAATGTAGTGAGCCAACAAATGCAAGCTCCAAATCAACACCATTGGAATATGGTGAACCGCATCCTCAAGTATCTCAAAGGCGCTCCAGGTCAAGGCATTTGGATGGGATGCAATAGGAACACGGAGCTTGTTGGGTATTGTGATGCGGATTACGCCGGAGACAAGAATGATAGAAGATCAACAACCGGCTATTGTACCTTCATTGGTGGAAATCTAGTGACTTGGAGAAGCAAGAAGCAAAAGGTTGTGTCTCTTTCAAGTGCCGAAGCGGAGTACCGGGCCATGAGAAAGCTTACCACGGAGCTAATGTGGCTAAAGGCTCTCCTCAAAGACTTTGGTATAGACACGCCTCAACCAATCACTATGCATTGTGACAATCAAGCCGCCATTCACATCGCAACCAACTCGGTGTTTCATGAGAGAACGAAGCACATTGAAGTCGATTGCCACAAAGTCCGAGAGCAAATCCAACTTGGAGTCATCTTGCCACATTACACCGAGAGTGAAGAACAATTGGCTGACATCTTCACCAAAGGATCTAGCACCAAGGTGTGTGAGTACATTCACCAAAAGTTAGGTCTTGTTGACTTAACTCAGCCACAATCCCCTTAGCCAAATATCCCATACTCTTTTTCCCTAAGTGTGGTTTTATCCCATGAGGTTTTCTACACTTAGGTTTTTAATGAGGTGGTTGAATTTGGATCCAAGTCTAACCTCCATCTTTCTCCGGTTAGACTTGAGGGGGAGTATTGAACCAAGTGAAAAAAAAAAAGAATCCATCCGGGTCACTTGGTGTTTTGCACGATCGGTTGTAAACCGTCTCGTGCCACTCGTCCGTACGGATCGTCACTCGTCCGTACGATTCAACTATGAGGCCGTCCGTACAAGGTCATGATCGGCCCATTGGGATCTCCATAAGCCTCCTAATCTTATCCAAAGCTACACCAACGTTCTAGAAGACTCTCGATCCTTCCCATAAGAGCCGTTACTCTCGCAAAAGGAGAAGAAGACAAGGAATGCTTTATTACCTTTATGACGCGTTTCCTCTCTTATGACCGTTGTACATAGAGCATATTCTTGAGGATATTCCGATTGTCTAGCCCTTAAAAGGGAACCTTGTACTTAGCCATTTTTTGTAAGAAAGAGAAATAATCTTTCCAATCTCTCAAATCTCTCAAATCTCTTTACTCTCTTTAGCTTACACTTTTCCGATTAAAGTTCTCATCTTTTCCGATCATCTTAAGGTCCCATCGAAACCTAAAAGCTCCATAATCTAACATAGCCATGGAGTCCACTAAGTAGACAACATGATTGGTACTCGTTGGAAGTATCATGGCGTCTTGGAGTTAGACCTTGAAGAACCCGGAGTAGAAAATAATGGCTACCCGTGTTGAAGAAAGGGAGCGGCTTCAATTCTCATGCCCATTCTGGTTACTAAACCCCACATACTCTCAACCTCAACTCAAGAAAACAAAGCTAAGAACTTTGTCCATTGGCACTCTTGAGTCCATACTCTTTATACTCTTTATTCTCTTATTCTTGGTAACATACACTTTCATTTTTGTCTCTTATTCTCAGGCTTATGCCTTCCATCTCTTCTTGAGAGTATTCCAAGAAGAAATGGCGACCACAAAAACAAAGCCCTTGAAGAAGAGACTCACGGAGGAAAGAAGGGGGAAGAGAACCATGGGATGTCTTTGAACAAAATGTTCAAAGCATTTAAAATCATGATGAATCCAAAAGTCCTCTTCAATTCACGTTGAAGAAGTTCTCTCAAGGGATAAAGAAAAGAAGCCATCATCAAGAATGGCGATTCAAACCAAAGGCTGTGCTCTAAAACTCTACTCTATTTAAATTCATTACCGTAGTTCAATTGCTAGTCTTTATGCTCTAATATGTTTCTCTTAAACTTGTCACATTCTTAAATTTTCTTTGATATTCCTCATAGCATACACTTATATATTCTTCTTTATCACTTGTTTAAAGGGTAAAGGAGACTATGAGAGCCTCAAAGAAATTCGAGAAGTGCAAGATTGGAGATCATGAGAAGCGAGTCAAAGGCAGTGTAGCGGTTCAAAGACTTGAAGGGGAGAGAGCCGGTTCTTTACAAACCAAGATCATAGCGACGTCAAGGACCGTGAAGGCTATACTCTTTTTCCCTTAACAAAGTTTTATCCCACGTGGTTTTCTTTGTTAAGGTTTTTAATGAGGTAGTCGACACGTGTCCACGCTTGATCTTTGGTCCTCATGGTGTCCCGACGATCAAACGTGCGGGAGGGTATTAAAATATAAGAAGGAAAGAAGAGGACGAGCCATCTTCAAGAAGTAGAAGGGAGTCAAGGCCGAAGTCATGAAGACAAGGCCGAAGATCTCCAAGCTTGACCTTTGGTCCTTATTGTCCCGACGCTCAAGCTTGCGGGGGAGTATTAGAGTGTATGAAGAAAAGGAGAGAGAGGCCAAAGAGGCCGAGCCATCTCCAAGAAAGAGAAGAAGAAGTAGAAGGGAGTTGAGGCCGAAGTCATGAAGACAAGGCCGAAGATCTCCATAAGATAGCCGTGCAAAGCTCGGGTCACTTCAAGGTATCAAGGCCAGAAGTGCAAAATTGGTGTAAAGTCACCGAGACACCGAAGTGCAAAATTGGTGTAAATTCATAAGACGAGTCAAGGCCGAAGATCTCAAGACAAGGCCGAAGACGAGACACCAATGTGCAAAATTGGTGTCAAAGTTATCAAGACCCAATGTGCAAAATTAGTGTCAATGGTATCATGACCTAATGTGCATAATTGGTGTCAAAAGTATCAAGACCGAGGATGCAAAATGAAGTCTATGCATGAATACAAGAATGTGCAAAACTCGTGTCACCTAGTGTAGATAATAATGTGCAAGATTGGTGTCACATAAGAGAAGCCCATGAGAGACCTTCTAGAAGACCTAAGAAGCACAAAGTCTCTCATGGAGCCGTTGGAGACAAAGGAAGGAGACTCAAATTCAAACTTGGTCTTGGTCAAAGTTGGACCACAACCTTCTAGAAGACAAAAGAGGACCACAACCTTCTAGAAGCTATTTTGAATTCAATGGTGGAGATTTAAAGAGAGAAAAGAAGGGCTAGGATTAAAGGGGATTGTGAGACACCTTAACCTAGTTCTCTTTCTATATAAAGGCTAGAAGCCTCATTGTAAATTCAATTCAATCAATACATCAATAAGAAAAGACAAGTCTTGATACAAAACGTTTTAGCTTAATCTACTTTACTTGTGTTTAACTTAATGTTAACAATGTAGAGAGTTAAAGTTAAACCGTTTAGGTCTGCCTTAGGGCAGCCCATTTCTTGTTAATCTTACTCTTAAATACACCTTAAACTCTTCTTTATCTCTTATTTATGTTGTTTACTCTAGCTAAATGATTCATAGATTCGTTTCTCTCTAAGTACACAAACCTTTAGTGTTGTGTTACTTCTCACGGATCTAGCTTCATACTAGAGATAGTTGTCTTGCTAGAATCGATTCTATCCATAGAGATTTCGGTTCTACCAAGCTATATTGGTGTGGATTCCATCACAAGTTGATGGTCTCTTCCTCTTGAGAATGAGTTCCCTTTGTGTGGATAAAAGGAGATCCAATCACCAAGTGATTGTTTACTCTTTCATATGAGCTTAGTCTCTTCAATTTCAACAATATTTAACTGCAAAAACACTAGCCATGCTTCCTACTGCTTCTCAATTCTTTTTGGGTGTGGCCGAAGTCCTATGAGTTTTCGATTTTGGAGCTTCTAAACGAAAAAAACACTACTATAGCTTTTGGGATCCGGTTGTGGTTCTAGTTCTTATACCCAATCATAAACACGGGATCTAGTCATAATTCACTCCAAAAACACTAGCCAAGCTTCTTATTGCTTCTCAAATCTTTGTGGGTGTGGCCGAAGTCCTTTGGGTTTTCGGTTTTGGAGCTTCTAAACAGAAAAACACTACTTTAGCTTTTGGGATCCGGTTGTGGTTCTAGTTCTTATACCCAATCATAAACAAGAGATCTAGTCATAATTCACTCCAAAAACACTAATGAAGTTTCTTATTGATTTTAAAATATTTGTGGGTGTGGCCGAAGTCTTATGAGTTTTCTGTTTTGGAGCTTCTAAACGGAAAAACACTACTTTAGCTTTTGGGATCCGGTTGCGGTTCTAGTTCTCATACCCAATCATAAACACGAGATCTAGTCATAATTCACTCTAAAAACACTAACGAAGTTTCTTATTGCTTCTCAAATATTTGTGGGTGTGGCCGAAGTCTTATGAGTTTTCTGTTTTGGAGCTTCTAAACGAAAAAACACTACTTTAGCTTTTGGGATCCGGTTGTGGTTCTAGTTCTTATACCCAATCATAAACACGGGATCTAGTCAAAATTCACTCCAAAAACACTAGCCAAGCTTCTTATTGCTTCTCAAATATTTTTGGGTGTGGCCGAAGTCTTATGAGTTTTCGGTTTTGGAGCTTCTAAACGGAAAAACACTACTTTAGCTTTTGGGATCCAGTTGCGGTTCAACTTCTTATACCCAATCATAAACACGAGATCTACTCATATTTCACTCCAAAAACACTAGCCAAGCTTCTTATTGCTTCTCAAATCTTTGTGGGTGTGGCCGAAGTCCTATGAGTTTTCGGTTTTGGAGCTTCTAAA
>NW_003302539.1:66889-77721 GCF_000004255.2 Arabidopsis lyrata subsp. lyrata | reverse complement strand
TACCCGAGCAAGATGCAACCTTTGAAGAATGGACTACTCGACCAAGCTACTCGAGTACCAGCTCGAGTAGACCCTAAACCAACTTTCTATTTTGTCGTTTTGTGTACTAGGGTTTTCTACTTTTGCTATAAATAGACCTCTTAGGGCTTTGCCCAAAGGATCTCGCTTTTATCCTTTGAACAATATTTCTGCAAACTTTTGTAATCCAAATTACTTTTGATCCTTTGAGTTTTTGCAATAATTTCCTTCTGCAAAGTTGTTTATCTTGCTCTGATCTATAACATATGATGTTTTTAGCGATTTCTGGGTTTGTGCAATTTTCTGGGTTTGTGTTCTTGAGCATGTCTGAGTAGTGGATTAGGGTTCTTGAGGATGGGATAGATTAGGTGTGGAATCCTTAGTTTATTTAGGTGGTTAAGTGTAGAATTTCTTGAATCCCTTCTGGATTAGTAGTACTTAGTGCTTATTCCTTTCTGATCAACTGGGATTTGAACCCAGACATTTCCACACCCACCAGGTGTTCGATGAAATGTCTGAACCAACTACTCCAGAGATTTACATACTCTAGCCCAAGAGATTGGATGTTTAGAATGTTTATTGACTATATTAGATTGAATCTTATTGCCTGCTTTGCTAGATTTCGCTAATGATGATTAGGTCTGGAACTGGTATTGCTTGAGGATCTCTGTCACGAGAGTGGATTGATCTGTAGTTGAATCTATTGTCTAGGGATAGCCTGTTTGGATTGTTAACCACCTAAGTAGATTAAGGAGACTGCTATAATCGATTACCCTATCCTCAGGACCTTTTATCTCATTTGATTTACTTGTCTCTTTACTTGTTGCTTACCTGTTGCTTATTGCTGCTTAGTATTGATAGTTCTTTCTCTTTATGAATGATCACTCCTGTTCTGTAGTTTTATCGTTTTTATGCATGTTCGCTTAGGATTGTTAGATAAACAAACCTCTATTCTGCTTGGCTTGACTTAGTATTCTCTGATCACATCTTGATTGATAGTAAGAGCACCTGATTGGATTGATAACCTCTTATACTGCAATGACATGAAAGTATATTAGGGTAATTGATAGTAAAATCCTAGTATCAGGATCTAGTTGCGGTTCTAGTTCTTATATTCAATCATACACACGAGATCTAGTCATATTTGACTCCAAAAACACTAACAAAGCTTCTTATTGCCTCTCAACGCTTTTTGGGTATGGCCAAACTCCTATGAGTTTTTAGTTTTGGAGCTTCTAAACGGAATGACACTTCTTTAGCTTTTGGGATCCGGTTGCGGTTCTAGTTCTTATATTCAATCATACACACGAGATCTAGTCATATTTGACTCCAAAAACACTAACAAAGATTCTTAATGCCTCTCAAAGCTTTTTGGGTGTGGCCGAAGTCCTATGAGTTTTTGGTTTTGGAGCTTCTAAACGGAGTGACACTTCTTTAGCTTTTGGGATCCGGTTGCGGTTCTAGTTCTTATACCCAATCATACACATGAGATCTAGTCATATTTGACTCCAAAAACACTAACAAAGCTTCTTATTGCCTCTCAACGCTTTTTGGGTGTGGCCGAAGTCCTATGAGATTTTGGTTTTGGAGATTCTAAGCGGAAAAACACTAGTTTAGCTTTTGGGATCCGGTTGCTGTTCTAGTTCTTATATTCAATCATACACACGAGATCTAGTCATATTTGACTCCAAAAACACTAACAAAGCTTCTTATTGCCTCTCAACGCTTTTTGGGTATGGCCAAACTCCTATGAGTATTTAGTTTTGGAGCTTCTAAACGGAGTGACACTTCTTTAGCTTTTGGGATCCGGTTGCGGTTCTAGTTCTTATACCCAATCATACACATGAGATCTAGTCATATTTGACTCCAAAAACACTAACAAAGCTTCTTAATGCCTCTAAAAGCTTTTTGGGTGTGGCCGAAGTCCTATGAGTTGTCTGTTTTGGAGCATCTAAACGGAGAAACACTAGTTTAGCTTTTGGGATCTAGTTGCGGTTCTAGTTCTTATATTCAATCATACACACGAGATCTAGTCATATTTGACTCCAAAAACACTAACAAAGCTTCTTATTGCCTCTCAACGCTTTTTGGGTATGGCCAAACTCCTATGAGTTTTTAGTTTTGGAGCTTCTAAACGGAATGACACTTCTTTAGCTTTTGGGATCCGGTTGCGGTTCTAGTTCTTATACCCAATCATACACATGAGATCTAGTCATATTTGACTCCAAAAACACTAACAAAGCTTCTTAATGCCTCTAAAAGCTTTTTGGGTGTGGCCGAAGTCCTATGAGTTTTTGGTTTTGGAGCTTCTAAACGGAGAAACACTAGTTTAGCTTTTGGGATCTAGTTGCGGTTCTAGTTCTTATATTCAATTATACACACGAGATCTAGTCATATTTGACTCCAAAAACACTAACAAAGATTCTTAATGCCTCTCAAAGCTTTTTGGGTGTGGCCGAAGTCCTATGAGACTTTGGTTTTGGAGCTTCTAAACGGAGAAACACTAGTTTAGCTTTTGGGATCTAATTGCGGTTCTAGTTCTTATATTCAATCATACACACGAGATCTAGTCATATTTGACTCCAAAAACACTAACAAAGCTTCTTATTGCCTCTCAACGCTTTTTGGGTATGGCCAAACTCCTATGAGTTTTTAGTTTTGGAGCTTCTAAACGGAATGACACTTCTTTAGCTTTTGGGATCCGGTTGCGGTTCTAGTTCTTATACCCAATCATACACATGAGATCTAGTCATATTTGACTCCAAAAACACTAACAAAGCTTCTTAATGCCTCTAAAAGCTTTTTGGGTGTGGCCGAAGTCCTATGAGTTTTTGGTTTTGGAGCTTCTAAACGGAGAAACACTAGTTTAGCTTTAGGGATCCTGTTGCGGTTTGTAAAAGATTTAGAATCAAGTAGGGAAAATAGAGATGAACATGATGAAAAAGAGAGAAAGATGATTTATTGTAATGTCATAAAAGTTACAAATGATGTGCGGCTGCACACGGTTTATATAGAGGACTTACTAGGTCTAAATGGGTATGCACATAACCTTAAACGCATCCTCATTTAGCCTAGTGAGTCACCATGTGCTTTTGCCACTTTACAGCTCACTACAACGTTCACAAGCTAAACGCCAAGGCCGTACACGCGCTTGAGAGCCATCCGGATAAGGCTTAAACGCATCCTCATTTAGCCTAGTGAGTCACCATGTGCTTTTGCCACTTTACAGCTCACTACAACGTTCACAAGCTAAACGCCAAGGCCGTACACGCGCTTGAGAGCCATCCGGATAAGGCTTATCTCCTTCCCGCGTCCGTACGGTCAAAGGTAGCCGTTACACCTCTCTTCCTCTTATTTGAACTTGTTACTTGCATAACACGAAACCCATTTCATCCTTAACTATTACTTAGGTAGAATAAAATGTCTTCTTGATCAATACTCCCCCTCAAGTTTATACTACAATATTCATTGTTATAAACTTGACACTTATGCGAGTGACCTCATTAAAAACCTAAGATTGGAAAACCACGTGGGACAAAACCAATCTTAGGGAAAAAGAGTATCACTGACATAAGCAGGGAAGTTCTCTCAAGGGTGTGTTAGGTCTACAAGTCCAAGCTTGCCATGAATAAACTTGCAAACTTGGATACTTGCCGCCTTGGTAAAGATATCGGCCAATTGGTCCGAACTCTCGGTGTAACAAGGTAAGATAGTACCATCTTGGATCTTCTCTCTAGTCTTGTGACAGTCTATCTCCACGTGCTTGGTTCTCTCGTGAAACACCGGGTTGTTGGCGATGTGAATAGCCGCTTGGTTATCACAATGAAATGTGATGGGCGTCTTTTGCTCTATCCCAAAGTCTTTAAGAAGCGCCTTTAACCATGTCAACTCATTTGTAAGCTTCTTCATAGCTCTATACTCCGCTTCAGCACTTGAACATGACACCACCTTTTGCTTCTTTGACTTCCAAGTCACCAAGTTTCCTCCAATGAAGGTGCAAAAGCCGGTTGTCGAGTGTCTATCATTACGGTCTCCTCCATAATCCGCATCACAATACCCAACTATCTCTGTGCTTGAGTTCCTTCCCATCCAAATGCCTTGGCCGGGGCTTCCTTTGAGGTACTTTAGAATCCTATCTACCATACTCCAATGGTACACCGTGGGTTCTTGCATGTGTTGACTCACTTGGTTCACTGCAAAAGAGATATCAGGCCGAGTGTAGGTCAAATAGATTAGCTTACCCACAAGTCTTCTATATTGCTCCGGGCAATGGTATGGTCTATCATTCTTCTCCCCCTTTCGAGTGACCTTATATCCTGGCTCTAATGGTGTTGAAACTGGTTTGGCTCCTAGCTTTCCCGTAAGCTTTAGAAGATCGAGTGTGTATTTCCTTTGTGAGAGAAATAGACCCTCCGGTGATCTACACACTTCGATACCTAAAAAGTATTTCAACACACCAAGATCTTTAATGTCAAAAGCATTGTGTAAAGAGGTTTTGATAGACTTAATACCTTCCTTGTTACTCCCCGAGATGATCAAGTCATCAACGTAGATTAAGACAACTACAATGCCTTGATCATTTTGGAGAGTAAACAAGGTGTGATCGGATTCTGACTTCTTGAATCCATTAGCCTTTAACGTGGAGCTTAGCTTGTGGTACCAAGCTCTTGGAGATTGCTTTAGACCATATATAGCTTTGCGGAGTCTTAACACTTTTCCCGGAGCTACCAAGTTCTCTAGACCCGGAGGAGGGGTCATGTAGACTTCTTCTTCTAGCTCTCCTTGCAGAAATGCGTTCTTAACATCCATTTGCCATAATTCCCAATCCAAGTTGACCGCCAAAGAAAGAACCACTTTCACCGTATGTTGCTTGGCTACCGGAGCAAATGTCTCCCGATAGTCATCACCATAAGTTTGAGTAAATCCTCTTGCCACTAGTCTTGCCTTGTATCTTTCTATATCTCCATTACTCTTGTACTTGATAGTAAACACCCATTTCGAACTCACACACCTCTTGCCTTGTGGTAGCTCTTCTTCATCCCATGTATGGTTTCTTAACATAGCTTGAACCTCATCATCAACCGCATTATCCCATTCCTTGATTCCCTTAGCTTCCTCATATCGTTGTGGAACAAACTCCACATCTAGCTTGCTAATAAAAGCCTTATGTTCTTCGGGAAGAAGGTCAATCGAACATGTCGCTTGAATTGGATGAGCCACGGCTTGACAATTGTAGTACACTCTAGTATTCTTCCAATTAGATGGAGATTTCTTCTCTCTCATACTCCTCCTTGGATTCTCTCTAGTGTAGATAGGGTCTTGTGTTGCTTGTGGAACTTGATATGTCTCATCATTACTTGGAGAATCAATATCCTCTCCTTCATTAGATGAATTCCCTTCTACCACCTCTTCACTAGACCTTTCTTCTCTACCACTCCCTTGATTATCCGAAGCTACTCGTGACATGTCATTACTCTTTCCTTGAGCTATATCATTGCCACTCTCTTGAGCTTCAATAGTGCTATCATTTGGTATGGTTCCTCTTTCTTCTTGACGGGAGCATCCATTACTCAAATGTTCAAGAATATGCTTGAGACTTCTAGCTCTATCCGAAGTCGAATTTGGTAAGTCTTTCACACCTTCCCAACTCTTCTCTCCAAAATAGGCCTCATCTTCCATGAACTTTACATCCCGAGATACATAGTACCTATTCATGACCGGATCATAGCACTTACAGCCTCTTTGCGTTGTTGAGTATCCAATAAATACACACTTAGTGCTTTTGGGCTCTAGCTTGTTCCTCAAGTCACCTGGGACAAAAACAAAACACACACTTCCAAATACCTTTAAATGATCAATGTTAGGACTTTGGTTATTCAAAACTTGAAAAGGAGATTGATCATTGAGGATACGGGTTGGTATTCGGTTTATGAGATAACATGAAGTTAACACGGCATCTCCCCAAAACCGCTTTGGCATGTGCTTCTCAAATAACATAGCTCTCGCCACCTCCATTAGGTGTCTATTCTTCCTCTCGGCAACACCATTTTGTTGAGGGTTGTATGGACAGCTTGTTTGGTGTAGAATTCCACATTTTTCCAAGTGTGTTTTGAGCTTAGTGCTTGTGTACTCTCCTCCATTGTCTGTTCTAAGGATCTTAATCTTGGCATCAAAATGATTAGTCACATAATTTTGGAAGTTTATAAATGCATCATAGACCCTATCCTTAGATGGAAGCAAGGTTACCCAAGTATACTTTGATTTCTCATCTATAAAGGTGACAAAATATTTATGATTGTCTCTAGATGCACAAGGTGAGGTCCAAACATCCGAATGCACAAGATCAAAGCATTTTTCATAGATAGTACTTGATTTAGGAAAGACTACTTTGCAATGTTTTCCTAAAATGCATGCTTCACATTTAGCACAATCATAAGAAAAACCCGGTAAAAGCAAATTTAAAGCTCTAGAATGAGGGTGACCAAGTCTATTATGCCATAAAACAACCGAAGTTTTAACATTGTTTGCAATCATATAAGAAGCAACATTATTCGAGATAGAATTAAGAGAAGTGTCTTCAAGCACGTAGAGATCATCTTTAGTACCACCTTGTCCAAACACATTACCACTCTTAATATCCTGCAATTTCACATCATTAGGACTGAAAATAGCAAGGCAATCTAAATCTCTAGTAGTCTTCTTAACCGAGAGAAGATTCGAAGTAAACTTAGGCATATAGAAAGCACTAGAACGTTTACTAAATAGGTTTATACTTCCTATTCCTTCAATCGGCACATTATGACCATTCGCAACTTTAACACTTCCTAAAGCCGGTTTAATGTTCTCTAACAACTTAGGGTTACTAATCATATGATGAGAAGCTCCTGAATCTAATACTAATGACTTTGGATCATGAGAATTAGAAGTGAAGAGAGAGATACCGCCGGTGCTGAATTTTGATGCGATTGAGTGAATGAGAGATTCGAGGTCCGCCTTGTTCATCACAATGGTTTCTTGAGTTTGAGAGGATGATCCACCGCCCTTCTCTTGAATCGTGGCTTGCAACGCCTTCTCTTGTTGACCATACTGAACAATAGCCCTCTCTTCATTCTCTTGTCCACCGTCACTCGCATTGGCCACATTCGCCTTTGGCTTGAGATTCTTGAACTTCTCCGGCTTCAAATGGGGGTGTAGGATCCAGCAATCTTCTTTGGTATGACCCTTCTTGTTACAATGATCACAAACCAAAGCCTTCTTGTCCTTGTGTTTCACGAACCCCGCCTTGTTCGCCGTAGGTAGATTTTCACCTTTAGCGCCGAATAACCCTTGTGATCCAAACTCCTTTTGTATCTTTGCACACACTTGCTCCAAAGTAGGAACCTTGTCATCCCTTAGAATGTGTTGAATCACATCCGTGTAAGTCGGGTTAAGTGTCATCAACAACCCGAAGACACGGTCTTGCTCTCGGCGATCTTTAAGTGTTGTGGCTTCGGTGGTGAATGGCCTTAGCATCTCTAGTTCAGCAACTAGAGACCTATACTTCCCAAAATGAGTATTGAAATCATTGTCTTCTTGACTTAGACTTCCGAGAGTCTTCTTGAGCTCATAAACCCTTGTCAAGTTTGACTCGTTGCCGAATACATTAGCAAGTGTATCCCATAGCTCTTTAGATGTCTCGCAATAGGAGTACCCTTCCAAGAGTGACGCCTCGAGAGAGCAATGGAGAGCACTTAGAACCGTCAAGTCTTCTTGCGTCCAAGTCTCCTTGACCAAGCTTTCTTCCAACGCCTTCACTTCTTCATAGGTAGACTCAATGTGTTTTGTGAGTCCTCTCCCACCCAAAACATTCGTCGTCGTTCTCTTCCATAGAAGGTAGTTGTTTCCATTTAACACAACCGGAAATTTCAGATCTTTGTAAGCCTTGCTCACGTCTTGAACCATAAGCGCCATCTTTCAAGAGTAAAGACTCGATTTTGAACCGTTCAAAAAACCCCAAATCCGAGATAAAGCTTCAACCTTTCGTGACAAAGCTTCAACCAAACTCAAACCCGAGACAAAGCTTCAACCTTTCGTGACAAAGCTTCAACCTTTAGTTATGAACCCAACCTAAACTCCTTAGGAAACCTTTAAAACGCTTCAAAGATATCCTAACTCTTGTGACTGGAATCCTCACCAAAGACTTTAAGAAACTCTACCCCAAGAACAGCAAAAAAACCCGGAACTAAGATTAAACTCTATCCCGCAAACCAAAGAACAGAACTCAAAGAAAAGAAATCGAAAGGCTAAGAATAAGAGAGAAAAGATTCAAGAATCGAACACGCTCTGATACCATGTAAAAGATTTAGAATCAAGTAGGGAAAATAGAGATGAACATGATGAAAAAGAGAGAAAGATGATTTATTGTAATGTCATAAAAGTTACAAATGATGTGCGGCTGCACACGGTTTATATAGAGGACTTACTAGGTCTAAATGGGTATGCACATAACCTTAAACGCATCCTCATTTAGCCTAGTGAGTCACCATGTGCTTTTGCCACTTTACAGCTCACTACAACGTTCACAAGCTAAACGCCAAGGCCGTACACGCGCTTGAGAGCCATCCGGATAAGGCTTATCTCCTTCCCGCGTCCGTACGGTCAAAGGTAGCCGTTACACCTCTCTTCCTCTTATTTGAACTTGTTACTTGCATAACACGAAACCCATTTCATCCTTAACTATTACTTAGTTAGAATAAAATGTCTTCTTGATCAATACGGTTCTAGTTCTTATATCCAATCATACACACGAGATCTTGTCATATTTGACTCTAAAAACACTAACAAAGCTTCTTAATGCCTCTCAAAACTTTTTGGGTGTGGCCGAAGTCCTATGAGATTTTGGTTTAGGAGCTTCTAAACGGAGAAACACTAGTTTAGCTTTTGGGATCTGGTTGCGGTTCTAGTTCTTATATTCAATCATACACAAGAGATCAAGTCATATTTGACTCCAAAAACACTAACAAAGCTTCTTATTGCCTCTCAACGCTTTTTGGGTGTGGCCGAAGTCCTATGAGATTTTGGTTTTGGAGCTTCTAAACGAAGAAACACTAGTTTATCTTTTGGGATCCGGTTGCGGTTCTAGTTCTTATAATCTATCATACACACGAGATCTAGTCATATTTGACTTCAAAAACACTAACAAAGCTTCTTAATGCCTCTCAAAGCTTTTTGGGTGTGGCCGAAGTCCTATGAGATTTTGGTTTTGGAGCTTCTAAGCGGAAAAACACTAGTTTAGCTTTTGGATCCGGTTGCTGTTCTAGTTCTTATATTCAATCATACACACGAGATCTAGTCATATTTAACTCTAAAAACACTAACCAAGATTCTTATTTCCTCTCAAAGCTTTTTGGGTGTGGCCGAATTCCTATGACTTTTTGGTTTTGGAGCTTCTAAACGGAGAAACACTAGTTTAGCTTTTGGGATCCGGTTGCGGTTCTAGTTCTTATATCTAATCATACACACGAGATCTAGTCATATTTGACTCCAAAAACACTAACAAAGCTTCTTATTGCCTCTCAACGCTTTTTGGGTATGGCCAAACTCCTATGAGTTTTTAGTTTTGGAGCTTCTAAACGGAGTGACACTTCTTTAGCTTTTGGGATCCGGTTGCGGTTCTAGTTCTTATACCCAATCATACACATGAGATCTAGTCATATTTGACTCCAAAAACACTAACAAAGCTTCTTAATGCCTCTAAAAGCTTTTTGGGTGTGGCCGAAGTCCTATGAGTTGTCTGTTTTGGAGCTTCTAAACGGAGAAACACTAGTTTAGCTTTTGGGATCTAGTTGCGGTTCTAGTTCTTATATTCAATCATACACACGAGATCTAGTCATATTTGACTCCAAAAACACTAACAAAGATTCTTAATGCCTCTCAAAGCTTTTTGGGTGTGGCCGAACTCCTATGAGTTTTTAGTTTTGGAGCTTCTAAACGGAGAAACACTAGTTTAGCTTTTGGGATCTAGTTGCGGTTCTAGTTCTTATATTCAATCATACACACGAGATCAAGTCATATTTGACTCCAAAAATACAAACAGAGCTTCTTAATGCCTCTCAAAGCTTTTTGGGTGTGGCCGAAGTCCTATGAGATTTTGGTTTTGGAGCATCTAAACGGAGAAACACTAGTTTAGCTTTTGGGATCTAGTTGCGGTTCTAGTTCTTATATTCAATCATACACACGAGATCAAGTCATATTTGACTCCAAAAATACAAACAGAGCTTCTTAATGCCTCTCAAAGCTTTTTGGGTGTGGCCGAAGTCCTATGACTTTTTGGTTTTGGAGCTTCTAAACGGAGAAACACTAGTTTAGCTTTTGGGATCTAGTTGCGGTTCTAGTTCTTATATTCAATTATACACACGAGATCTAGTCATATTTGACTCCAAAAACACTAACAAAGATTCTTAATGCCTCTCAAAGCTTTTTGGGTGTGGCCGAAGTCCTATGAGTTTTTGGTTTTGGAGCTTCTAAACGGAGTGACACTTCTTTAGCTTTTGGGATCCGGTTGCGGTTCTAGTTCTTATACCCAATCATACACATGAGATCTAGTCATATTTGACTCCAAAAACACTAACAAAGCTTCTTATTGCCTCTCAACGCTTTTTGGGTGTGGCCGAAGTCCTATGAGATTTTGGTTTTGGAGCTTCTAAGCGGAAAAACACTAGTTTAGCTTTTGGGATCCGGTTGCTGTTCTAGTTCTTATATTCAATCATACACACGAGATCTAGTCATATTTGACTCCAAAAACACTAACAAAGCTTCTTATGCCTCTCAAAGCT
>NW_003302539.1:59677-66396 GCF_000004255.2 Arabidopsis lyrata subsp. lyrata | reverse complement strand
TTGCGGTTCTAGTTCTTATATTCAATCATACACACGAGATCTAGTCATATTTGACTCCAAAAACACTAACAAAGATTCTTAATGCCTCTCAAAGCTTTTTGGGTGTGGCCGAAGTCCTATGAGTTTTTGGTTTTGGAGCTTCTAAACGGAGTGACACTTCTTTAGCTTTTGGGATCCGGTTGCGGTTCTAGTTCTTATACCCAATCATACACATGAGATCTAGTCATATTTGACTCCAAAAACACTAACAAAGCTTCTTATTGCCTCTCAACGCTTTTTGGGTGTGGCCGAAGTCCTATGAGATTTTGGTTTTGGAGCTTCTAAGCGGAAAAACACTAGTTTAGCTTTTGGGATCCGGTTGCTGTTCTAGTTCTTATATTCAATCTGATATGATAATGGGAAGCATCAGGATATGTGTTCAGTTTTTGAAGTGTATCTTCCGAATGACAAGGAATCAAAGCACGAAACTACTTGGAGAATGTGCTCAGCTCAACTATGGAACTCCTCGAAGAAGAATCAAAGCAAAAGGAGATCAAACAAAGGAGTTATTCAATTGACAAATCAGGTGTTCTCCAGTTTACCAGATTCGGACCTTCGCGCATTCAATGAAGAATTCCGACTAGACCAGAATGAACTAAGCTACAAACTGACTTGTTCTACAATCTTGGTCCATTATAGAAGCCCAGCAAAGTGGATTCAGCCCAAAAATAATCAAGGAAGATCAAATTTCGTCCATAGCAAAGACTGCATTTAATTCTGTCGATTTCTCTCTCTTACATGCACTTTAGAGTTTGAATTTCATTTCCCTAGATGCTTTGCATGTTAAGAAACTATTATGGACGAATTTGTTGTAGTTCATCTATATAATGAGGTTCATCTCATGAATAAAGAATAAGCCTTTTTGATATTTTTGGAATCCTTTGAGAGTGAGTTTTCATTTTTCGTCAATGGTGTGTAATATCCATTGGTTTGGTTAATGGTGTGTCCATTGATCAATACATGATCTGTCTTGGTGCGTCATATCCAGGGGGTCTTGTCGAAAGTGATTCTCATTTTCAGCCTTGAATTCGTCTTACTGTGTCATATCTAAGGAATTCAAGTTCGGTAAATCAAGAGTCTTCCGCAGCTCTTGTGTGACCATTCGCTCCACCATCCTTGTTCTTCGTGGCTTCACCGTCCGTTGAACCTAAGGAATATCTATTCACCGTCTTAGAGTGCCGACTCCTTGGGAGATTCTTATCATTTGGTATCAGAGCAACACTCTAAGCTCGGTCTATCATTCTATCATTCTATCATCTTCTCTTCTCTCCATCTTCTTTCATTCATCTCCTCATCTCTTCATCTTGTATTTCTTTTTTATTTTTATTCCTTTATTTTTCTCAAAAAAAAAGAAAAGAAGAAGAACAGTAGCCGGATTTGAGGGCAAATCCTTTTTCAAGAGGGAGAGTATGATATGATAATGGGAAGCATCAGGATATGTGTTCAGTTTTTGAAGTGTATCTTCCGAATGACAAGGAATCAAAGCACGAAACTACTTGGAGAATGTGCTCAGCTCAACTATGGAACTCCTCGAAGAAGAATCAAAGCAAAAGGAGATCAAACAAAGGAGTTATTCAATTGACAAATCAGGTGTTCTCCAGTTTACCAGATTCGGACCTTCGCGCATTCAATGAAGGATTCCGACAAGACCAGATTGAATTAAGCTACAAACCAAATTGTTCTGGAATCTTGGTCAATCAGAGAAGCCCATCAAAGTGGATTCAGCCCAAAAATAATCAAGGAAGATCAAATTTCGTCCATAGCAAAGACTGCATTTAATTCTGTCGATTTCTCTCTCTTACATGCACTTTAGAGTTTGAATTTCATTTCCCTAGATGCTTTGCATGTTAAGAAACTATTATGGACGAATTTGTTGTAGTTCATCTATATAATGAGGTTCATCTCATGAATAAAGAATAAGCCTTTTTGATATTTTTGGAATCCTTTGAGAGTGAGTTTTCATTTTTCGTCAATGGTGTGTAATATCCATTGGTTTGGTTAATGGTGTGTCCATTGATCAATACATGATCTGTCTTGGTGCGTCATATCCAGGGGGTCTTGTCGAAAGTGATTCTCATTTTCAGCCTTGAATTCGTCTTACTGTGTCATATCTAAGGAATTCAAGTTCGGTAAATCAAGAGTCTTCCGCAGCTCTTGTGTGACCATTCGCTCCACCATCCTTGTTCTTCGTGGCTTCACCGTCCGTTGGAATATTTTTCTCCCATTTGAGGTTTGCGGTGTCACTTCTCTCGGGAGATCTTATCATTTGGTATCAGAGCAACACTCTAAGCTCGGTCTATCATTCTATCATTCTATCATCTTCTCATCTCTCCATCTTCTTTCATTCATCTCCTCATCTCTTCATCTTCTATTTCTTTTTTATTTTTATTCCTTTATTTTTCTCAAAAAAAAAAGAAGAAGAACAGTAGCCGGATTTGAGGGCAAATCCTTTTTCAAGAGGGAGAGTATGATATGATAATGGGAAGCAGCAGGATATGTGGTCATTGAATCAAGCTTATCTGATCAACCACGGCGAATTTATACATGAAACCAGTTGTAGGATGTGCTCAGCTCAATTACGAAACTCCTCGAAGAAGAATCAGATCAATCGGAGTTCAGATGAAGGAGTTATGCAATTTACAAAATCGGTGATCTCCAGCTTACGCGAATTCAGACATACGTCCATTCAAAGAAGGATTCCGACAAGACCAGATTGAATTAAGCTACAAACCAAATTGTTCTGGAATCTTGGTCAATCAGAGAAGCCCATCAAAGTGGATTCAGCCCAAAAATAATCAAGGAAGATCAAATTTCGTCCATAGCAAAGACTGCATTTAATTCTGTCGATTTCTCTCTCTTACATGCACTTTAGAGTTTGAATTTCATTTCCCTAGATGCTTTGCATGTTAAGAAACTATTATGGACGAATTTGTTGTAGTTCATCTATATAATGAGGTTCATCTCATGAATAAAGAATAAGCCTTTTTGATATTTTTGGAATCCTTTGAGAGTGAGTTTTCATTTTTCGTCAATGGTGTGTAATATCCATTGGTTTGGTTAATGGTGTGTCCATTGATCAATACATGATCTGTCTTGGTGCGTCATATCCAGGGGGTCTTGTCGAAAGTGATTCTCATTTTCAGCCTTGAATTCGTCTTACTGTGTCATATCTAAGGAATTCAAGTTCGGTAAATCAAGAGTCTTCCGCAGCTCTTGTGTGACCATTCGCTCCACCATCCTTGTTCTTCGTGGCTTCACCGTCCGTTGAACCTAAGGAATATCTATTCACCGTCTTAGAGTGCCGACTCCTTGGGAGATTCTTATCACAATCATACACACGAGATCTAGTCATATTTGACTCCAAAAACACTAACAAAGCTTCTTATTGCCTCTCAACGCTTTTTGGGTATGGCCAAACTCCTATGAGTATTTAGTTTTGGAGCTTCTAAACGGAGTGACACTTCTTTAGCTTTTGGGATCCGGTTGCGGTTCTAGTTCTTATACCCAATCATACACATGAGATCTAGTCATATTTGACTCCAAAAACACTAACAAAGCTTCTTAATGCCTCTAAAAGCTTTTTGGGTGTGGCCGAAGTCCTATGAGTTGTCTGTTTTGGAGCTTCTAAACGGAGAAACACTAGTTTAGCTTTTGGGATCTAGTTGCGGTTCTAGTTCTTATATTCAATCATACACACGAGATCTAGTCATATTTGACTCCAAAAACACTAACAAAGCTTCTTATTGCCTCTAAAAGCTTTTTGGGTGTGGCCGAAGTCCTATGAGTTTTTGGTTTTGGAGCTTCTAAACGGAGAAACACTAGTTTAGCTTTTGGGATCTAGTTGCGGTTCTAGTTCTTATATTCAATTATACACACGAGATCTAGTCATATTTGACTCCAAAAACACTAACAAAGATTCTTAATGCCTCTCAAAGCTTTTTGGGTGTGGCCGAAGTCCTATGAGACTTTGGTTTTGGAGCTTCTAAACGGAGAAACACTAGTTTAGCTTTTGGGATCTAGTTGCGGTTCTAGTTCTTATATTCAATCATACACACGAGATCAAGTCATATTTGACTCCAAAAATACAAACAGAGCTTCTTAATGCCTCTCAAAGCTTTTTGGGTGTGGCCGAAGTCCTATGAGATTTTGGTTTTGGAGCTTCTAAACGGAGAAACACTAGTTTAGCTTTTGGGATCCGGTTGCGGTTCTAGTTCTTATATTCAATCATACACACGAGATCAAGTCATATTTGACTCCAAAAACACTAACAGAGCTTCTTAATGCCTCTCAAAGCTTTTTAGGTGTGGCCGAAGTCCTATGAGTTTTTGGTTTTGGAGCTTCTAAACGGAGTGACACTTCTTTAGCTTTTGGGATCCGGTTGCGTTTCTAGTTCTTATACCCAATCATACACATGAGACCTAGTCATATTTGACTCCAAAAACACTAGCAAAGCTTCTTAATGCCTCTCAAAGTTTTTTGGGTGTGGCCGAAGTCCTATGAGTTGTCTGTTTTGGAGCTTCTAAACGGAGAAACACTAGTTTAGCTTTAGGGATCCTGTTGCGGTTCTAGTTCTTATATCCAATCATACACACGAGATCTTGTCATATTTGACTCTAAAAACACTAACAAAGCTTCTTAATGCCTCTCAAAACTTTTTGGGTGTGGCCGAAGTCCTATGAGATTTTGGTTTAGGAGCTTCTAAACGGAGAAACACTAGTTTAGCTTTTGGGATCTGGTTGCGGTTCTAGTTCTTATATTCAATCATACACAAGAGATCAAGTCATATTTGACTCCAAAAACACAAACAAAGCTTCTTAATGCCTCTCAAAGCTTTTTGGGTGTGGCCGAAGTCCAATGAGATTTTGGTTTTGGAGCTTCTAAACGGAGAAACACTAGTTTAGCTTTTGGGATCTAGTTGCGGTTCTAGTTCTTATATTCAATCATACACACGAGATCTAGTCATATTTGACTCCAAAAACACTAACAAAGCTTCTTATTGCCTCTCAACGCTTTTTGGGTATGGCCAAACTCCTATGAGTTTTTAGTTTTGGAGCTTCTAAACGGAATGACACTTCTTTAGCTTTTGGGATCCGGTTGCGGTTCTAGTTCTTATACCCAATCATACACATGAGATCTAGTCATATTTGACTCCAAAAACACTAACAAAGCTTCTTAATGCCTCTAAAAGCTTTTTGGGTGTGGCCGAAGTCCTATGAGTTTTTGGTTTTGGAGCTTCTAAACGGAGAAACACTAGTTTAGCTTTTGGGATCTAGTTGCGGTTCTAGTTCTTATATTCAATTATACACACGAGATCTAGTCATATTTGACTCCAAAAACACTAACAAAGATTCTTAATGCCTCTCAAAGCTTTTTGGGTGTGGCCGAAGTCCTATGAGACTTTGGTTTTGGAGCTTCTAAACGGAGAAACACTAGTTTAGCTTTTGGGATCTAGTTGCGGTTCTAGTTCTTATATTCAATCATACACACGAGATCAAGTCATATTTTGTAAAATATTTAGGATCAAGTAGGGAGAATTGATATCTCTGTATTTTACCTCTTTTTAGCATACATTTGCTATGCATTTAGCTTAGTATTCACTCTTATTTATGCATACTTAGAGTATTCTACATTAGCATAGCATGCATTCTTGCATTTTGGAGTTGTATCTGGTACATTCAGGTACTAAGGAGCAGAGCCAAAGCAGTGTACTCGAGCAGAGCCAGAGCAGTGCAAGAGCAGTGCCAGAGCAGTTCCAGAGTACTGTACTCGAGCAGTGTACTCGAGCAGAGCCAGAGCAGTGTACTCGAGCAGTGCAAGAGCAGTGCCAGAGCAGTTCCAGAGCAGTGTACTCGAGCAGAGCCAGAGCAGTGTACTCGAGCAGATTTCTGAAGAGAAGACCAAGACATACTCGACTAACCTACTCGAACAGGCTACTCGAACTGGACCTGAGAGACTTACCCGAGCAAGATGCAACCTTTGAAGAATGGACTACTCGACCAAGCCACTCGAGTACCAGCTCGAGTAGACCCTAAACCGACTTTCTATTTTGTCGTTTTGTGTACTAGGGTTTTCTACTTTTGCTATAAATAGACCTCTTAGGGCTTTGCCCAAAGGATCTCGTTTTTATCCTCTGAACAATATTTCTGCAAACTTTTATAATCCAAATTACTTTTGATCCTTTGAGTTTTTGCGATTACTTTCTTCTTCAAAGTTGTAGATCTCTGTCTCGTCTATATCATACTTTATTTTCAATGAATTCTGGGTTTGTGCAATTTTCTGGGTTTGTGTTCTTGAGCATGTCTGAGTAGTGGATTAGGGTTCTTGAGGATGGGATAGATTAGGTGTGGAATCCTTAGTTTATTTAGGTGGTTAAGTGTAGAATTGCTTGAATCCCTTCTGGATTAGTAGTACTTAGTGCTTATTCCTTTCTGATCAACTGGGATTTGAACCCAGACATTTCCACACCCACCAGGTGTTCGATGAAATGTCTGAACCAACTACTCCAGAGATTTACATACTCTAGCCCAAGAGATTGGATGTTTAGAATGTTTATTGACTATATTAGATTGAATCTTATTGCCTGCTTTGCTAGATTTCGCTAATGATGATTAGGTCTGGAACTGGTATTGCTTGAGGATCTCTGTCATGAGAGTGAATTGGTCTGTAGTAGTTAGTGGGCA
>NW_003302539.1:51012-59158 GCF_000004255.2 Arabidopsis lyrata subsp. lyrata | reverse complement strand
AGCTCGAGTACCAACTCAACACGTGCATGCCAACTCGTTCCAAAGGTTCTGACAATCTCATCAGCTACAGAGACCACATCAATCGTTTAGCTCGTGAGTTGAGAGAGCGTAGAGACAGAGACGGTTGTGAACAGCACAATCCAGCTGCTATGGACGAACAAGATCAAGACAATCAGGGAGTTGGGATACCAAGGAACATTGGTGATGGTGATGCACCACGCAACCATCAACAGAGACAGGGCATCGTTCCACCACCTGTCCAGAACAACAATTTCGAGATCAAGAGTGGATTGATCTCAATGATTCAAGGTAACAAGTTTCATGGGTTGCCTCTGGAAGACCCCTTGGATCACTTGGATAATTTTGATAGGCTCTGCAGCCTCACCAAGATCAATGGTGTTAGTGAAGACAGCTTCAAGCTGCGTCTGTTTCCCTTCTCGCTGGGAGACAAAGCACACCACTGGGAGAAGACACTACCTGCTGGCTCCATCACATCTTGGGATGATTGCAAGAAGGCATTCTTAACAAAGTTCTTCTCCAATTCAAGAACTGCAAGGCTAAGGAATGAAATCTCCAGTTTCACCCAGAAACAGTCTGAATCCTTTTGTGAGGCCTGGGAGAGATTCAAAGGCTACACTACACAATGTCCACATCACGGTTTCAAGAAAGCTTCTTTGCTCAGTACACTCTACAGAGGAGCTCTGCCCAAGTTCAGAATGGTCCTGGACACTGCTTCAAATGGGAATTTCTTGAATAAGGATGTTGAAGAAGGTTGGGAATTGGTTGAGAACTTAGCTCAGTCCGACGGTAATTATAATGAAGATTTTGATCGCTCCAACAGAGGTATTGGAGATCTGGATGCAAAGCATACTAAGGAGATGATTCATGCTCTCAACGAAAAGCTAGATAAATTACTGCTTACTCAACAGAAGCCAGTCCACTATATCTCTGAAGAAGAGCACTATCAAATCCAAGAGGGGGAGAACACTCAGGCTGCAGAAGTCAGCTACATTCAGAACCAAGGTGGCTACAACAAGGGCTACAACCCCTACACGCCTGCTCATCCTAATCTATCCTACCGGAGCACGAATGTTGCAAACCCTCAAGATCAGGTTTACCCTCAGCAACAACAGAACCAGTCCAAGCCATTCATACCATACAATCAAGGCTTTGTCCCAAAGCAGCAGTTTAGTGGCGGTTATCAACAATATAATCCACCACCCGGTTTTGCACAGCAACCCCAACAAGCTCCACCTGCACAAGATCAAGAGATGAAACAAATGCTTCAGCAGATTCTACACGGTCAAGCAGCTGGTGATAAGAAAATGGCTGAGATCCACAACAAAGTAGACTGCTCCTTCAATGATCTCAATATCAAGTTTGAGGCTCTAAACTCCAGGTTGAAGTACGTGGAGAGCAAAATTGCTTCTACTTCTGCGCCTACGAATCCAGGGCAACTGCCAGGGAAAGCTAGTCAGAATCAGAAAGGTCATGTTAATGCTATTCACCTTCGCAGTGGTCGAGAGCTGCAAGCTCGACCTAGCCCCGCACCTGTCACTGAGGACAGTGAGATTCAAGATGGGGAGGATTTCATTCAGCATGAAACTCAAGTAGAAGACACCACTAAGCTAGACCAAGAGGCTGTACCTAGGGATCAAGCTAAGAGCCCCCAGATCAAAGAACCAGTTGTTGATAAGAGTAAGAAGAAAGCTTTCGTTCCACCACCCTACAAGCCCAAAATACCATTCCCAGGAAGATTCAAGAGGGATATTATTGAGAAGTACAGAGCCATGTTTGCTAAACACATCAAGGAGATTGAATTGAGGATGCCTCTCATTGATGCTTTCATGCTAATTCCGGATTCTCACAAGTTCTTCAAAGACATGGTAATGGAGAGAATTAAGGAAGTGCAAGGGATGGAGAGTCAAGAGTGCAGTGAAATCATCCAAACGAAGATTATTCTCAAGAAATTGGGAGATCCTGGTTCGTTTACTCTACCTTGCTCTCTAGGCACATTAGCCTTCAGTAACTGCCTCTGCGATCTAGGTGCTTTTAAAAGTCTCATGCCTCTCTCCGTGGCCAAGAGACTGGGTTTCAGCAAGTATAAACCTTGCAACATCTCCTTGATCCTGGCTGATGAGTCTATCAGATTTCCTCATGGGTTATTAGAAGATTTGCCTATTAAGATTGGAAATGCTGAAATCCCTACAGACTTCATAGTGCTAGAAATGGATGAACCAAAAGATCCTTTAATCTTAGGAAGGCCCTTCTTAGCTACTGCTGGAGCTGTCATTGATGTTAAGAATGGGAAGATTGATCTTAATCTGGGAAATGATTTTAAAATGAAGTTTGATATCAATGATGCCACGAGGAAGCCAACAATTGAAGGACAGACCTTCGTAGTTAAGGTAATGGATTGCCTAGCTGATGAACAGCTAGAGGAGGTTGCTGAGGAAGATCACCAACAAACTTCTTTGACTAAGAGTGGTGAAGCAGGATATCTTCTCACTGAAACCTTGAGCTGTGGTAAGTCACTAGATTCACACAAGGAAGTAGTAAGGTCAGAGGTCTTTAAAGGCTTGATTGGGTCAAAAACAGAGGTTAAGGTGGCATATGAAGCAAGCTCAACACATGCTCAACCAACTTACTCGAGTATACACTTGAGCAAGCCCTCAACTAGTCTGGAGAACTCTAGCTCGACCAAACATCTTGATAAGCTGCTAGAGTCTAGCAATTCTGCGCCAGATGGCTGGTTAGAACTCAAGAGGAGGTCTAAATGGCAGGATAAAGCCATAAGGGAGCTAACTGACACTGTGAGAGAGCTAAAGGGTCAAATCAAGGAGCTCCATGGGAACGCCAACCAAGTACCACTCCAAATCAAGGATGTCCCAAATGATGAAGCATCTACTCTGGTCAGTAAAAAGAGGAGTGAATTCACTTCAGAATGGTCTATAGAAGAAGACTATCCAGTTGATCAACAGGAAGCTTACTATGAGAAAAGGGCCATTGAGTACTCAACTACAGATTTGTCAAGCGAGCATGCTAAGTTTGATGATTCATCCACCCGCATGACAGAGGAGACCTCACTTCCTCTCTACAACCCACCCTAAGCTTATTCAGTGTGAGAAGTCAAGCTAAAGACTTTAAACAAGCTCACTTGGGAGGAATTCCCATGTTTATCTCTGTAAATAATGCTTTATTTCTTGTTATTTTTAATGTGTTTCTTTAGTGTTTTTGATTTACAGGCAAAAAGAGGAAGGTTTTGGTTCAGGAAAAGCTCAGAAATTTTTTGCAAAAACGCTACAGTACTCGAGTACTGTACTCGAGTACACCACCCGAGCACACTCCTGAGCAGCAACCCGAGCCCACTGTTCCAGGAGCATCCCAGCCAGTACCTTGGAGCTACACGAGTGAGAGCATGGATGACTACGTCTCTGCTTTCTTTACTTAGACCAGGTAACAACTCTACTTCACCATTGTTTATATCATCTTTCATTTTGTTTATCTATTGGTTTGCCCTGAGTACTCTCTTCCAAATGCTTGTTACACAGAGGACTGTGTAAATTAAGTTTGGGGGAGGGCTCAGGGAGTATTTGACATTGTGTTTTCTGTTCTTATTTCAAGTTTTGCATCATATAATCTGCATTGCATCTAAGGCATAGAAAAAACCAAAAAATTTGAAAAATTTCTGAAAATGATTTCACAAAAACAGAGTGTTCATATAGCTTGCATTGTCATTTTAGGGTTGTTTTAGTATGCTTTCACTTAGGGCTGTTGCATCATGCATTTGCATAGGAGATTATGATAATAACCTTGTAAATATGCTTATTCACTAAGTAGAACTCAGTGCCCTGGTTGTTAGTTCTCTAATGCATAATCGACTGAACTTGAAGTAAGACCGCACCATCTTTTGAATTCAACGCTTGATTTTCTTGTTCTTAGTCGAATCTCGCTTTGATCTGATGCATTTCCCTATCAATTTGAACCTGAATTTTGACTTATAATTATCATGTTGTGCATTGTGCTATGAACTCATGGATACCTTAAAATACTTGGACTTTCTTTTACCTTTTGATCACTCTTGCTAGTCCAAGTAGCTGACTCCCATCTTTGGAGCAGTTATTCCCTACCTTAAGCCTTAACCTTCTTTCAAGCCATTTATCATTTGTGTGTGACTGTGAGGCCTTATTTCGATTGAGCTTGGTAGAAAGTGTTAGGTCTGTACCGACAAGGATAGTATCTCATGTAGTTCTGGTTCACGTTATCTGGACCAGATAGGACTAGGTGGGTGCTTAATTCTGGGTTTGGGTTGTGCTTAAAAGAAAGAAAAGGTTGTGTTCATCACTGAAAGAAAAGAAAAGGGAAATGAGTCCTTAGGAGAAGTAGCTAGAGTAAAATAAAGTCTAGTAAAGGATTTGGGAGTGTTAAAGTAAAGAAAAGGGTTCTGTAATAGCTTAAAGAGAAAGGCCAAAAAGCCTGGTGTTATAAGAAGAAAGAAAAAAGAACCCTAGTTGTTAAAGAAATCCTAATCCGCTAGACAGAGCAAAGAAAAAGAAAGCTTCTCCTAAGATAGAAAGCAAAGAAAAGAAAAGAATGATTTGAGTAAGAGTCTGGAAATGCTTTGAATGCAAAAGGGTAGAGTTTAAGTTCATGTTCTGGGATTAGAAATAGGACTTCCATTTGGATTGATATTGATTACATTCTGGGTAGATGGGGTCTTATCCTTGTATGCATAACTTGGAACTCACCTTTAGCATTCTACTAAAGCTCAATCATTCTTGAGAGATCCCATGTTACGATTTAAACCAGATCTTTAAGGGACCATCTTTGTCTCTTGACCTATACCCTTAAACCAAATGAGTTCATATCCATTGCATTGTATGATCCACGGTTCTCACTTAATCAATGTTAAAGGGAATGTGCTGAGGTGATTGCTTGAATTGATTAAGGCAGAAGTTAGGTTGAGATGTGAAGGAGATGGCTAAAGTTTTAAAGTAGAGATCAGTCAACCTTGCATTCTAGAATTAGCAACCTGGACATTGAATTCACTTACTCTATATGCATGTTTTGGTTCTGAATCCCCACCTTCAAACCTCTTCTCCAGCTTAGTTCTATTTGTTTGCTTGAGGGCAAGCAAAAGCTAAGTTTGGGGGAGTTGATATCTCTGTATTTTACCTCTTTTTAGCATACATTTGCTATGCATTTAGCTTAGTATTCACTCTTATTTACTGCCATTTGTAGTCATTTTGCATCACTTTGCATACTTAGAGTATTCTACATTAGCATAGCATGCATTCTTGCATTTTGGAGTTGTATCTGGTACATTCAGGTACTAAGGAGCAGTGCCAGAGCAGTGCAAGAGCAGTGCCAGAGCAGTTCCAGAGTACTGTACTCGAGCAGTGTACTCGAGCAGAGCCAGAGCAGTGTACTCGAGCAGTGCAAGAGCAGTGCCAGAGCAGTTCCAGAGCAGTGTACTCGAGCAGAGCCAGAGCAGTGTACTCGAGCAGATTTCTGAAGAGAAGACCAAGACATACTCGACTAACCTACTCGAACAGGCTACTCGAACTGGACCTGAGAGACTTACCCGAGCAAGATGCAACCTTTGAAGAATGGACTACTCGACCAAGCCACTCGAGTACCAGCTCGAGTAGACCCTAAACCGACTTTCTATTTTGTCGTTTTGTGTACTAGGGTTTTCTACTTTTGCTATAAATAGACCTCTTAGGGCTTTGCCCAAAGAATCTCGTTTTTAGCCTCTGAGCAATATTTTCTGCAAACTTTTGTAATCCAAATTACTTTGGATCCTTTGAGTTTTTGCAATAATTTCCTTCTGCAAAGTTGTTTATCTTGCTTTGATCTATAACATATGATGTTTTTAGCGATTTCTGGGTTTGTGCAAATTTCTGGGTTTGTGTTCTTGAGCATGTCTGAGTAGTGGATTAGGGTTCTTGAGGATGGGATAGATTAGGTGTGGAATCCTTAGTTTATTTAGGTGGTTAAGTGTAGAATTGCTTGAATCCCTTCTGGATTAGTAGTACTTAGTGCTTATTCCTTTCTGATCAACTGGGATTTGAACCCAGACATTTCCACACCCACCAGGTGTTCGATGAAATGTCTGAACCAACTACTCCAGAGATTTACATACTCTAGCCCAAGAGATTGGATGTTTAGAATGTTTATTGACTATATTAGATTGAATCTTATTGCCTGCTTTGCTAGATTTCGCTAATGATGATTAGGTCTGGAACTGGTATTGCTTGAGGATCTCTGTCATGAGAGTGAATTGGTCTGTAGTTGAATCTATTGTCTAGGGATAGCCTGTTTGGATTGTTAACCACCTAAGTAGATTAAGGAGACTGCTATAATCGATTACCCTATCCTCAGGACCTTTTATCTCATTTGATTGCTTATCTCTTTACCTGTTGCTTACCTGTTACTTATTGCTGCTTAGTATTGATAGTTCTTTCTCTTTATGCATGATCACTCCTGTTCTGTAGTTTTATCGCTTATGCATGATCGCTTAGTATTGCTAGATAACAAAACAATATTCTGCTTGGCTTGACTTAGTTATCTCTGATCACATCTTGATTGATAGTAAGAGCACCTGATTGGATTGATAACCTCTTATACTGCAATGACATGAAAGTATATTAGGGTAATTGATAGTAAAAATCCTAGTATCAAGAATAGAGATGAACATGATGAAGAATAGAGAGAAAGATGATTGATTTCGATAATGTTAAGGTTACAATGGTGTGCGGCTGCACATGATTTATATAGGAGGCTCACTAGGTCTAGATGGGTATGCACATAACCTTAAAAGCATCCTCATTCAGCCTAGTGAGTCATCATGTGCTTTAGCCACTTTCCAGCTCATGACAACGGTCACACACTACAAGACAAGCCGTACACGCGCTTAGCTCCCATCCGGATAAGGTTGGCTTCCTTCCCGCGTCCGTACGGTTCAATATGACCGTTGCTCCTCTTTCTCTTATTCAAACTAGTTACTTGCGTAACAAGAGACCCATTTCACTCTTCTTGATCAATACTCCCCCTCAAGTTTATACTACAATATTCATTGTTATAAACTTGACACTTATGCGAGTGACCTCATTAAAAACCTAAGATTGGAAAACCACGTGGGACAAAACCAATCTTAGGGAAAAAGAGTATCACTGACATAAGCGGGGAAGTTCTCTCAAGGGTGTGTGAGGTCTACAAGTCCAAGTTTGCCATGGATAAACTTGCAAACTTGGATACTTGCCGCCTTGGTAAAGATATCGGCCAATTGGTCCGAACTCTCGGTGTAACAAGGTAAGATAGTACCATCTTGGATCTTCTCTCTAGTCTTGTGACAGTCTATCTCCACATGTTTGGTTCTCTCGTGAAACACCGGGTTGTTGGCGATGTGAATAGCCGCTTGGTTATCACAATGAAATGTGATGGGCGTCTTTTGCTCTATCCCAAAGTCTTTAAGAAGCGCCTTTAGCCATGTCAACTCATTTGTAAGCTTCTTCATAGCCCTATACTCCGCTTCAGCACTTGAACATGACACCACCTTTTGCTTCTTTGACTTCCAAGTCACCAAGTTTCCCCCAATGAAGGTGCAAAAGCCGGTTGTCGAGTGTCTATCATTACGGTCTCCACCATAATCCGCATCACAATACCCAACTATCTCTGTGCTTGAGTTCCTTCCCATCCAAATGCCTTGGCCGGGGCTTCCTTTGAGGTACTTTAGAATCCTATCTACCATACTCCAATGGTACACCGTGGGTTCTTGCATGTGTTGACTCACTTGGTTCACTGCAAAAGAGATATCAGGCCGAGTGTAGGTCAAATAGATTAGCTTACCCACAAGTCTTCTATATTGCTCCGGGCAATGGTATGGTCTATCATTCTTCTCCCCCTTTCGAGTGACCTTATATCCTGGCTCTAATGGTGTTGAAACTGGTTTGGCTCCTAGCTTTCCCGTAAGCTTTAGAAGATCGAGTGTGTATTTCCTTTGTGAGAGAAATAGACCCTCCGGTGATCTACACACTTCGATACCTAAAAAGTATTTCAACACACCAAGATCTTTAATGTCAAAAGCATTGTGTAAAGAGGTTTTGATAGACTTAATACCTTCGTTTGGATTTGGCCATTGAAT
>NW_003302539.1:48354-49938 GCF_000004255.2 Arabidopsis lyrata subsp. lyrata | reverse complement strand
CCCGAGATACATAGTACGTATTCATGACCGGATCATAGCACTTATAGCCTCTTTGCGTTGTTGAGTATCCAATAAATACACACTTAGTGCTTTTGGGCTCTAGCTTGTTCCTCAAGTCACCTGGGACAAACACGATACACACACTTCCAAATACCTTTAAATGATCAATGTTAGGACTTTGGTTATTCAAAACTTGAAAAGGAGATTGATCATTAAGGATACGGGTTGGTATTCGGTTTATGAGATAGCATGAAGTTAACACGGCATCTCCCCAAAACCGCTTTGGCATGTGCTTCTCAAATAACATAGCTCTTGCCACCTCCATTAGGTGTCTATTCTTCCTCTCGGCAACACCATTTTGTTGAGGGTTGTATGGACAGCTTGTTTGGTGTAGAATTCCACATTTTTCCAAGTGTATTTTGAGCTTAGTGCTTGTGTACTCTCCTCCATTATCTGTTCTAAGGATCTTAATCTTGGCATCAAAATGATTAGTCACATAATTTTGGAAGTTTATAAATGCATCATAGACCCTATCCTTAGATGGAAGCAAGGTTACCCAAGTATACTTTGATTTCTCATCTATAAAGGTGACAAAATATTTATGATTGTCTCTAGATGCACAAGGTGAGGTCCAAACATCCGAATGCACAAGATCAAAGCATTTTTCATAGATAGTACTTGATTTAGGAAAGACTACTTTGCAATGTTTTCCTAAAATGCATGCTTCACATTTAGCACAATCATAAGAGAAACCCGGTAAAAGCAAATTTAAAGCTCTAGAGTGAGGGTGACCAAGTCTATTATGCCATAAAACAACCGAAGTTTTAACATTGTTTGCAATCATATAAGAAGCAACATTATTCGAGATAGAATTAAGAGAAGTGTCTTCAAGCACGTAGAGATCATCTTTAGTACCACCTTGTCCGAACACATTACCACTCTTAATATCCTGCAATTTCACATCATTAGGACTGAAAATAGCAAGGCAATTTAAATCTCTAGTAGTCTTCTTAACCGAGAGAAGATTCGAAGTAAACTTAGGCATATAGAAAGCACTAGAACGTTTACTAAATAGGTTTATACTTCCTATTCCTTCAATCGGCACATTATGACCATTCGCAACTTTAACACTTCCTAAAGCCGGTTTAATGTTCTCTAACAACTTAGGATTACTAATCATATGATGAGAGGCTCCTGAATCTAATACTAATGACTTTGGATCATGAGAATTAGAAGTGAAGAGAGAAATACCGCCGGTGTTGAATTTTGATGCGATTGAGTGAATGAGAGATTCGAGGTCCGCCTTGTTCATCACAATGGTTTCTTGAGTTTGAGAGGATGATCCACCGCCCTTCTCTTGAATCGTGGCTTGCAACGCCTTCTCTTGTTGACCATACTGAACAATAGCCCTCTCTTCATTCTCTTGTCCACCGTCACTCGCATTGGCCACATTCGCCTTTGGCTTGAGATTCTTGAACTTCTCCGGCTTCAAATGGGGGTGTAGAATCCAGCAATCTTCTTTGGTATGACCCTTCTGTTACAATGATCACAAACCAAAGCCTTCTTGTCCTTGTGTTTCACGAA
>NW_003302539.1:42530-43814 GCF_000004255.2 Arabidopsis lyrata subsp. lyrata | reverse complement strand
CTCTTGTCCCACCGTCACTCGCATTGGCCACATTCGCCTTTGGCTTGAGATTCTTGAACTTCTCCCGGCTTCAAATGGGGGTGTAGAATCCAGCAATCTTCTTTGGTATGACCCTTCTTGTTACAATGATCACAAACCAAAGCCTTCTTGTCCTTGTGTTTCACGAACCCCGCCTTGTTCGCCGTAGGTAGATTTTCGCCTTTAGCGCCGAATAACCCTTGTGATCCAAACTCCTTTTGTATCTTTGCACACACTTGCTCCAAGGTAGGAATCTTGTCATCCCTTAGAATGTGTTGAATCACATCCGTGTAAGTAGGGTTAAGCGTCATCAATAACCCGAAGACTCGATCTTGCTCTCGGCGATCTTTAAGTGTTGTGGCTTCGGTGGTGAATGGCCTTAGCATCTCTAGTTCAGCAACTAGAGACCTATACTTCCCAAAATGAGTGTTAAAATCATTGTCTTCTTGACTTAGACTTCCGAGAGTCTTCTTGAGCTCATATACCCTTGTCAAGTTTGACTCGTTGCCGAATACATTAGCAAGTGTATCCCATAGCTCTTTAGATGTCTCGCAATAGGAGTACCCTTCCAAGAGTGAAGCCTCGAGAGAGCAATGGAGAGCACTTAGAACCGTCAAGTCTTCTTGCGTCCAAGTCTCCTTGACCAAGCTTTCTTCCAACGCCTTCACTTCTTCATAGGTAGACTCAATGTGTTTTGTGAGTCCTCTCCCACCCAAAACATTCGTCGTCGTTCTCTTCCATAGAAGGTAGTTGTTTCCATTTAAAACAACCGGAAATTTCAGATCTTTGTAAGCCTTGCTCACGTCTTGAACCATAAGCGCCATCTTTCAAGAGTAAAGACTCGATTTTGAACCGTTCAAAACCCCAAATCCGAGATAAAGCTTCAACCTTTCGTGACAAAGCTTCAACCAAACTCAAACCCGAGATAAAGCTTCAACCTTTCGTGACAAAGCTTCAACCTTTAGTTATGAACCCAACCTAAACTCCTTAGGAAACCTTTAAAACGCTTCAAAGATATCCTAACTCTTGTGACTGGAATCCTCACCAAAGACTTTAAGAAACTCTACCCCAAGAACAGCAAAAAAAAAACCCGGAACTAAGATGAAACTCTATCCCGCAAACCAAAGAACAGAACTCAAAAATGAGAAATCGAAAGGCTAAGAATAAGAGAGAAAAGATTCAAGAATCGAACACGCTCTGATACCATGTAACATATTTAGGATCAAGTAGGGAGAATAGAGATGAACATGATGAAGAATAGAGAGA
>NW_003302539.1:31483-41851 GCF_000004255.2 Arabidopsis lyrata subsp. lyrata | reverse complement strand
CAAAACCAAAAGTCTCATAGAACTTCGGCCACAACCCGACCAAAAAGCGTTGAGAGACAATAAGAAGCTTTGTTAAGTGTTTTTGGAGTCAAATATGAACTAGATCTCATGTGTATGATTGGGTATAAGAACTAGAACCGCAACCGGATCCCAAAAAGTTAAAGAAGTGTCACTCCGTTTAGAAGCTCCAAAACCAAAAACTCATAGGACTTCGGCCACACCCAAAAATCTTTGAGAGGCATTAAGAAGCTTTGTTAGTGTTTTTAGAGTCAAATATGACAAGATCTCGTGTGTATGATTGGATATATGAACTAGAACTGCAACAGGATCCCTAAAGCTAAACTAGTGTTTCTCCGTTTAGAAGCTCCAAAACAGACAACTCATAGGACTTCAGCCACACCCAAAAAACTTTGAGAAGCATTAAGAAGCTTTGCTAGTGTTTTTGGAGTCAAATATGACTAGATCTCATGTGTATGATTGGGTATAAGAACTAGAACCGCAACCGGATCCCTAAAGCTAAAGAAGTGTAACTCCGTTTAGAAGCTCCAAAACCAAAAACTCATAGGACTTCGGCCACACCCAAAAAGCTTTAAGAGGCATTAAGAAGCTCTGTTAGTGTTTTTGGAGTCAAATATGACTTGATCTCGTGTGTATGATTGAATATAAGAACTAGAACCTCAACCGGATCCCAAAAGCTAAACTAGTGTTTCTCCGTTTAGAAGCTCCAAAACCAAAATCTCATAGGACTTCGGCCACACCCAAAAAGCTTTGAGAGGCATTAAGAAGCTCTGTTTGTGTTTTTGGAATCAAATATGACTTGATCTCGTGTGTATGATTGAATATAAGAACTAGAACCGCAACTAGATCCCAAAAGCTAAACTAGTGTTTCTCCGTTTAGAAGCTCCAAAACCAAAGTCTCATAGGACTTCGGCCACACCCAAAAAGCTTTGAGAGGCATTAAGAATCTTTGTTAGTGTTTTTGGAGTCAAATATGACTATATCTCGTGTGTATAATTGAATATAAGAACTAGAACCGCAACTAGATCCCAAAAGCTAAACTAGTGTTTCTCCGTTTAGAAGCTCCAAAACCAAAAACTCATAGGACTTCGGCCACACCCAAAAAGCTTTTAGAGGCATTAAGAAGCTTTGATAGTGTTTTTAGAGTCAAATATGACAAGATCTCGTGTGTATGATTGGATATAAGAACTAGAACCGCAACAGGATCCCTAAAGCTAAACTAGTGTTTCTCCGTTTAGAAGCTCCAAAACAGACAACTCATAGGACTTCGGCCACACCCAAAAAACTTTGAGAGGCATTAAGAAACTTTGCTAGTGTTTTTGGAGTCAAATATGACTAGATCTCATGTGTATGATTGGGTATAAGAACTAGAACCGCAACCGGATCCCAAAAGCTAAAGAAGTGTCACTCCGTTTAGATGCTCCAAAACCAAAAACTCATAGGACTTCGGCCACACCCAAAAAGCTTTGAGAGGCATTAAGAAGCTCTGTTAGTGTTTTTGGAGTCAAATATGACTTGATCTCGTGTGTATGATTGAATATAAGAACTAGAACCGCAACCGGATTCCAAAAGCTAAACTAGTGTTTCTCCGTTTAGAAGCTCCAAAACCAAAATCTCATAGGACTTCGGCCACACCCAAAAAGCTTTGAGAGGCATTAAGAAGCTCTGTTTGTGTTTTTGGAGTCAAATATGACTTGATCTCGTGTGTATGATTGAATATAAGAACTAGAACCGCAACAAGATCCCAAAAGCTAAACTAGTGTTTCTCTGTTTAGAAGCTCCAAAACCAAAGTCTCATAGGACTTCGGCCACACCCAAAAAGCTTTGAGAGGCATTAAGAAGCTCTGTTAGTGTTTTTGGAGTCAAATATGACTTGATCTCGTGTGTATGATTGAATATAAGAACTAGAACCGCAACTGGATCCCAAAAGCTAAACTAGTGTTTCTCCGTTTAGAAGCTCCAAAACCAAAAAGTCATAGGACTTCGGCCACACCCAAAAAGCTTTGAGAGGAAATAAGAAGCTTGGTTAGTGTTTTGAGAGTCAAATATGACTAGATCTCGTGTGTATGATTGAATATAAGAACTAGAACAGCAACCGGATCCCAAAAGCTAAACTAGTGTTTTTCCGCTTAGAAGCTCCAAAACCAAAATCTCATAGGACTTCGGCCACACCCAAAAAGCTTTGAGAGGCATTAAGTATTGAACCAAATGAAGAGAAAGATCCATCCGCACTTCCAATCGGTTGGTCCGATCGGTTGCACAACCGATCGGAGCCACTCGTCCGTACGGTGAACAAAAGGATGTGTGCTTTGCCGCTCGGTTGTGCCGATCGGTTGCACAACCGATCGGAACCTCATTGCTCTTCCGATCGGTTATGCCAATCGGTTGCACAACCGATCAGAACTCTTCTACATCGTGTCCGTACAAGGCCGTCCGTACAAGTTAAGGAGAGGCCGTCCGTACAAAGTTGTGATCGGCCATTTAGGATCTTCTCAAGCCTTATAAAAGCCTTCTAAGAGTCATCCAAAGCTTCCAAAGCATCTAGAAGCCTCCGGATCCTTCCCGAGCCTTCCTTATAGCCGTTGCAAGTTCAAAAGGAGGAAGAAGACAAGAGTTGCTTTATGCCTTGCTTTATGACGTGTCTTGGACTTGCTTTTGGTTCTTCATGACCGTTGGACCTTCTAGAAGCTATTTGAATTGAATGGTGGAGATTTAAAGAGAGAAAAGAAGGGCTAGGATTAAAGGGGATTGTGAGACACCTTAACCTAGTTGACTCATAGATTCGTTTCTCTCTAAGTACACAAACCTTTAGTGTTGTGTTACTTCTCACGGATCTAGCTTCATACTAGAGATAGTTGTCTTGCTAGAATCGATTCTCTCCATAGACATTTCGGTTCTATCAAGCTATATTGGTGTAGATTCCATCACAAGTTGATGGTCTCTTCCTCTTGAGAATGAGTTCCCTTTGTGTGGATAAAAGGAGATTCAATCACCAAGTGATTGTTTATTCTTTCTTATGAGCTTAGTCTCTTAAATTCTAACATGGTATCTGAGCCAGGTTGCTCTCTTGGAACTCTTAAAATCGTTCTCAAGTCGTTTCTAAATTTCTCTTAGTTGTTAAATTGCTTAGCTTCTTTAAAGGTTTCAGCTTTAGACTAGATTCTTTAAAGTTTCAGCTTTTATTGTTAAAATCGTTTCTCTATTGCAGCTCAATGTTGAGAAAAGCTTGGATTCTAGTCTTGTTAAAGTTCTTAGACCAAGCATGTGAAGAGAAATTGATGATTCCATTGGACAAACTGTTTTGTTCCAATGGTTTCTTTAAAACTAGGCCACGGAAATCATCTTCAATATGGTATTTCGTGGTTCATAGTTCTTTAAAGTCACCGGAAAACTCTTGGTCATGAGTTATTTCGGTGTGTTTATGTCTTAAACCGGTGGGTAAATGAATTGCCCAACGGTCCATATTGTTTCAGCCATTAAAGCACCAAACTCTTGATGATTATTGGATGCCTTGGTTGTTAAAGCTTCCGCTTAACTCAAGAAAACAGAGCAAAACTCTGTCCATTTGAACTCTTGAGCAAACTCTCTATTCTCCATTCTCCTTTATTGTCTACTATACTATTATTCTCCTTTATTTCTGCCCATTCTATTAACTTACACTAATCTTTCACCAATTTTGTTTTTGTTGCCCGTTAACTCTAATATGTTTTGCAAGGAATCGCTTGTTTCATGAAGAGAAGGCGAATGCATTTGTTAGAGATTAAGGGCTGGATAATCTGGACACTATAAGTTTGCGGGAGGGTTAGAACCATTCACCATCAGACTTGAGGTCCATTTAGACAAACCGCAAAAGTTCAAGTCTTCTTCAAATAAAGGCTGTTTCTAAACTCTACTCTCATTTCATGATATTTTTCATTAAACCATTGCCTTAGATTCACAGCTTAATCATATTCATGAACTCCTAATTGTTGCTTAATAGCTTTGATATTCCTCATTTGGTTGAGTTAAGTTTCTCTTTGATATTCCTTATGGCAAAACTTAATCTCTTCTTCTTTATCTCTTGTTTAAGGGTGAAGGAGACCATAAGAGCCTCAAAGAGACCAATGAGAGCCTCAAGGAAGTAAAAGTTGACAAGGAAAGGATTCAGAACAAGTCATGAAGGACTAAGAAAGTGAAGAGTAGAGCCGGTTATATTTGAAGACATAAGGTCCATTTAGACGATCCAACCAAGTCAAAACTCAAGACAACACGAAGAAGAAATCTGGCCAGCGAACTCAAGTGGTTGTTAGAGAGGAAGTGACATTGGTGGACGATCAAATTAGAGAAGAAATCTGGTGGGAATGCTGAATCAAGCTCACGCATTCAAGTGTCAAAGTCATGGAGCTCAAGATTGAATGTGCACAAGACTTCAAAGTCATTGATGTACAAGGTTTCAAGGCTCGAAAATGGTTAAAACCATCATGGTTTAACATGTTCTAAGAAGCGATCTAGAGATCTCAAGAAGAGAGCTCAAACCACAACAAAAGTTCAGTAGCAGTTTGGAGTAGCCATGGAGTCCACGAAGTAGACAACATGATTGGTACTCGTTGGAAGTATCATGGCGTCTTGGAGTTAGACCTTGAAGAACCCGGAGTAGAAAATAATGGCTACCCGTGTTGAAGAAAGAGAGTGGCTTCAATTCTCATGCCCATTCTGGTTACTAAACCCCACATACTTTCAACCTCAACTCAAGAAAACAAAGCTAAGAACTTTATCCATTGGCACTCTTGAGTCCATACTCTTTATTCTCTTATTCTTTGTAACATACACTTTCATTTTTTTGTCAATTATTCTCAGGCTTATGCCTTCCATCTCTTCTTGAGAGGATTCCAAGAAGAAATGGCGACCACAAAAACAAAGCCCTTGAAGAAGAGACTCATGGAGGAAAGAAGGGGGAAGAGAACCATGGGATGTCTTTGAACGAAATGTTCAAAGCATTTAAAATCATGATGAATCCAAAAGTCCTCTTCAATTCACGTTGAAGAAGTTCTCTCAAGGGATAAAGAAAAGAAGCCATCATCAAGAATGGCGATTTAAACTCAAAGGCTGTGCTCTAAAACCCTACTCTATTTAAATTTAAATTCATTACCGTAGTTCAATTGCTAGTCTTTATGCTCTAATATGTTTCTCTTAAACGTGTCACATTCTTAAAATTTTCTTTGATATTCCTCATAGCATACACTTATATATTCTTCTTTATCACTTGTTTAAAGGGTAAAGGAGACTATGTGAGCCTCAAAGAAATTCGAGAAGTGCAAGATTGGAGATCATGAGAAGCGAGTTAAAGGCAGTGTAGCGGTTCAAAGACTTAAAGAGAAGAGAGCCGGGTCTTAACAAACCAAGATCATAGCGACATCAAGGACCGTGAAGGCTATACTCTTTTTCCATTAACAAAGTTTTATCCCAAGTGGTTTTCTTTGTTAAGGTTTTTAATGAGGTAGTCGACACGAGTCCACGCTTGATCTCTGGTCCTCATGTTGTCCCGACGATCAAACGTGCGGGAGGGTATTAAAATATAAGAAGGAAAGAAGAGAGAGGCCGAAGAAGCCGAGCCTTCTTCAAGAAAGAGAAGAAGAAATAGAAGGGAGTCAAGGCCGAAGTCATGAAGACAAGGCCGAAGATCTCCAAGCTTGACCTTTGGTCCTTATTGTCCCGACGCTCATGCTTGCGGGGGAGTATTGAACCAAGTGAAGAGAAAGATCCATCCGCACTTCCAATCGGTTGGTCCGATCGGTTGCACAACCGATCAGAGCCACTCGTCCGTACGGTGAAGAAAAGGATGTGTGCTTTGCCGCTCGGTTGTGCCGATCGGTTGCACAACCGATCGGAACCTCATTGCTCTTCCGATCGGTTATGCCAATCGGTTGCACAACCGATCAGAACTCTTCTACATCGTGTCCGTACAAGGCCGTCCGTACAAGTTAAGGAGAGGCCGTCCGTACAAAGTTGTGATCGGCCATTTAGGATCTTCTCAAGCCTTCTAAGAGCCTTCTAAGAGTCATCCAAAGCTTCCAAAGCATCTAGAAGCCTCCGGATCCTTCCCGAGCCTTCCTTATAGCCGTTGCAAGTTCAAAAGGAGGAAGAAGACAAGAGTTGCTTTATGCCTTGCTTTATGACGTGTCTTGGACTTGCTTTTGGGTCTTCATGACCGTTGGACCTTCTAGAAGCTATTTGAATTGAATGGTGGAGATTTAAAGAGAGAAAAGAAGGGCTAGGATTAAAGGGGATTGTGAGACACCTTAACCTAGTTCTCTTTCTATATAAAGGCTAGTAGCCTCATTGTAAACCTAACACACAAGATTATTAGACAAGCTCTTATATCAAATTCGTGTAGCTCTCTCCTCTTTACTTGTGTTCAACTAAAGAGTTACAATGTAGAGAGATAGTGTTACACGATTTAGGGCTGCCTTTAGGCAGCCTATTGCTTGTCATACTACTCTTAAATACACCTTAAACTCTTCATTATCTCTTATTTATGTTGTTTACTCTAGCTTAATGACTCATAGATTCGTTTCTCTCTAAGTACACAAACCTTTAGTGTTGTGTTACTTCTCACGGATCTAGCTTCATACTAGAGATAGTTGTCTTGCTAGAATCGATTCTCTCCATAGAGATTTCGGTTCTATCAAGCTATATTGGTGTAGATTCCATCACAAGTTGATGGTCTCTTCCTCTTGAGAATGAGTTCCCTTTGTGTGGATAAAAGGAGATTCAATCACCAAGTGATTGTTTACTCTTTCTTATGAGCTTAGTCTCTTAAATTCTAACATTAAGTAGCTTTGTTAGTGTTTTTGAAGTCAAATATGACTAGATCTCGTGTGTATGATAGATTATAAGAACTAGAACCGCAACCGGATCCCAAAAGCTAAACTAGTGTTTCTCCGTTTAGAAGCTCCAAAACCAAAATCTCATAGGACTTCAGCCACACCCAAAAAGCTTTGAGAGGCATTAAGAATCTTTGTTAGTGTTTTTGGAGTCAAATATGACTAGATCTCGTGTGTATAATTGAATATAAGAACTAGAACCGCAACTAGATCCCAAAAGCTAAACTAGTGTTTCTCCGTTTAGAAGCTCCAAAACCAAAATCTCATAGGACTTCGGCCACACCCAAAAAGCGTTGAGAGGCAATAAGAAGCTTTGTTAGTGTTTTTGGAGTCAAATATGACTTGATCTCATGTGTTTGATTGAATATAAGAACTAGAACCGCAACCGGATCCCAAAAGCTAAACTAGTGTTTCTCCGTGTAGAAGCTCCAAAACCAAAATCTCATAGGACTTCGGCCACACCCAAAAAGCTTTGAGAGGCATTAAGAAGCTCTGTTTGTGTTTTTGGAGTCAAATATGACTTGATCTCGTGTGTATGATTGAATATAAGAACTAGAACCGCAACCGGATCCCAAAAGCTAAACTAGTGTTTCTCCGTTTAGAAGCTCCTAAACCAAAATCTCATAGGACTTCGGCCACACCCAAAAAGTTTTGAGAGGCATTAAGAAGCTTTGTTAGTGTTTTTAGAGTTAAATATGACAAGATCTCGTGTGTATGATTGGATATAGGAACTAGAACAGCAACAGGATCCCTAAAGCTAAACTAGTGTTTCTCCGTTTAGAAGCTCCAAAACAGACAACTCATAGGACTTTGGCCACACCCAAAAAGCTTTTAAAGGCATTAAGAAGCTTTGTTAGTGTTTTTGGAGTCAAATATGACTAGATCTCATGTGTATGATTGGGTATAAGAACTAGAACCGCAACCGGATCCCAAAAGCTAAAGAAGTGTCACTCGGTTTAGAAGCTCCAAAACTAAAAACTCATAGGAGTTTGGCCATACCCAAAAAGCGTTGAGAGGCAATAAGAAGCTTTGTTAGTGTTTTTGGAGTCAAATATGACTAGATCTCGTGTGTATGATTAGATACAAGCACTAGAACCGCAACCGGATCCCAAAAGCTAAACTAGTGTTTCTCCGTTTAGAAGCTCCAAAACCAAAAAGTCATAGGACTTCGGCCACACCCAAAAAGCTTTGAGAGGATATAAGAATCTTGGTTAGTGTTTTTTAGAGTCAAATATTACTAGATCTCGTGTGTATAATTGAATATAAGAACTAGAACAGCAACCGGATCCCAAAAGCTAAACTAGTGTTTTTCCGCTTAGAAGCTCCAAAACCAAAATCTCATAGGACTTCGGCCACACCCAAAAAGCTTTGAGAGGCATTAAGAAGCTTTGTTAGTGTTTTTGAAGTCAAATATGACTAGATCTCGTGTGTATGATAGATTATAAGAACTAGAACCGCAACCGGATCCCAAAAGCTAAACTAGTGTTTCTCCGTTTAGAAGCTCCAAAACCAAAATCTCATAGGACTTCGGCCACACCCAAAAAGCGTTGAGAGGCAATAAGAAGCTTTGTTAGTGTTTTTGGAGTCAAATATGACTAGATCTCATGTGTATGATTGGGTATAAGAACTAGAACCGCAACCGGATCCCAGAAGCTAAAGAAGTGTCACTCCGTTTAGAAGCTCTAAAACCAAAAACTCATAGGACTTCGGCCACACCCAAAAAGCTTTGAGAGGCATTAAGAATCTTTGTTAGTGTTTTTGGAGTCAAATATGACTAGATCTCGTGTGTATGATTGAATATAAGAACTAGAACCGCAACTAGATCCCAAAAGCTAAACTAGTGTTTCTCCGTTTAGAAGCTCCAAAACCAAAATCTCATAGGACTTCGGCCACACCCAAAAAGCTTTGAGAGGCATTAAGAAGCTCTGTTTGTGTTTTTGGAGTCAAATATGACTTGATCTCTTGTGTATGATTGAATATAAGAACTAGAACCGCAACCAGATCCCAAAAGCTAAACTAGTGTTTCTCCGTTTAGAAGTTCCTAAACCAAAATCTCATAGGACTTCGGCCACACCCAAAAAGTTTTGAGAGGCATTAAGAAGCTTTGTTAGTGTTTTTAGAGTCAAATATGACAAGATCTAGTGTGTATGATTGGATATAAGAACTAGAACCGCAACAGGATCCCTAAAGCTAAACTAGTGTTTCTCCGTTTAGAAGCTCCAAAACAGACAACTCATAGGACTTCGGCCACACCCAAAAAACTTTGAGAGGCATTAAGAAGCTTTGCTAGTGTTTTTGGAGTCAAATATGACTAGATCTCATGTGTATGATTGGGTATAAGAACTAGAACCGCAACCGGATCCCAAAAGCTAAAGAAGTGTCACTCCGTTTAGAAGCTCCAAAACCAAAAACTCATAGGACTTCGGCCACACCCAAAAAGCTTTGAGAGGCATTAAGAAGCTCTGTTAGTGTTTTTGGAGTCAAATATTACTTTATCTCGTGTGTATGATTGAATATAAGAACTAGAACCGCAACCGGATCCCAAAAGCTAAACTAGTGTTTCTCCGTTTAGAAGCTCCAAAACAAAAATCTCATAGGACTTCGGCCACACCCAAAAAGCTTTGAGAGGCATTAAGAAGCTCTGTTTGTGTTTTTGGAGTCAAATATGACTTGATCTCGTGTGTATGATTGAATATAAGAACTAGAACCGCAACTAGATCCCAAAAGCTAAACTAGTGTTTCTCCGTTTAGAAGCTCCAAAACCAAAGTCTCATAGGACTTCGGCCACACCCAAAAAGCTTTTAGAGGCATTAAGAAGCTCTGTTAGTGTTTTTGGAGTCAAATATGACTTGATCTCGTGTGTATGATTGAATATAAGAACTAGAACCGCAACCGGATCCCAAAAGCTAAACTAGTGTTTCTCCGTTTAGAAGCTCCAAACCCAAAAAGTCATAGGACTTCGGCCACACCCAAAAAGCTTTGAGAGGAAATAAGAAGCTTGGTTAGTGTTTTGAGAGTCAAATATGACTAGATCTCGTGTGTATGATTGAATATAAGAACTAGAACAGCAACCGGATCCCAAAAGCTAAACTAGTGTTTTTCCGCTTAGAAGCTCCAAAACCAAAATCTCATAGGACTTCGGCCACACCCAAAAAGCTTTGAGAGGCATTAAGAAGCTTTGTTAGTGTTTTTGAAGTCAAATATGACTAGATCTCGTGTGTATGATAGATTATAAGAACTAGAACCGCAACCGGATCCCAAAAGGTAAACTAGTGTTTCTCCGTTTAGAAGCTCCAAAACCAAAATCTCATAGGACTTCGGCCACACCCAAAAAGCGTTGAGAGGCAATAAGAAGCTTTGTTAGTGTTTTTGGAGTCAAAAATGATTAGATCTCGTGTGTATGAGTAGATATAAGAACTAGAACCGCAACCGGATCCCAAAAAGCTAAAGTAGTGTTACTCCGTTTAGAAGCTCCAAAACCAAAAAC
>NW_003302539.1:2607-3515 GCF_000004255.2 Arabidopsis lyrata subsp. lyrata | reverse complement strand
AGCTAGTGTTTCTCCGTTTAGAAGCTCCTAAACCAAAATCTCATAGGACTTCGACCACACCCAAAAAGTTTTGAGAGGCATTAAGAAGCTTTGTTAGTGTTTTTAGAGTCAAATATGACAAGATCTCGTGTGTATGATTGGATATAAGAACTAGAACTGCAACAGGATCCCTAAAGCTAAACTAGTGTTTCTCCGTTTAGAAGCTCCAAAACCAAAATCTCATAGGACTTCGGCCACACCCAAAAAGCGTTGAGAGGCAATAAGAAGCTTTGTTAGTGTTTTTGGAGTCAAAAATGATTAGATCTCGTGTGTATGAGTAGATATAAGAACTAGAACCGCAACCGGATCCCAAAAAGCTAAAGTAGTGTTACTCCGTTTAGAAGCTCCAAAACCAAAAACTCATAGGACTTCGGCCACACCCAAAAAGGTTTGAGAGGCAATAAGAAGCTTGGTTAGTATTTTTGGAGTCAAATATGACAAGATCTCGTGTGTATGATTGTATATAAGAACTAGAACCGCAACCGGATCCCAAAAGCTAAACTAGTGTTCCTCCGTTTAGAAGCTCCAAAACCAAAAACTCATAGGACTTCGGCCACACCCAAAAAGCTTTGAGAGGCGATAAGAAGCTCTGTTTGTGTTTTTGGAGTCAAATATGACTAGATCTCGATTATAAGAACAAGAATTGCAACCGGATCCCAAAAGCTAAACTAGTGTTTCTCCGTTTAGAAGCTCCAAAACCAAAAACTCATAGGACTTCGGCCACACCCTAAAACGTTTGAGAGGCAATAAGAAGCTTGGTTAGTATTTTTGGAGTCAAATATGACAAGGTCTCGTGTGTATGATTGTATATAAGAACTAGAACCGCAACCGGATCCCAAAAGCTAAACTAGTGTTCCTCCGTTTAGAAG
>NW_003302539.1:0-744 GCF_000004255.2 Arabidopsis lyrata subsp. lyrata | reverse complement strand
TTGAGAAGCATTAAGAAGCTCTGTTAGTGTTTTTGGAGTCAAATATGACTTGATCTCGTGTGTATGATTGAATATAAGAACTAGAACCGCAACCGGATCCCAAAAGCTAAACTAGTGTTTCTCCGTTTAGAAGCTCCAAAACCAAAATCTCATAGGACTTCGGCCACACCCAAAAAGCTTTGAGAGGCATTAAGAAGCTCTGTTTTTGTTTTTGGAGTCAAATATGACTTGATCTCTTGTGTATGATTGAATATAAGAACTAGAACCGCAACCAGATCCCAAAAGCTAAGCTAGTGTTTCTCCGTTTAGAAGCTCCTAAACCAAAATCTCATAGGACTTCGGCCACACCCAAAAAGTTTTGAGAGGCATTAAGAAGCTTTGTTAGTGTTTTTAGAGTCAAATATGACAAGATCTCGTGTGTATGATTGGATATAAGAACTAGAACTGCAACAGGATCCCTAAAGCTAAACTAGTGTTTCTCCGTTTAGAAGCTCCAAAACCAAAATCTCATAGGACTTCGGCCACACCCAAAAAGCGTTGAGAGGCAATAAGAAGCTTTGTTAGTGTTTTTGGAGTCAAAAATGATTAGATCTCGTGTGTATGAGTAGATATAAGAACTAGAACCGCAACCGGATCCCAAAAAGCTAAAGTAGTGTTACTCCGTTTAGAAGCTCCAAAACCAAAAACTCATAGGACTTCGGCCACACCCAAAAAGGTTTGAGAGGCAATAAGAAGCTTGGTTAG
>NW_003302540.1:83822-170241 GCF_000004255.2 Arabidopsis lyrata subsp. lyrata | reverse complement strand
AGTGGAGATCGAGTATGATGGTCAGTTTGGTGCAAATTTGATTGTCTTGGAGCTGAAGAGGTAGAAGAAGGATCAAGCGATTAAAACAAGTTTGGAGGTACAGGAATCACTCTAATGAGTTGCGATTCTGCTAATGGTGATTAAAGAGATTCCCCACTTGAGTCAATGGAGGCGTCCCATCATGTCTCCTACATCCCATCTTGTCTCCCACCAAGCTAAAGCCACCAACTTAACCACTTCCTTTCCCCACGTTTTTAATGAGAACTCCATCCTCCTCCACATGATTTCTCATTCACTCTCCTCCACATCTTCAAAGGCAAACCACTCACACCACTCCGCTATATATACAAACATTTCCAAGCTCTACCTATCACTACAAAGCTCACTTCTCTCTCTAAAATCACCAACATCCCAGCTTTTCACCTCCGCTACTCCATATACTCGATCGCCAAGGAAGCACAACCGTCCGTCTTTCACTCCGTTTACTCGAGCGCGAGCTCATTCCCACCGCCATTCGCTTACTTCACTTGCTCGACCAAGCAGCCCCAAATCCGTTCCCATCAGCCACATTCTAAGGTTCACTCAATCCTTTGTCTCACCCAAACTTTAACTCTTTCCTCTATCTTGGTTTTGATTTGTCTGGACTCACTAACCTACTAATTTGTAGTTTTGAGTTTGATTCATTCAGTATAATGAGTTCATACAATGACCAGGTGAGCTATGCCTCCAGCCAGGATCAGGATTACAATGTTAATGAGGACGAGTCATGGTCTACATCTCTTCCAGAAAGAGAAGGTCAAGAGTACTCTCGGCTCAGAGACGACATCGCCAGCGGCAAGAAAACCATGATAGAGATATCCAGTTCGTTGAAGGACATTCCAACGAAGCCCTGGAAGACGGAGAAGAAGAACATCTCAATGGACGAGTACTGTGAGTTCTTCAGGCGTCATCACTTTGTCGGGACTAGGTACCCGCATCCAGGAACGATGATGGAGCTCGGTATCTATGAAGACATCGAGTATCTCTGTGCACAAACCAGTCTATTCACCCTCCTGAACCGTCCCTACAGAGCCTACAAGGAGGAAACAATCCAGTTTCTCTCCTCCTTCCAAGTTGAGATCTTTTCCGAGAAGAAGAAGAAGAGGGAAAGAGACTACGGGCTCGGCTACATAACCTTCACTATCCATGGCCAAGACTACATCATCACCATGAAGCAGCTGGAATCTCTCTTTGAGTTTCAGAGCGGAGTTGGCACTGGCCACCGTGTTGACAGAAAAGAGATAGTTGGTCTCTGGGAGACGATTGGAGATGATGTCAAGTTCTTCTCTTCCCGTTCCAAGAGCAACACCATCAGGAGCCCAGTCCTCCGCTACTTCCACCGCAGCCTTGCCAGTGTTCTATTCGCAAGGGAGGCAACTGGCACAATCATCAACGGAGAGATGGAAGTGTTGGTGATGGCACTGCAGGAAACCCTGGGCATAACCAAAGACAATACCGTGTTAATGGGTGACAAGTCAAACACTTCTGCTGTTTTCTTCTTACTTGGCCACTTGTGGAGCTACAAATCATGGGCAGTTGCGAATGCCAAGAAAACTACTAAAGGAAAGTTGTGTATGGGTGGGCTGATAACACCCATATTGATGGCATGTGGAGTACCCTTGGAATCACAGGAAGTCCTTCCTAAGTGGCTTGACATCGAGCATTTGAGGAAAACTACCTCTTTGGCTTGGGGAATGATAGATGAAAGGTATGCCTGGATATTTGACATTCCAGAAGCAGAAGGGGCGAAGTTTCTCCTCCCTCACCAGGCATACACCACGATCATGGACATAAGCAATATTGACTTCAAACCACCTGCTCAAATGCTCTATGGCGTGAGTGAAGTCATTCAACCTGCTGAAGAAGAAGGAGCCAATGCTGAAGAAAACAAAGCTGAGGAAGAAGAAGCGGACCCAGATATAGAGGAGTATAACACCAGGAGGTTCCACTTCGCTGAGCATATCTCGCCATCAAGGGAGAGCAAGAGTCTCGCTGAGAGCCATGAGAAGATCAATAAGCTCCAAGCCTGGTGCAAGTTCCAGGACAAGTTCATTGGTAAGTGCTTCAAGATGTGCACATCCATACAGAAGAAGTTGAACCGCTCCTCTACTAGCACTACTGCACCAAGGGTCGACCCTCCTGAAGAGATATACTCTAGACGTTATGATTCAGATGCACCAAGGGACTCAACCTTAGCACCGGTTCAAGACGTCTACGAAGTACCCAGGCAATCCACCTATGAACCAAGGGAAGCAGACACTCCCCACGCACCAGCAAGACATTCTTCTCACGAACCTAGAGAGCACAGAAGAAGAAAGAAGCAAGCACCGGTTCGCTCCAGCAGCAAGGCGAGGCTCCTCAATGCTAGGCGACCACTCAACCGCCATACTGACCGCCAAGCTGACCCTGAGATCGAGCACCATGCACCTGAGGAGGAAGAGCAACAACAAGGTCCCAACATTCCATGGGAATACACCAGAGAGGAGATGGATGACTACATCTCCAGGACCTTCAACTGAGGTACCACACTCAACCACCATTGTTTATACCATCTCTTGATTTCTTTCTTTATTTGTTTGTCCTGAGTACTCTCTTCCAAGTTTGATCACACAGAGGACTGTGTGATTCAAGTTTGGGGGAGGGCTCAGGAAGTGTTTGTTATCTAATGAAGTTTGTTCTGTTCTTATTTCAAATTTTTTGCATTGCATCTAAAGCATAGAAAAAAACCAAAAAATTTGAAAAATTACTGAAAATGATTTCATAAAAAGAGTGTTCATGTAGTTTGCATTGTCATGTAGGATTGTTTAGTATGCAATCACTTAGGACTGTTGCATCATGAAGTTTGCATTGGGGATTATGATGATATTGCCTTGTAGAAATTCTGGTTTAAGATTGAACTTAAAGCCCTTGAGCATAGTTGACTGCTGCTTGATCATCTGTGAAAAAATGAAAATTCCATGCTTAGACTTCTGTATGATTTGAAAGCAATTTCTACTTGTGTGATGCTTACATGATCTCTGAAACATCTCTATGAATTTGGACTTAAAACTGATTTAATTCTCTCGCTTATGGTATCTAAATGCATCCTCATGGTTGTCTATATGACTCATTCGGGTTTTCTTCTCCATTTTGCCAATCTATTGTGAACCCGAATGACCATTCTCACCTTTAGAATGGCTCCCCTACCCTTAACCTTAACCTTTTCTTTGAAACCTATGATTTGATTGTGTGTGAGGCCTTTTTGTTTGATAATGCAATAGGTTGTGAAACTTTGAGAGTATCGAGAACAACAAGGCTTTAACTCTTGCTTTAGGCTAGACTCCTGAACTTCATTAAGGATAGCTAATAGGTTGGGAATGAAAAGGCATAAGTGGTTAGAACAATATATGGGGTTGGTCAGTGGGTTTGAGAGAAAGAAAAGGGAATGAAAAAGAAAGGTTGATCACTAAGTGTTTTAAAAGAGTCCCTAGGGAATGAAAGTCATAAGTAAAAGCTCTAAGCCTCTAAAATAAGAGAAGTGAATAAGTTAGTTCCCCAAACAGAAAAGAAAAGTCTCAAAGTTATACAAGTACTGGGAACAAAGAAAAGTCTAAGAAAAGTTTAAAGAAAGAGCTAAGTGTTTAAAAGGATTCCCTAGGTGGCTAGTAAAAGAAAGATGATCTTATGGGTTGTGTTTTAAAGAGAGACCAAATGGTCTAAGTGGTTTCTGGGAAAAGAGAGAATGATAAGATTGAGTTAAGGGTAGATACTAGAGATTACATCTAAGATGGGTAGAGCAGCAAGAGTTGATCTTTGTAGCGTAAACTGTTCTTGGTCTTAGATAAATTTCATGACTGTCTTGCATTCCTTGTTTCTGAGAGAAAGCCACCAAAAAAATAAAACACTTGAAACCTCCCTCAAAAGCCTTTGTCCCTAAGCCGATTGAGTTTGATTCATTTACCATCTGCGAGACTGCACCAAACACTAATGAATGTTAAAGAGTTGTTTCAGCTTGATTGTGAGTTTTTGCTAATAGCTAGAAGTTGAACTAGGATCATGCATTAACATAAGTATGGAGAAGTACGAAAGAGTATATTGTTTGATCCTTGCAGCTTTGAATTATTCTCAAGGACTTTAAGTTGAATCTTTCATCTGATGCTTAACTTGGTTCTGAACCCCCACCTTCAAACATCTCCTCCAGCTTGTTCTTGATTGTTTGCTTGAGGGCAAGCAAAGACTAAGTTTGGGGGAGTTGATATGTCTATATTTTACCTGTTTTCATCATTGTTTCATACCATTCTTCATCATTTGTCATCACTTTACATGTTTAGGATAGTTTTGCATGCATACTGCATATTTGAGTTGTTTTCAGGTGCTTCGGAGCCACTTGTGAGCAGATTGAGAGAAGCAGAGCCAAATCAGACAGCACACTCGACCTACTCAATCAGACAGCACACTCGACCTACTCAGTCGAGCATGATCAGGGACAAAACAAGGAACCACTCGACCACGGTGATCGGACCGTGCTCTTCACCAAATGACTCGATCACCACTTCAACGCCACCACTCGACCACGTACTCGATCACGAGGCCGAGTACCGTCATCCTGGCCACTGAAGCAGATGCTCGACCACAACCTGCCACAACACTTGATCGCATCCTCTGTCGACATACTCGATTGTGTCAGTCGAGCATTCCCCAGCAAGCCTCCCTCAGATCACTCGAGCAGATGCTCGATCACCACCTCCACGCAGCCTCTTGATCACAAGCTTCAGAGTCTTCTCAGATCCCCACTCAACCAGACATTGAGCATAAGGAAGAGAAGAGGATGAAGCAGAACGCGAGCACATACTCGACCCAAATGCTCGATCACAACATGCCCAGAGCAAGAAAATCGCAAGGCGCCAACTTTATTCAACCTCTCTACTCGATCACAAGGGTCGAGTATATCCGTAAACCGCCCTAATACTTTGTCGTCTTGTGATTTAGGGTTTCCTAGTATTTGCTATAAATAAGTTGTTTCTCATAATTTTCAGACTAAGTTATTTTCTGCAGAACAATTAGTGTTTCTTCATCTTTGTAATCCAGATTTCTCTTAATCTATTGAGTTTTTGCTTTTGATTTCTTCTACAAAGTTGTTCATCTTGTTGAGATCTTGCTAGTAGGAAGTTTTTATGCATTTCTGGGTTTATGTTCATGTTCATGAGTTTTGAGTAGTGATTAGGGTTCTTGAGGATGGGTTAGAGTAGTTTGGAATCCTTGATCTGCTGGGTGGTTGAGTTTGATTGGTAGATCCCTTCTGGATTAGTTGTTCTTAATGCTGATTGCTTTCTGATCAACTGGAATCTGAGCCCAGACATTTCTGCACCCAAAAGGTGTTCGATGAAATGTCTGAACCACTAATTCCAGAGATTCGTGGCTCTGTACCAAGGTATTGGTTACAGGGAGCGTTTTGGCTTAGACTTGTTGTTTCGTAATGCCTGTTAGGTTAGCTCTCGTCAATGGTGATTGAGTCTGGGACTAGCTTTGCTTGAGGATCTCTGTTGCGGTAGCACTTTGATTTGGCTATTGAACTTGTTGTCTAGGGATAGTTTGTTGAGCATGTTAACCACCTGTTAGATTAAGGAGACTTCACTACTCGATTACCCCATCCTCAGGAATTTCTCTTCCATTTGATTTCTTTGTTTACATCGCTATTAATTGCTTGATCTGGTTACTTGTTGCTCAGTTTTATCATTTCTACCTTGTTTCATTTGAAGTACTCGACCACACCCAGTAGTTTGGTAACAAACTGTGCAGTCGAGTACCCTGTTTACAGTATCTGTTAAATTACTCGACCTGATACTCGACCATATCCAGTGCTTGGCATCAAGCTGTGTGATCGAGTATATTGCCTGTTATAGTTAGAATTTATGTTATCTGCATGATCGCTAGAGCTGTTAACAACACCAAAACCTGTTATTGCTTGGCTTGACTCTGTGATATCTGATTGCATCTTGATTGCTAGCATCACACCCATTTGGATTGACACCTTAAATACTACAATGACATGATAGTACTTTAAGGATAATTGATCTTAGCTAAAATCCTACTATCAAAAGGCTAACCAAGCATCTTATTGCTTCTCAAAGCTTTGTGGGTGTGGCCAAGATCCTATGAGTTTTCAGTTTTGGAGCTTCTAAACAAAGAAACACTACTTTAGCTTGTGCGTTCCGGTGGCGGTTCTAGTTCTTATACCAAATCATACACACGAGATCTAGTCTTATTTGACTCTAAAAAGGCTAACCAAGCTTCTTATTGCTTGTCAAAGCTTTGTGAGTGTAGCCGAAGTCCTATGAGTTTTCAGTTTTGGAGCTTCTAAACAGAGAAACACTACTTTAGCTTTTGGGATCCGGTTGTGGTTCTAGTTCTTATACCAAATCATACACACGGAATCTAGTCATATTTGACTCTAAAAGTGCTAACCAAGCTTCTTATTGCTTCTCAAAGCTTTGTGAGTGTCGCTGAAGTCCTATGAGTTTTCAGTTATGGAGCTTTTAAACGGAGAAAGACTACTTTAGCTTTCGGGGTCCGGTTGCGTTCTAGTTCTTATACCAAATCATACACACGAGATCTAGTCATATTTGACTCTAAAAAAGCTAATCAAGCTTCTTATTGGTTCTCGAAGCTTTGTGGGTGTGGCCAAATTCCTATGAGTTTTTAGTTTTGGAGCTTCTAAACAGAGAAACACTACTTTAGCTTGTGGGATCCGGTGGCGGTTCTAGTTCTTATACCAAATCATACACACGAGATCTTGTCATATTTGACTCTAAAAAGGCTAACCAAGCTTCTTATTGCTTCTCAAAGATTTGTGGGTATGGCCAAAGTCCTATGAGTTTTTAGTTTTGGAGCTTCTAAACAAAGAAACACTACTTTAGCTTGTGGGATCTGGTTGCGGTTCTAGTTCTTATACCAAATCATACACACGAGATCTAGTCATATTTGACTCTAAAAAAGCTAATCAAGCTTCTTATTGGTTCTCAAAGCTTTGTGGGTGTGGCCAAAGTCCTATGAGTTTTTAGTTTTGGAGCTTCTAAACAAAGAAACACTACTTTAGCTTGTGGGATCCGGTGGCGGTTCTAGTTCTTATACCAAATCATACACACGAGATCTTGTCATATTTGACTCTAAAAAGGCTAACCAAGCTTCTTATTGCTTCTCAAAGATTTGTGGGTATGGCCAAAGTCCTATGAGTTTTTAGTTTTGGAGCTTCTAAACAAAGAAACACTACTTTAGCTTGTGGGATCTGGTTGCTGTAAGAATGTGTAGATTAGGTTGGCGAGAATGGGACTAAGAGTGAGAGATTATGTTGCGGAAATGAGTATGAAAGATTAGAGAGGAAAAGATTTGATGATGAGAAAGAGAGAGATTTTCTCTCATTACTTGATTTGGCAATTACAAAGGTTACCTTTTAAAGGCTATACAAAAAAGGATATCCTATACGAATATGCTACTCTTATCCTTAACATGTACAACGGTCACAAGGACCAAACCGCGTCATAAAGTAGCTTTGTCTTCTTCCTCCTTTTAAACGCATAACGGCTCCAAGAGGAAGGGTCTAGCGGCTTCTAGAAGACTAGTGATGCTTTGAACAATGATAAGGGGCTTAAGGAGATTCAATGGGCCGAGTATACTTGTGTACGGACAGCCCCAATCTTCCCTTGTACGGACAGCCTCGATCTTACTCGTACGGAGCTTGTTGAACCGCGGGTCGTACCGCGGGTTAGCCTGATCGTCCCGCGGTACGGTCAGAATCCTCCTTCTTGAACTGCTCTCGTCCCAAACACTTCCTTTCTTGATTCTACTTGACCCGAATGACTTCTCTTGATTATTTGGTTCGATACTCCCCCTCAAGCTAACCATAGATGTATCTAGGTTAAGCTTGGATCCAAATTCAACCACCTCATTAAAAACCTTGGTGTAGAAAACCACATGGGTAAAACTACACTCAAGGGAAAAAGAGTATGGGATATTTGGCTAAGAGGATCATGGCCGAGAGAGATCAACGAGGCCAAGTTTGTGATGAATGTACTCACAAACTTTGGTGCTGGCTCCTTTGGTGAAGATGTCGGCCAATTGTTCTTCGGTTTCGGTGTAGCAAGGTAGGATTACTCCAAGTTGAACTTGTTCTCGGACCTTGTGACAATCCACCTCAATGTGCTTCGTTCTTTCATGGAACACTGAATTTGAGGCGATGTGAATGGCGGCTTGATTGTCGCAATGCATGGTGATTGGCTTTGGTGTGTCAATTCCGAAGTCTTTGAGGAGAACTTTCAACCACATAAGTTCAGTTGTGTGCTTTCTCATGGCCCGGTACTCGGCTTCACAACTTGAAAGGGAGACCACCTTTTGCTTCTTGCTTCTCCAAGTAACTAGGTTGCCACCAATGAATGTGCAATAGCCGGTGGTTGATCTCCTATCCTTTTTGTCTCCAGCATAGTCCGCATCGCAATATCCCACTAGCTCCGTGTTTTTGTTGCATCCCATCCAAATGCCTTGACCCGGAGCTCCTTTGAGATACTTGAGGATGCGATTCACCATGTTCCAATGATGTAGCGTGGGAGCTTGCATGTGTTGACTTACTACATTCACAGCAAAGCAAATGTCAGGCCTAGTAATGGTTAAATAAATGAGCTTACCTACAAGTCTTCGATATTGTGTGACATCTTCGAAAGGCTTGTTGTCAAGCTCCCCCTTACGATTGGCCTTGTAGTCATCTTCCAAGGGAGTCTTAGCCGGTTTTGCTCCAAGCTTACCTACTTGACTAAGAAGATCAAGGGTGTACTTCCTTTGAGATAAGAAGAGACCTTCCTTTGATCTACAAACTTCTATCCCAAGGAAGTACTTTAGTTCACCAAGGTCTTTTATATCAAAAACACTCTTAAGAAAGGTTTTAGTCTCTTGAATCCCTACCTTGTCATTCCCGGAGATGATAATATCATCTACATAAACGAGAATGACTATTATACCTTCCTTGCTTGGGAGAGTGAAGAGGGTGTTTTCAGCTTCCGACTTCTTGAATCCTCTTTCCAGCAAGGTTGTGCTAAGCTTGTGGTACCAAGCTCTCGGGGATTGCTTCAAACCATAGATAGCTTTCTTGAGTTTAAAGACCTTCCCGGGTGCATTATGATCTTCAAGACCCGGTGGTGGCTTCATGTAGACTTCTTCTTCAAGTTCTCCTTGAAGGAAGGCATTCTTAACATCCATTTGCCAAAGTTCCCACTCCAAGTTGGTAGCTAGAGAGAGAACCACTCTAACCGTATGGAGCTTTGCAACCGGGGCAAACGTATCCAAGTAATCCACCCCATACGTTTGAGTGAACCCTCTTGCAACAAGCCTAGCTTTGTAGCGTTCAATGTCCCCATTGCTCTTATACTTGATTGTGAAGACCCACTTGGATGTCACAGCTCTCTTGCCTTTAGGTAACTCTCCTTCTTCCCAAGTATGGTTATGTTCCATAGCTTGTCTTTCGGCGGCTATAGCTTCTCTCCATACTTGATGTTGGATAGCTTCTTCATAGGTTTGAGGAATCCAATGTTGGTCAATTTGTCCAAGGAAGACTTGATGTTCTTTGGGAAAATGAGCAATGGTACACACGGCTTGAATAGGATGAGCCACGGCTTGACTATTGTAGTAAACCCGAGTGTTCTTCCAATTTGATGGAGGGAACTTCTGTCTTTGACTTCTTCTTAGGGTTATAGGCGCTTCTTGGGATGTAGAGCCTTCATTATGATCCGATGTAGACAAATTCTCCTCTTCGGATAAAGTAGTCTCTTCCTCATGATCACTTGGAATTTCTCCCTCTTCAAGATTGTCTTCTTGAATATTTTCTTCTTCTTGTAAATGTTCTTCTTCCTCATGTTGTGATGTTTCTTGTTGTTGAGTAGGCTCCGGATTAGGATTTGGTGAGTTGGTGTGACTTTGAGAGTTGCTTACACCAAGTCTTTCCAAGATAATTCGGAGGTTGCTAGCTCTATCCGAAGGTGAATGAGTGAGATCTTGAATGTCGTCCCAATTCTTTTCTTCATAGTAGCCTTTACCCTCAACAAACTTCACATCTCTTGAAACAAGAACTTTCCTTGTTTCCGGTATATAGCACTTGTATCCTTTTTGTGTGATTGAGTACCCGATAAACATGCCCTTGACACTCTTAGGTTCGAGTTTGTTTCTTTGTTCACCTATAAGGACAAAGCAAACACAACCAAACACACGTAAGTGATTGATAGACGGTTTATTCTTGTTAAGTACCTCAAAGGGAGAGGAATCTTGTAGGATCTTGGTTGGGGTCCGGTTGATCAAGTAGCAAGCTAGGACCACCGCATCACTCCAAAAACGTTTAGGAACATTGGTGTGGAACATCATCGATCTTGCCACTTCCATGAGATGCCTATTCTTCCTCTCCGCTACTCCGTTTTGTTGTGGTGTATAAGGGCAGCTTGTTTGATGGATTATCCCGTGCTTGGCCAAATGTTGCTTGAAGGCATGACTTGTATATTCACCACCATTATCGGACCTAAAGATTTTGTCTTGGCATTGTAATGGTTAGTGACATAGTTTTGAAAGTTGATAAAAGCCTCAAGAACTCTATCTTTAGAAGGTAACAAAGTTAACCAAGTCTATTTAGACTTCTCATCAATGAATGTAACATAGTATTTCTGATTTTCTCTAGATAAACAAGGTGAAGTCCAAACATCCGAATGAACCAAATCAAAACAATTCTCATAAATAGTATTAGACTTGGGAAATACGGATTTGCAATGTTTACCAAGAATACAAGCCTCACATTCATTATTCTTAAAGGAAATACTTGGTAACAAAAGACCTAAAGCACGAGAATGAGGATGTCCTAATCTAGCATGCCAAATAGCATTATTCGCATTAACAAGAATTGAGCTAAAGTGAGAAGATAGAGGAGTGGAAAGTTTTGTATCTTCAAGAACATAAAGACCGTCCTTTGTACCTCCATGACCAAGCACTCTACTAGTCTCAATATCCTGAAAATGAACATCATTAGGACCAAAGATAGCATAGCAATTAAGGTCGGTAGTAGCTTTCTTAACGGATAACAAGTTCGAAGTGAAAGTAGGCATATAGAAAGCTTTAAACTTTTTGCTAAACAATTCTAAGTCTCCTACTCCTTTAACCGGAATCTTATCACCATTAGCAATTATGACATTTCCTAAAGCCGGTTCAATGTTGTTCATCAATTTAGAGTCACTAATCATATGGTGAGAGGCTCCCGAATCAACAATAAGAGGGTTTAAAGCACTAAGAGCATGATAAGCGTTACCGGAAGACTCTTTGAGAGCCTTGATGAGTGCATCGAGGTCGGAGCGTCTCACTAGGTCGGAAGAAGCCATCATTGCAGCTCCATTTCCTCCCAAGGCTTGACTTGATGCTCCGGCTTGCTCTTGGCCTCCAAGGTTCCCTCCGGTAGCTTGGTTAGCTCTCGGCTCCCTTCTTGCTGGTTTGAGGTGAGGGTGAAGGATCCAGCACTTTTCTTTGGCATGTCCACTCCGTTTGCAATGATCACACCATGGAGCTTTCCCGCGGTTGGCATTGAAATTCCCACGGTTGGCGGATGCTAGCTCACTTGAGTTACCCGAGACCAGCTCTCCTTTGCTGCCAAACAGCCCGAGAGATCCTTGCTCCTTTTGGATTTGAGAACACACTTCTTCAAGGTTCTGGAGCTTGTCGGCACGGAGGAGATGCTTGATGAGATCGTTGTACGCCGGACTCAAGGTAAAGAGTAGACCAAAGACCTTGTCTTGCTCACGCCTCTCATTGATGACCGCCGGATCAAGGGTGCTGGGTCTCAACATCTCAAGCTCTGCCCAAAGGGACCGAAACTTCCCAAAGTGTTGAGTAAACTCCATGTCTCCTTGGGTCAGCTCGTTGATGGCCTTCTTGATCTCAAACACACGACTTAGATTGGATTGGTTTCCAAAGACATTTTGCAAAGTTTCCCAAAGATCCTTGGGAGTCTCACAATAGGAGTATCCTTCAAGGATTGATGCTTCAAGCGAGTTTTGGAGAACGGATAAGACCATTTGGTCTTCTTGGAACCACTTGTCTTCATCAACAAGGGCGATCTCCAAGCCATCTTCGTTCGTGGTTGTCTCTCTTGGCGCTTCACTCTTGATGATGTGAGGCCAGAATCCACGACCGCACAAGATGGTCTTCATGGTTCTTGCCCAAAGCAAGTAGTTTCCTCCTTTGAGGGTGACCGGAGCACGAATCTTGGTGTTCTCCATGGTGAGTGTAGACTTAATCGAAAAGAGAATGGAGATTGGAGAAGAAGAAGAAGATTTGCAAAAAGAGTTTCGGAGAATAGAGTATGTGGAGCTTTATGGCTCTGATACCATGTAAGAATGTGGAGATTAGGTTGGCGAGAATGGGACTAAGAGTGAGAGATTATGTTGCGGAAATGAGTGTGAAAGATTAGAGAGGAAAAGATTTGATGATGAGAAAGAGAGAGATTTTCTCTCATTACTTGATTTGGCAATTACAAAGGTTACCTTTTAAAGGCTATACAAAAAAAAGGATATCCTATACGAATATGCTACTCTTATCCTTAACATGTACAATGGTCACAAGGACCAAACCGCGTCATAAAGTAGCTTTGTCTTCTTCCTCCTTTTAAACGCGTAACGGCTCCAAGAGGAAGGGTCTAGCGGCTTTTAGAAGACTAGTGATGCTTTGAACAATGATAAGGGGCTTAAGGAGATTCAATGGGCCGAGTATACTTGTGTACGGACAGCCCCAATCTTCCCTTGTACGGACAGCCTCGATCTTACTCGTACGGAGCTTGTTGAACCGCGGGTCGTACCGCGGGTTAGCCTGATCGTCCCGCGGTACGGTCAGAATCCTCCTTCTTGAACTTCTCTCATCCCAAACACTTCCTTTCTTGATTCTACTTGACCCGAATGACTTCTCTTGATTATTTGGTTCAATAGTTGCGGTTCTAGTTCTTATACCAAATCATACACACGAGATCTAGTCATATTTAACTCTAAAAACGCTAACCAAGCTTCTTATTGGTTCTCATAGCTTTGTGGGTGTCGCCAAAGTCCTATGAGTTTTCAGTTTTGGAGCTTCTAAACAAAGAAACACTACTTTAGCTTGTGGGATCCGGTGGCGGTTCTAGTTCTTATTCCAAATCATACACACGAGATCTCGTCATATTTGACTATAAAAAGGCTAACCAAGCTTCTTATTGCTTCTCAAAGCTTTGTGGGTGTGGCCAAGGTCCTATTAGTTTTTAGTTTTGGAGCTTCTAAACAAAGAAACACTACTTTAGCTTGTGGGATCCGGTGGCGGTTCTAGTTCTTATACCAAATCATACACACGAGATCTCGTCATATTTGACTCTAAAAACGCTAACCAAGCTTCTTATTGCTTCTTAAAGCTTTGTGGCTGTGGCCAAAGTCCTATGAGTTTTCAGTTTTGGAGCTTCTAAACAAAGAAACACTACTTTAGCTTGTGGGATCCGGTGGCGGTTCAAGTTCTTATACCAAATCATACACACGAGATCTAGTCATATTTGACTCTGAAAAGGCTAACCAAGCATCTTATTGCTTCTCAAAGCTTTGTGGGTGTGGCCAAGGTCCTATGAGTTTTCAGTTTTGGAGCTTCTAAACAAAGAAACACTACTTTAGCTTGTGCGTTCCGGTGGCGGTTCTAGTTCTTATACCAAATCATACACACGAGATCTAGTCTTATTTGACTCTAAAAAGGCTAACCAAGCTTCTTATTGCCTGTCAAAGCTTTGTGAGTGTAGCCGAAGTCCTATGAGTTTTCAGTTTTGGAGCTTCTAAACAGAGAAACACTACTTTAGCTTTGGGATCCGGTTATGGTTCTAGTTCTTATACCAAATCATACACACGGAATCTAGTCATATTTGACTCTAAAAATGCTAACCAAGCTTCTTATTGCTTCTCAAAGCTTTGTGAGTGTCGCCGAAGTCCTATGAGTTTTCAGTTTTGGAGCTTTTAAACCGAGAAAGACTACTTTAGCTTTAGGGGTCCGGTTGCGTTCTAGTTCTTATACCAAATCATACACACGAGATCTAGTCATATTTGACTCTAAAAAAGCTAATCAAGCTTCTTATTGGTTCTCGAAGCTTTGTGGGTGTGGCCAAAGCCCTATGAGTTTTTAGTTTTGGAGCTTCTAAACAGAGAAACACTACTTTAGCTTGTGGGATCCGGTGGCGGTTCTAGTTCTTATACCGAATCATACACACGAGATCTTGTCATATTTGACTCTAAAAAGGCTAACCAAGCTTCTTATTGCTTCTCAAAGATTTGTGGGTATGGCCAAAGTCCTATGAGTTTTTAGTTTTGGATCTTCTAAACAAAGAAACACTACTTTAGCTTGTGGGATCTGGTTGCGGTTCTAGTTCTTATACCAAATCATACACACGAGATCTAGTCATATTTAACTCTAAAAACGCTAACCAAGCTTCTTATTGGTTCTCATAGCTTTGTGGGTGTCGCCAAAGTCCTATGAGTTTTCAGTTTTGGAGCTTCTAAACAAAGAAACACAACTTTAGCTTGTGGGATCCGGTGGCGGTTCTAGTTCTTATACCAAATCATACACACGAGATCTAGTCATATTTGACTCTAAAAAGGCTAACCAAGCATCTTATTGCTTCTCAAAGCTTTGTAGGTGTGGCCAAAGTCCTATGAGTTTTCAGTTTTGGAGCTTCTAAACAAAGAAACACTACTTTAGCTTGTGGGATCCGGTGGCGGTTCTAGTTCTTATACCAAATCATACACACGAGATCTAGTCTTATTTGACTCTAAAAAGGCTAACCAAGCTTCTTATTGCTTCTCAAAGCTTTTTGAGTGTAGCCGAAGTCCTATGAGTTTTCAGTTTTGGAGCTTCTAAACGGAGAAAGACTACTTTAGCTTGTGGGATCCGGTTGGGGTTCTAGTTCTTATACCAAATCATACACACAGAATCTAGTCATATTTGACTCTAAAAATGCTAACCAAGCTTCTTATTGCTTCTCAAAGCTTTGTGAGTGTCGCCGAATTCAAGAACTGCACGTCTTAGGAATTCAAGAAGGCATTCTTAACAAAGTTCTTCTCCAATTCAAGAACTGCACGTCTTAGGAATGAAATCTCCAGTTTTAGCCAAAAGCAGTTTGAATCCATTTGTGAGGCCTGGGAGAGATTCAAAGGCTACACTATACAGTGTCCACACCATGGTTTCAAGAAAGCTTCACTACTCAGCACACTCTACAGGGGAGTTTTGCCCAAGATCAGAATGTTGCTAGACACTGCCTCTAATGGGAATTTCTTGAATAAGGACGTTGAGGAAGGCTGGGAATTGATAGAGAACTTAGCTCTATCTGATGGTAACTATAACGAGGATTTTGATCGCTCCAACAGAGGTATTGGAGATCCGGATGCAAAGCATACTAAAGAGATGGTAAAGGCTCTCAACGACAAGCTGGATAAATTTCTGCTTACTAACCAGAAACCAGTCCACTATATCACTGAAGAAGAGCACTATCAAATCCAAGAGGGGGAGAATACTCAGGCTGCAGAAGTCAGCTACATTCAGAACCAAGGTGGCTACAACAAGGGCTACAACCCCTACCAGCATGCTCATCCAAATCTATCTTACCAGAGCATGAATGTTGCAAACCCTCAAGATCAGGTTTACCCTCAGCAACAACAGAACCAGTCCAAGCCATTCATACCATACAATCAAAGCTTTGTCCCAAAGCAGCAGTTTAGTGGCGGTTATCAACAATATCATCCACCACCCGGTTTTGCACAGCAACCCCAGCAATGATCTACATGTCAAGATTGAGGCTCTAAACTCCAGGATTAAGTACATGGAGAGCCAAGTTGCCTCTACTTCTGCACCTCAGAATCCAGGGCAACTGCCAGGGAAAGCTATTCAGCATCAGAAAGGTCATGTTAATGCTATTCACCTTCGCAGTGGTCGAGAGCTGCAAACTCGACCTAGCATAGCTCCTGTCACTGAGGACAGTGAGATTCAAGAAGGGGAGGATTTCATTCAGCATGAAACTCAAGTAGAAGACACCACTAGGCTTGACCCGGATAGTGTACATAGGGATCAAGCTAAGAGTCCCCAAATCGAAAAACCAACTGTTGATAAGGGTAAGAAGAAAGCTTTCGTTCCACCACCCTACAAGCCCAAAATACCATTCCCAGGAAGATTCAAGAGGGATATCATTGAGAAGTACAGGGCCATGTTTGCTAAACACATCAAGGAGATTGAATTAAGGATGCCTCTCATTGATGCTTTCATGCTGATTCCGGATTCTCACACGTACTTGAAGGACATGATAATGGAGAGAATTAAGGAAGTGCAAGGGATGGAGAGTCATGAGTGCAGTGAAATCATCCAAACGAAGATTATTCCCAAGAAATTGGGACATCCTGGTTCGTTTACTCTACCTTGTTCTCTAGGCACTTTGGCCTTCAGTAACTGCCTTGCGATCTAGGTGCTTTTAAAAGTCTCATGCCTCTCTCCGTGGCCAAGAGACTGGGTTTCAGCAAGTATAAACCTTGCAACATCTCCTTGATCCTGGCTGATGAGTCTATAAGATTTCCTCATGGGTTATTAGAAGATTTGCCTATTAAGATTGGAAATGCTGAAATCCCTACAGACTTCATAGTGCTAGAAATGGATGAACCAAAAGATCCTTTAATCTTAGGAAGGCCCTTCTTAGCCACTGCTGGAGCTGTCATTGATGTTAAGAATGGGAAGATTGATCTTAATCTGGGAAATGATTTCACAATGAAGTTTGACATCAATGATGCCACGAGGAAGCCAACAATTGAAGGACAGACCTTCGTAGTTAAGGTAATGGATTGCCTAGCTGATGAACAGCTAGAGGAGGTTGCTGAGGAAGATCACCAACAAACTTCTTTGACTAAGAGTGGTGAAGCAGGATATCTTCTCACTGAAACTTTGAGCTGTGGTAAGTCACTAGATTCACACAAGGAAGTAGTAGGGTCAGAGGTCTTTAAAGGCTTGATTGGGTCAAAAACAGTGGTTAAGACAGCATATGAAGCAAGCTCAACACATGCTCAACCAACTGACTCGAGTATACATTTGAGCAAGCCTACAACTCGTCTAGAGAACTCTAGCTCGACCAAACATCGTGATAAGCTGCTAGAGTCTAGCAATTCTGCTCCAGATGGCTGGTTAAAACTCAAGGAGAGGTCCAAATGGCAGGATAAAGCCATAAGGGAGCTAACAGGCACTGTGAGAGAGCTGAAGGATCAAATCAAGAAGCTCCATGGGATAGCCAACCAAGTACCACTCCCAATAAAGGACGTCCCAAGTGATGAAGCATCCACTCTGGTCAGCAAAAAGGGGAGTGAATTCACTTCAGCATGGTCTATAGAAGAAGACTATCCAGTTGCTCAACAAGAAGCTTACTATGAGAAAAGGGCCATTGAGTACTCAACTTCAGATTTATCAAGAGAGCCTGCTAAGCTAGATGATTCATCCACCTGCAGGACAGAGGAGACCTCATTTGCTCTCTACAATCCACCCTAAGCTCATTCAGTGTGAGAAGTCAAGCTAAAGACTTTAAACAAGCTCACTTGGGAGGAATTCCCATGTTTATCTTTGTAAATAGCTCTTTATCTCTTGTTATTTTTAATGTGTTTTTGTAGTGTCTGTGATTTTCAGGAATTATTCGAATTGGAGTCAGAGGAATAGAGAAGGAGCAGACTCGATGTGCCCTACTCGACTACAAGTCGAGCTTGCCCCTTGGTGTCACTCCAAACCAAAACCAAAGCCCTACTCGACGTACCTGCTATTTGAGACGTCGAGTTAGCCCATGAAGCCCACCAGTACCAGGTCAATCACCTCCTTCTTCACCCATCCATGAGGTAACAACTCCAATTCACCATTGTATATACGACATTTCATTTTGTTTCTCTGTTGGTTTGCCCTGAGTACTCTCTTCCAAATGCTTGTTACACAGAGGACTGTGTAATTTAAGTTTGGGGGAGGGCTCAGGGAGTATTTGACATTGCGTTTTGTTTTTCTTATTTCAAATTTTGCATCATTGCATCTAAGGCATAGAAAAACCATAAAAATTTGAAATTTTTCGAAAATAATTTCACAAAAACAGAGTGTTCATATAGCTTGCATTGTCATTTTAGGATTGTTTTAGTATGCTTTCACTTAGGACTGTTGCATCATTAATTTGCATTGGAGATTATGATGATTATAACCTTGTAAATATGCCTATTCACTGAGTAGAACTCAGTGCCCTGGTTGTTAGTTCTCTAATGCATAATCGACTGAACTTGAAGTAAGACCGCACCATCTTTTGAATTCAACGCTTGACTTTCTTGTTTTTAGTCGAATCTCGCTTTGATCTGATGCCATTCCCTATCTATTTGAACTTGAATTTTGACTTATAATTATCATGTTGTGCATTGTGCTATGAACTCATGGATACCTTAAAATACTTGGACTTTCTTTTACCTTTTGATCACTCTTGCTAGTCCAAGTAGCTGACTCCCATCTTTCGAGCAGTTATTCCCCACCCTTAGCCTTAACCTTCTTTCAAGCCATTTATCATTTGTGTGTGAATGTGAGGCCTTATTCCGATTGAGCTTGGTAGAAAGTGTTAGGTCTGTAACGACAAGGATAGTATCTCATGTAGTTCTGGTTCACGTTATCTGGACCAGATACTTAATTCTGGGTTTGGGTTGTGTTTAAAAGAAAGAAAAGGTTGTGTTCATCATTGAAAGAAAAGGAAAGGGAAAAGAGTCCTAAGGAGAAGTAGCTAAAGTAAGAGAAGTCTAGTGATACTAGGATTTTTACTATCAATTACCCTAATATACTTTCATGTCATTGCAGTATAAGAGGTTATCAATCCAATCAGGTGCTCTTACTATCAATCAAGATGTGATCAGAGAATACTAAGTCAAGCCAAGCAGAATAGAGGTTTGTTTATCTAACAATCCTAAGCGATCATGCATAAACGATAAAACTACAGAACAAGAGTGATCATGCATAAAGAGAAAGAACTATCAATACTAAGCAGCAATAAGCAACAGGTAAAGAGACAAGTAAATCAAATGAGATAAAAGGTCTTGAGGATAGGGTAATCGATTATAGCAGTCTCCTTAATCTACTTAGGTGGTTAACAATCCAAACAGGCTATCCCTAGACAATAGATTCAACTACAGACCAATTCACTCTCATGACAGAGATCCTCAAGCAATACCAGTTCCAGACCTAATCATCATTAGCGAAATCTAGCAAAGCAGGCAATAAGATTCAATCTAATATAGTCAATAAACATTCTAAACATCCAATCTCTTGGGCTAGAGTATGTAAATCTCTGGAGTAGTTGGTTCAGACATTTCATCGAACACCTGGTGGGTGTGGAAATGTCTGGGTTCAAATCCCAGTTGATCAAAAAGGAATAAGCACTAAGTACTACTAATCCAGAAGGGATTCAAGCAATTCTACACTTAACCACCTAAATAAACTAAGGATTCCACACCTAATCTATCCCATCCTCAAGAACCCTAATCCACTACTCAGACATGCTCAAGAACACAAACCCAGAAAATTGCACAAACCCAGAAATCGATAAAAACTTCATATGTTGTAGATCAAAGCAAGATAAACAACTTTGCAGAAGGAAATAATTGCAAAAACTCAAAGGATCAAAAGTAATTTGGATTACAAAAAGTTGCAGAAAATATTGCTCATAGGCTAAAAACGAGATATTTTTGGCAAAGCCCTAAGAGGTCTATTTATAGCAAAAGTAGAAAACCCTAGTACACAAAACGACAAAATAGAAAGTCGGTTTAGGGTCTACTCGAGCTGATACTCGAGTGGCTTGGTCGAGTAGTCCATTCTTCAAAGGTTGCATCTTGCTCGGGTAAGTCTCTCAGGTCCAGTTCGAGTAGCCTGTTCGAGTAGGTTGGTCGAGTATGTCTTGGTCTTCTCTTCAGAAATCTGCTCGAGTACACTGCTCTGGCTCTGCTCGAGTACACTGCTCGAGTACACTGCTCTGGCTCTGCTCGAGTACACTGCTTGAGTACACTACTCTGGAACTGCTCTGGCACTGCTCTTGCACTGCTCGAGTACACTGCTCGAGTACACTACTCTAGAACTGCTCTGGCACTGCTCCTTAGTACCTGAATGTACCAGATACAACTCCAAAATGCAAGAATGCATGCTATGCTAATGTAGAATACTCTAAGTATGCAAAGTGATGCAAAATGACTACAAATGACAGTAAATAAGAGTGAATACTAAGCTAAATGCATAGCAAATGTATGCTAAAAAGAGGTAAAATACAGAGATATCAACTCCCCCAAACTTAGCTTTTGCTTGCCCTCAAGCAAACAAATAGAACTAAGCTGGAGAAGAGGTTTGAAGGTGGGGATTCATAACCAAAACATGCATATAGAGTAAGTGAATTCAATGTCCAGGTTGCTAATTCTAGAATGCAAGGTTGACTGATCCCTACTTAAAAACATTAGCCATCTCCTTCACATCTCAACCTAACCTCTGCCTTAATCAAATCAAGCATTCAAATCTGCACATTCCCTTTAACATTTATTAAGTAGGAACCGTGAATCATACTATGCAATGGATATGAACACATTTGTCTAAAGGGTAAAGGTTTTAGAGACAAAGATGGTCCCTTAAAGATCTGGTTTAAATCGCAACAGGGGATCTCTCAAGAATGATTGAGCTTTAGTAGAATGCTAAAGGTGAATATCAAGTTATGCATACAAGGATAAGACCCCATCTACCCAGAATGTAATCAATATCAACCCAAATAGAGGTCCTATTTCTAATCCCAGAATCATGAACTTAACTCTACCCTTTTGCATTCAAAGCATTTACAGACTTTACTCAAATCATCCCTTTTCTTTTCTTTGCTTTCTATCCTAGGAGAAGCTTTCTTTTTCTTTGCTCTGTCTAGCGGATTAGGATTTCTTTAACAACTAGGGTTCTTTTTTCTTTCTTCTTATAACACAAGGCTTTTTGGCCTTTCTCTTTAAGCTATTACAGAACCCTTTTCTTTACTTTAACACTCCCAAATCCTTTACTAGACTTTATTTTACTTTAGCTACTTCTCCTAAGGACTCATTTCCCTTTTCTTTTCTTTCAGTGATGAACACAACCTTTTCTTTCTTTTAAGCACAACCGAAACCCAGAATTAAGCACCCACCTAGTCCTATCTAGTCCAGATAACGTGAACTAGAACTACATGAGATACTATCCTTGTCGGTACAGACCTAACACTTTCTACCAAGCTCAACGAAATAAGGCCTCACAGTCACACACAAATGATAAATGGCTTGAAAGAAGGTTAAGGTTTAGGGTAGGGAATAACTGCTCCAAAGATGGGAGTCAGCTACTTGGACTAGCAAGAGGGATCAAAAGGTAAAAGAAAGTCCAAGTATTTTAAGGTAACCATGAGTTCATAACACAATGCACAGTATGATAATTGCAAGTCAAAATTCAGGTTCAAATTGATAGGGAAAGGCATCAGATCAAAGCGAGTTTCAACTAAGAACAAGAAAATCAAGCTTCGAATTCAAAAGATGGTGCGGTCTTACTTCAAGTTCAATCGATTATGCATTAGAGAACTAACAACCTGGGCACTGAGTTCTACTTAGTGAATAAGCATATTTACAAGGTTATAATCATCATAATCTCCAATGCAAATGCATGATGCAATAGCCCTAAGTGAAAGCATACTAAAACAACCCTAAAATGACAATGCAAGCTATATGAACACTCTGTTTTTGTGAAATCATTTTCAGAAATTTTTCAAATTTTTTTGGTTTTTTCTATGCCTTAAATGCAATGCAGATTATATGATGCAAAATTTGAAATAAGAACAGAAAACACAATGTCAAATACTCCCTGAGCCCTCCCCCAAACTTAAATTACACAGTCCTCTGTGTAACAAGCATTTGGAAGAGAGTACTCAGGGCAAACCAACAGATAAACAAAATGAAAGATGATATAAACAATGGTGAAGTAGAGTTGTTACCTGGTCTAAGTAAAGAAAGCAGAGACGTAGTCATCCATGCTCTCACTCGTGTAGCTCCAAAGTACTGGCTGGGATGCTCTCGGGACAGTGTGCTCGGGTATCTGCTCGGGTTGCTGCTCGAGTGGTGTACTCGAGTACAGTACTCGAGTACTGTAGCGTTTCTGCAAAAAAATTTCTGAGCTTTTCCTGAACCAAAACCTTTCCCCTTTTTCCTGAAAATCACAGACACTACAAAAACACATCAAAAATAACAAGAGATAAAGAGCTATTTACAAGGATAAACATGGGAATTCCTCCCAAGTGAGCTTGTTTAAAGTCTTTAGCTTGACTTCTCACACTGAATAAGCTTAGGGTGGGTTGTAGAGAGGAAGTGAGGTCTCCTCTGTCATGCAGGTGGATGAATCATCTGGCTTAGCAGGCTCTCTTGATAAATCTGCAGTTGAGTACTCAATGGCCCTTTCCTCATAGTAAGCTTCTTGTTGAGCAACTGGATAGTCTTCTTCTGTAGACCATGCTGAAGTGAATTCACTCCCCTTTGCGCTGACCAGAGTAGACGCTTCATCATTTGGGAAGTCCTTGATTTGGAGTGGTTTTTGGTTGGCTATCCCATGGAGCTTCTTGATTTGATCCTTCAGCTCTCTCACAGTGTCAGTTAGCTCCCTTATGGCTTTATCCTGCCATTTAGACCTCCTCTTGAGTTCTAACCAGCCATCTTGCACAGAATTGCTAGACTCTAGCAGCTTATCACGATGTTTGGTCGAGCTAGAGTTCTCCAGACTAGTTGAGGGCTTGCTCAAGTGTATACTCGAGTAACTTGGTTGAGCATGTGTTGAGCTTGCTTCATATGCCACCTTAACCTCTGCTTTTGACTCAATCAAGCCTTTAAAGACCTCTGACCCTGCTACTTCCTTGTGTGAGTCTAGTGACTTACCACATCTCAAGGTTTCAGTGAGAAGATATCCTGCTTCACCACTCTTAGTCAAAGAAGTTTTTTGGTGATCTTCCTCAGCAACCTCCTCTAGCTGTTCATCAGCTAGGCAATCCATTACCTTAACTACGAAGGTCTGTCCTTCAATTGTTGGCTTCCTCGTGGCATCATTGATGTCAAACTTCATTGTTAAATCATTTCCCAGATTAAGATCAATCTTCCCATTCTTAACATCAATGACAGCTCCAGCAGTGGCTAAGAAGGGCCTTCCTAAGATTAAAGGATCTTTTGGTTCATCCATTTCTAGCACTATGAAGTCTGTAGGGATTTCAGCATTTCCAATCTTAATAGGCAAATCTTCTAATAACCCATGAGGAAATCTGATAGACTCATCAGCCAGGATCAAGGAGATGTTGCAAGGTTTATATTTGTTGAAACCCAGTCTCTTGGCCACGGAGAGAGGCATGAGACTTTTAAAAGCACCTAGATCGCAGAGGCAGTTACTGAAGGCTAAAGTGCCTAGAGAGCAAGGTAGAGTAAACGAACCAGGATCTCCCAATTTCTTGGGAATAATCTTCGTTTGGATGATTTCACTGCACTCATGACTCTCCATCCCTTGCACTTCCTTAATTCTCTCCATTACCATGTCTTTAAAGAACTTGTGAGAATCCGGAATAAGCATGAAAGCATCAATGAGAGGCATCCTTAATTCAATCTCCTTGATGTGTTTAGCAAACATGGCTCTGTACTTCTCAATGATATCCCTCTTGAATCTTCCTGGGAATGGTATTTTGGGCTTGTAGGGTGGTGGAACGAAAGCTTTCTTCTTACTCTTATCAACAACTGGTTCTTTGATCTGGGGGCTCTGGACTTGATCACGAGGTACAGTCTCTTGGTCTAGCTTAGTGGTGTCTTCTACTTGAGTTTCATGCTGAATGAAATCCTCCCCCTCTTGAATCTCACTGTCCTCAGTGACAGGTGCGGGGCTAGGTCGAGTTTGCAGCTCTCGACCACTGCGAAGGTGAATAGCATTAACATGACCTTTCTGATTCTGAATAGCTTTCCCTGGCAGTTGCCCTGGATTCGTAGGCGCAGAAGTAGAGGCAACTTGGCTCTCCATGTACTTAATCCTAGAGTTTAGAGCCTCAAACTTGATATTGAGATCATTGAAGGAGCAGTCTACTTTGTTGTGGATCTCAGCCATTTTCTTATCACCAGCTGCTTGACCGTGTAGAATCTGCTGAAGCATTTGTTTCATCTCTTGATCTTGTGCAGGTGGAGCTTGTTGGGGTTGCTGTGCAAAACCGGGTGGTGGATTATATTGTTGATAACCGCTATTAAACTGCTGCTTTGGGACAAAGCCTTCATTGTATGGTATGAATGGCTTGGACTGGTTCTGTTGTTGCTGAGGGTAAACCTGATCCTGAGGGTTTGCAACATTCGTGCTCCGGTAAGATAGATTTGGATGAGCATGCTGGTAGGGGTTGTAGCCCTTGTTGTAGCCACCTTGGTTCTGAATGTAGCTGACTTCTGCAGCCTGAGTATTCTCCCCCTCTTGGATTTGATAGTGCTCTTCTTCAGTGATATAGTGGACTGGCTTCTGTTGGGTAAGCAGTAATTTATCCAGCTTTTCGTTGAGAGCATGAATCATCTCCTTATTATGCTTTGCATCCGGATCTCCAATACCTCTGTTGGAGCGATCAAAATCCTCGTTATAGTTACCATCAGATAGAGCTAAGTTCTCTATCAATTCCCAGCCTTCCTCAACATCCTTATTCAAGAAATTCCCATTAGAGGCAGTGTCTAGCAACATTCTGATCTTGGGCAAAACTCCCCTGTAGAGTGTGCTGAGTAGTGAAGCCTTCTTGAAACCATGGTGTGGACACTGTATAGTGTAGCCTTTGAATCTCTCCCAGGCCTCACAAATGGATTCAGACTGCTTTTGTGAAAAACTGGAGATTTCATTCCGTAGACGTGCAGTTCTTGAATTGGAGAAGAACTTTGTTAAGAATGCCTTCTTGCAATCATCCCAAGATGTGATGGAGCCAGCAGGTAGTGTCTTCTCCCAGTGGTGTGCTTTGTCTCCCAGCGAGAAGGGAAACAGACGCAGCTTGAAGCTGTCTTCACTAACACCATTGATCTTGGTGAGGCTGCAGAGCCTATCAAAATTATCCAAGTGATCCAAGGGGTCTTCCAGAGGCAACCCATGAAACTTGTTACCTTGAATCATTGAGATCAATCCACTCTTGATCTCGAAATTGTTGTTCTGGACAGGTGGTGGAACGATGCCCTGTCTCTGTTGATGGTTGCGTGGTGCATCACCATCACCAATGTTCCTTGGTATCCCAACTCCCTGATTGTCTTGATCTTGTTCGTCCATAGCAGCTGGATTGTGTTGTTCACAACCGTCTCTGTCTCTACGCTCTCTCAACTCACGAGCTAAACGATTGATGTTGTCTCTGTAGCTGATGAGATTGTCAGAACCTTTGGAACGAGTTTGCATGCACGTGTTGAGTTGGTACTCGAGCTAGTGCCTGGAACACAAAAAACAAGTAGTTGAAGAGAGTAGTTAGTAGCCAAAGTAAAGAAAGAACTTGATCTTAGCAATTCTAAAATCTTGAATGTAACAAGCAGACACCCAAATGGCAACGGCGCCAAATTGATACTAGGATTTTTACTATCAATTACCCTAATATACTTTCATGTCATTGCAGTATAAGAGGTTATCAATCCAATCAGGTGCTCTTACTATCAATCAAGATGTGATCAGAGATAACTAAGTCAAGCCAAGCAGAATATTGTTTTGTTATCTAGCAATACTAAGCGATCATGCATAAGCAGTATAAGAGGTTATCAATCCAATCAGGTGCTCTTACTATCAATCAAGATGTGATCAGAGAATACTAAGTCAAGCCAAGCAGAATATTGTTTTGTTTATCTAACAATCCTAAGCGATCATGCATAAACGATAAACCTACAGAACAGGAGTGATCATGCATAAAGAGAAAGAACTATCAATACTAAGCAGCAATAAGCAACAGGTAAAGAGACAAGTAAAGAGATAAGCAATCAAATGAGATAAAAGGTCCTGAGGATAGGGTAATCGATTATAGCAGTCTCCTTAATCTACTTAAGTGGTTAACAATCCAAACAGGCTATCCCTAGACAATAGATTCAACTACAGACCAATTCACTCTCATGACAGAGATCCTCAAGCAATACCAGTTCCAGACCTAATCATCATTAGCGAAATCTAGCAAAGCAGGCAATAAGATTCAATCTAATATAGTCAATAAACATTCTAAACATCCAATCTCTTGGGCTAGAGTATGTAAATCTCTGGAGTAGTTGGTTCAGACATTTCATCGAACACCTGGTGGGTGTGGAAATGTCTGGGTTCAAATCCCAGTTGATCAAAAAGGAATAAGCACTAAGTACTACTAATCCAGAAGGGATTCAAGCAATTCTACACTTAACCACCTAAATAAACTAAGGATTCCACACCTAATCTATCCCATCCTCAAGAACCCTAATCCACTACTCAGACATGCTCAAGAACACAAACCCAGAAAATTGCACAAACCCAGAAATCGATAAAAACTTCATATGTTGTAGATCAAAGCAAGATAAACAACTTTGCAAAAGAAAATAATTGCAAAAACTCAAAGGATCAAAAGTAATTAGGATTACAAAAAGTTGCAGAAAATATTGCTCAGAGGCTAAAAACGAGATATTTTTGGCAAAGCCCTAAGAGGTCTATTTATAGCAAAAGTAGAAAACCCTAGTACACAAAACGACAAAATAGAAAGTCGGTTTAGGGTCTACTCGAGCTGATACTCGAGTGGCTTGGTCGAGTAGTCCATTCTTCAAAGGTTGCATCTTGCTCGGGTAAGTCTCTCAGGTCCAGTTCGAGTAGCCTGTTCGAGTAGGTTGGTCGAGTATGTCTTGGTCTTCTCTTCAGAAATCTGCTCGAGTACACTGCTCTGGCTCTGCTCGAGTACACTGCTCGAGTACACTGCTCTGGCTCTGCTCGAGTACACTGCTTGAGTACACTACTCTGGAACTGCTCTGGCACTGCTCTTGCACTGCTCGAGTACACTGCTCGAGTACACTACTCTAGAACTGCTCTGGCACTGCTCCTTAGTACCTGAATGTACCAGATACAACTCCAAAATGCAAGAATGCATGCTATGCTAATGTAGAATACTCTAAGTATGCAAAGTGATGCAAAATGACTACAAATGACAGTAAATAAGAGTGAATACTAAGCTAAATGCATAGCAAATGTATGCTAAACAGAGGTAAAATACAGAGATATCATCTAGTAAAGGATTTGGGTGTGCTAAAGTAAAGTAAAAAGGGTTCTGTAAATAGCTTAAAGAGATTGGGCAAAAGCCTTGTGTTTATAAGAAGAAAGAAAAGGGAACCCTAGTTGTTAAAGAATCCTAATCCGCTAGACAGAGCAAAGTAAGAAAGCTTCTCCTAGGTTAGAAAAGAAAAGAAAAGAAAGAAATGATGTGAGTAAAAGTCTGTAACTGTTTGGAGTGCAAAAGGGGTAGAGTTAAGTTCATGTTCTAGGATTAGAAATAGGACCTCCATTTGAGTTGATTACATTCTGGGTAGATGGGGTCTTATCCTTGTATGCATAACTTGATACTCACCTTTAGCATTCTACTAAAGCTCAATCATTCTTGAGAGATCCCCTGTTACGATTTAAGCCAGATCTTTAAGGGACCATCTTTGTCTCTAAAACCTTTACCCTTTAGCCAAATGTGTTCATATCCATTGCATAGTATGATTCACGGTTCCTACTTAGTAAATGTTAAAGGGAATGTGCATATTTGAATGCTTGATTTGATTAAGGCAGAGGTTAGGTTGAGATGTGAAGGAGATGGCTAATGTTTTTAAGTAGGGATCAGTCAACCTTGCATTCTAGAATTAGCAACCTGGACATTGAATTCACTTACTCTATATGCATGTTTTGGTTCTGAGTCTCCACTTTCAAACCTCTTCTCCAGCTTGGTTCTATTTGTTTGCTTGAGGGCAAGCAAGAGCTAAGTTTGGGGGAGTTGATATCTCTGTATTTTACCTCTTTTTAGCACACATTTCTTATGCATTTAGCTTAGTTTCCTCTCTGTTTCACTGCATTAATAGTCCTTTTTCATAAGATTTTCATCACTTAGTACGATTTGCATTGCATGGCATAGCATGTTGCATATTGGATGAGTTTTAGGTACTTTGGAGCTTATTTGGGACTTAATGGAGCAAGGAGGAACCAACACGACCTTGGAGCTAGACTTGGGATCGAATTGGAGAGGAATGAAGTCGTTCAAGATCACCCAGGACCAGACTCGACGTCATGGCTCGACTTCATGATATCTCTGTATTTTACCTCTTTTTAGCATACATTTGCTATGCATTTAGCTTTATATTCACTCTTATTTACTGTCATTTGTAGTCATTTTGCATCACTTTGCATTTTAGAGATTCTACATTAGCATAGCATGCATTGTTGCATTTTGGAGTTGTATCTGGTACATTCAGGTACTAAGGAGCAGTGCCAGAGCAGTGTACTCGAGCAGTGCAAGAGCAGTGCCAGAGCAGTTCCAGAGTAGTGTACTCGAGCAGTGTACTCGAGCAGAGCCAGAGCAGTGAACTCGAGCAGATTTCTGAAGAGAAGACCAAGACATACTCGACCAACCTACTCGAACAGGCTACTCGAACTGGACCTGAGAGACTTACCCGAGCAAGATGCAACCTTTGAAGAATGGACTACTCGACCAAGCCACTCGAGTACCAGCTCGAGTAGACCCTAAACCGAGGGTTTTCTACTTTTGCTATAAATAGACCTCTTAGGGCTTTGCCCAAAGGATCTCGCTTTTATCCTCTGAACAATATTTCTGCAAACTTTTGTAATCCAAATTACTTTTGATCCTTTGAGTTTTTGCGATTACTTTCTTCTTCAAAGTTGTACATCTCTGTCTCATCTATAACATACTTGATTTTCAATGATTTCAGGGTTTGTACAATTTTCTGGGTTTTTATGCATGATGTTCTTCAGTGTTCTTGAGTAGTGGATTAGGGTTCTTGAGGATGGGATAGATTAGGTGTGGAATCCTTAGTTTATTTAGGTGGTTAAGTGTAGAATTGCTTGAATCCCTTCTGGATTAGTAGTACTTAGTGCTTATTCCTTTCTGATCAACTGGGATTTGAACCCAGACATTTCCACACCCACCAGGTGTTCGATGAAATGTCTGAACCAACTACTCCAGAGATTTACATACTCTAGCCCAAGAGATTGGATGTTTAGAATGTTTATTGACTATATTAGATTGAATCTTATTGCCTGCTTTGCTAGATTTCGCTAATGATGATTAGGTCTGGAACTGGTATTGCTTGAGGATCTCTATCACGAGAGTGGATTGATCTGTAGTTGAATCTATTGTCTAGGGATAGCCTGTTTGGATTGTTAACCACCTAAGTAGATTAAGGAGACTGCTATAATCAATTACCCTATCCTCAGGACCTTTTATCTCATTTGATTTACTTGTCTCTTTACCTGTTGCTTACCTGTTGCTTGTTTATTGCTGCTTAGTATTGATAGTTCTTTCTCTTATGCATGTTCACTCTTGTTCTGTAGTTTTATCGTTTTTATGCATGTTCGCTTAGTATTGCTAGGTAACAAAACAATATTCTGCTTGGCTTGACTTAGTTATCTCTGAGCATATCTTGATTGATAGTGAGAGCACCTGATTGGATTGACAACCTCTTATACTGCAATGACATGATAGTATATTAGGGTAATTGATAGTAAAATCCTAGTATCAATTTGGCGCCGTTGCCATTTGGGTGTCTGCTTGTTACATTCAAGATTTTAGAATTGCTAAGATCAAGTTCTTTCTTTACTTTGGTTACTAACTACTCTCTCCAGCTGCTTGTTTTTGTGCTCCAGGTACCAACTCGACCTCAAGTCGAGTCTACACCTCGAGACTAGCCACTTTGCATGCAAACTCGTTCTCAAGGCTCCAGCAACCTCATCAGCTACAAAGACAACATCAACCAGTTAGCCCGTGAGTTGAAAGAACGTAGAGCTAGAGACGGTTGTGAACTGCACAATCCAGTAGCCATGGAACCACAAGATCAAGATAATCAAGGAGTTGGTATACCACGGAACATTGGTGATGGTGATGCACCACGCAACCATCAACAGAGACAGGGCATCGTTCCACCTCCTGTCCAGAACAACAATTTCGAGATCAAAAGTGGATTGATCTCAATGATTCAAGGTAACAAGTTTCATGGGTTGCCTCTGGAAGATCCCTTGGATCACTTGGATAATTTTGATAGGCTCTGCAGCCTTACCAAGATAAATGGTGTTAGTGAAGACAGCTTCAAGCTGCGTCTGTTTCCCTTCTCGCTGGGAGACAAAGCACACCACTGGGAGAAGACAATACCTGCTGGCTCCATCACATCTTGGGACGATTGCAAGAAGGCCTTCTTAACAAAGTTCTTCTCAAATTCAAGAACTGCACGTCTTAGGAATGAAATCTCCAGTTTTACCCAAAAGCAGTCTGAATCCATTTGTGAGGCCTGGGAGAGATTCAAAGGCTACACTATACAGTGTCCACACCATGGTTTCAAGAAGGCTTCACTACTCAGCACACTCTACAGGGGAGTTTTGCCCAAGATCAGAATGTTGCTAGACACTGCCTCTAATGGGAATTTCTTGAATAAGGATGTTGAGAAAGGCTGGGAATTGATAGAGAACTTAGCTCTATCCGATGGTAACTATAACGAGGATTTTGATCGCTCCAACAGAGGTATTGGAGATCTAGATGCAAAGCATAATAAGGAGATGATTCAGGCTCTCAACGACAAGCTGGATAAATTTCTGCTTATTCAACAGAAGCCAGTCCACTATATCACTGAAGAAGAGCACTATCAAATCCAAGAGGGGGAGAATACTCAGGCTGCAGAAGTCAGCTACATTCAGAACCAAGGTGGCTACAACAAGGGCTACAACCCCTACAAGCCTGCTCATCCTAATCTATCTTACCGGAGCACGAATGTTGCAAACCCTCAGGATAAGGTTTACCCTCAGCAACAACAGAACCAGTCCAAGCCATTCATACCGTACAATCAAGGCTTTATCCCAAAGCAGCAGTTTAGTGGCGGTTATCAACAATATAATCCACCACCCGGTTTTGCACAGCAACCCCAGCCAGCTCCACCTGCACAAGATCAAGACATGAAGCAAATGCTTCAGCAGCTTCTACAAGGTCAAGCAGCTGGTGCAATAGCTCTTGATAAGAAAATGGCTGAGATCCACAACAAAGTAGACTGCTCCTTCAATGATCTCAATATCAAGTTTGAGGCTCTAAACTCCAGGTTGAAGTACGTGGAGAGCAAAATTGCTTCTACTTCTGCGCCTACGAATCCAGGGCAACTGCCAGGGAAAGCTATTCAGAATCAGAAAGGTCATGTTAATGCTATTCACCTTCGCAGTGGTCGAGAGCTGCAAGCTCGACCTAGCCCCGCACCTGTCACTGAGGACAGTGAGATTCAAGATAGGGAGGATTTCATTCAGCATGAAACTCAAGTAGAAGACACCACTAAGCTAGACCAAGAGGCTGTACCTAGGGATCAAGCTAAGAGCCCCCATATCAAAGAACCAGTTATTGATAAGAGTAAGAAGAAAGCTTTCGTTCCACCACCCTACAAGCCCAAAATACCATTCCCAGGAAGATTCAAGAGGGATATCATTGAGAAGTACAGAGCCATGTTTGCTAAACACATCAAGGAGATTGAATTAAGGATGCCTCTTATTGATGCTTTCATGCTTATTCCGGATTCTCACAAGTTCTTTAAAGACATGGTAATGGAGAGAATTAAGGAAGTGCAAGGGATAGAGAGTCATGAGTGCAGTGAAATCATCCAAACGAAGATTATTCCCAAGAAATTGGGAGATCCTGGTTCGTTTACTCTACCTTGCTCTCTAGGCACATTAGCCTTCAGTAACTGCCTCTGCGATCTAGGTGCTTTTAAAAGTCTCATGCCTCTCTCCGTGGCCAAGAGACTGGGTTTCAGCAAGTATAAACCTTGCAACATCTCCTTGATCCTGGCTGATGAGTCTATCAGATTTCCTCATGGGTTATTAGAAGATTTGCCTATTAAGATTGGAAATGCTGAAATCCCTACAGACTTCATAGTGCTAGAAATGGATGAACCAAAAGATCCTTTAATCTTAGGAAGGCCCTTCTTAGCCACTGCTGGAGCTGTCATTGATGTTAAGAATGGGAAGATTGATCTTAATCTGGGAAATGATTTTAAAATGAAGTTTGACATCAATGATGCCATGAGGAAGCCAACAATTGAAGGACAGACCTTCGTAGTTAAGGTAATGGATTGCCTAGCTGATGAACAGCTAGAGGAGGTTGCTGAGGAAGATCACCAAAAAACTTCTTTGACTAAGAGTGGTGAAGCAGGATATCTTCTCACTGAAACCTTGAGCTGTGGTAAGTCACTAGATTCACACAAGGAAGTAGTAGGGTCAGAGGTCTTTAAAGGCTTGATTGGGTCAAAAACAGAGGTTAAGGTAGCATATGAAGCAAGCTCAACACATACTCAACTAACTGACTCGAGTATACATTTGAGCAAGCCTACAATTCGTCTGGAGAACTCTAGCTCGACCAAACATCGTGATAAGCTGCTAGAGTCTAGCAATTCTGTGCAAGATGGCTGGTTAGAACTCAAGAGGACGTCTAAATGGCAGGATAAAGCCATAAGGGAGCTAACTGACATTGTGAGAGAGCTGAAGGATCAAATCAAGAAGCTCCATGGGATAGCCAACCAAAAACCACTCCAAATCAAGGACATCCCAAATGATGAAGCGTCTACTCTGGTCAGCGCAAAGGGGAGTGAATTCACTTCAGCATGGTCTATAGAAGAAGACTATCCAGTTGCTCAACAAGAAGCTTACTATGAGAAAAGGGCCATTGAGTACTCAACTTCAGGTTTATCAAGAGAGCTTGCTAAGCCAGATGATTCATCCACCCGCATGACAGAAGAGACCTCATTTGCTCTCTACAATCCACCCTAAGCTTATTCAGTGTGAGAAGTCAAGCTAAAGACTTTAAAGAAGCTCACTTGGGAGGAATTCCCATGTTTATCTCTGTAAATAATGCTTTATTTCTTGTTATTTTTAATGTGTTTCTTTAGTGTTTTTGATTTACAGGCAAAAAGAGGAAGGTTTTGGTTCAGGAAAAGCTCAGGAAAATATTTCTATCGAAACGGTATAGTACTCGAGTACTGTACTCGAACAAGCCACTCGAGCAGCAACCAGAGCACCAATTCGAGCAACCAGAGTAGCAACCAGATCACACTGTTCCGAGCTCATCCCAGCCAGTACCTTGGAGCTACACGACTGAGAGCATGGATGACTATGTCTCTGCTTTCTTCACCTAGGCCAGGTAACAAATCCACTTCATCATTGTTTATATCATCTCTCATTTTGTTTCTCTGTTGGTTTGCCCTGAGTACTCTCTTCCAAGCTTTTGTTACACAGAGGACTGTGTAATTTAAGTTTGGGGGAGGGCTCAGGGAGTATTTGACATCGTTTGTTTTGTTTTCTTATTTTAAATTTTGCGTAATTGCATCTAAGGCATAGAAAAACCATAAAAAATTTGAAATTTTTCGAAAATGATTTCACAAAAACAGAGTGTTCATATAGCTTGCATTGTCATTTTAGGATTGTTTTAGTATGCTTTCACTTAGGGCTGTTTCATCATGTATTTGCAATGGAGATTATGATGATAATAACCTTGTAAATATGCTTATTCACTAAGTAGAACTCAGTGCCCAGGTTGTTAGTTCTCTAATGCGTAATCGATTGAACTTGAAGTAAGACCGCACCATCTTTTGAATTCGAAGCTTGATTTTCTTGTTCTTAGTTGAAACTCGCTTTGATCTGATGCCTTTCCCTATCAATTTGAACCTGAATTTTGACTTGCAATTATCATACTGTGCATTGTGTTATGAACTCATGGTTACCTTAAAATACTTGGACTTTCTTTTACCTTTTGATCCCTCTTGCTAGTCCAAGTAGCTGACTCCCATCTTTGGAGCAGTTATTCCTTACCCTAAACCTTAACCTTCTTTTAAGCCATTTATCATTTGTGTGTGACTGTGAGGCCTTATTTCGATTGAGCTTGGTAGAAAGTGTTAGGTCTGTACCGACAAGGATAGTATCCCATGTAGTTCTAGTTCACGTTATCTGGACTAGATAGGACTAGGTGGGTGCTTAATTCTGGGTTTGGGTTGTGCTTAAAAGAAAGAAAAGGTTGTGTTCATCACTGAAAGAAAAGAAAAGGGAAATGAGTCCTTAGGAGAAGTAGCTAAAGTAAAATAAAGTCTAGTAAAGGATTTGGGAGTGTTAAAGTAAAGAAAAGGGTTATGTAATAGCTTAAAGAGAAAGGCCAAAAAGCCTTGTGTTATAAGAAGAAAGAAAAAGGAACCCTAGTTGTTAAAGAAATCCTAATCCGCTAGACAGAGCAAAGAAAAAGAAAGCTTCTCCTAAGATAGAAAGCAAGGTAAAGAAGAGAATGATTTGAGTCTGGAAATGCTTTGAATGCAAAAGGGTAGAGTTTAAGTTCATGTTCTGGGATTAGAAATAGGACTTCCATTTGGATTGATATTGATTACATTCTGGGTAGATGGGGTCTTATCCTTGTATGCATAACTTGGAACTCACCTTTAGCATTCTACTAAAGCTCAATCATTCTTGAGAGATCCCCTGTTACGATTTAAACCAGATCTTTAAGGGACCATCTTTGTCTCTTGACCTCTACCCTTAAACCAAATGATTTCATATCCATTGCATTGTATGATCCACGGTTCTAACTTAATCAATGTTAAAGGGAATGTGCTGAGGTGATTGCTTGAATTGATTAAGGCAGAAGTTAGGTTGAGATGTGAAGGAGATGGCTAAAGTTTTAAAGTAGAGATCAGTCAACCTTGCATTCTAGAATTAGCAACCTGGACATTGAATTCACTTACTCTATATGCATGTTTTGGTTCTGAATCCCCACCTTCAAACCTCTTCTCCAGCTTAGTTCTATTTGTTTGCTTGAGGGCAAGCAAAAGCTAAGTTTGGGGGAGTTGATATCTCTGTATTTTACCTCTTTTTAGCATACATTTGCTATGCATTTAGCTTAGTATTCACTCTTATTTACTGTCATTTGTAGTCATTTTGCATCACTTTGCATACTTAGAGATTCTACATTAGCATAGCATGCATTCTTGCATTTTGGAGTTGTATCTGGTACATTCAGGTACTAAGAAGCAGTGCCAGAGCAGTGTACTCGAGCAGTGCAAGAGCAGTGCCAGAGCAGTTCCAGAGTAGTGTACTCGAGCAGAGCCAGAGCAGTGAACTCGAGCAGATTTCTGAAGAGAAGACCAAGACATACTCGACCAACCTACTCGAACAGGCTACTCGAACTGGACATGAGAGACTTACCCGAGCAAGATGCAACCTTTGAAGAATGGACTACTCGACCAAGCCACTCGAGTACCAGCTCGAGTAGACCCTAAACCGACTTTCTATTTTGTCGTTTTGTGTACTAGGGTTTTCTACTTTTGCTATAAATAGACATCTTAGGGCTTTGCCCAAAGGATCTCGCTTTTATCCTCTGAACAATATTTCTGCAAACTTTTGTAATCCAAATTACTTTTGATCCTTTGAGTTTTTACGATTACTTTCTTCTTCAAAGTTGTAGATCTCTGTCTCATCTATAACATATTTGATTTTCAATGATTTCTGGGTTTGTGCAATTTTTTGGGTTTTTCTGCATGATGTTCTTCAGTGTTCTTGAGTAGTGGATTAGGGTTCTTGAGGATGGGATAGATTAGGTGTGGAATCCTTAGTTTATTTAGGTGGTTAAGTGTAGAATTGCTTGAATCCCTTCTGGATTAGTAGTACTTAGTGCTTATTCCTTTCTGATCAACTGGGATTTGAACCCAGACATTTCCACACCCACCAGGTGTTCGATGAAATGTCTGAACCAACTACTCCAGAGATTTACATACTCTAGCCCAAGAGATTGGATGTTTAGAATGTTTATTGACTATATTAGATTGAATCTTATTGCCTGCTTTGCTAGATTTCGCTAATGATGATTAGGTCTGGAACTGGTATTGCTTGAGGATCTCTGTCACGAGAGTGGATTGATCTGTAGTTGAATCTATTGTCTAGGGATAGCCTGTTTGGATTGTTAACCACCTAAGTAGATTAAGGAGACTGCTATAATCGATTACCCTATCCTCATGACCTTTTATCTCATTTGATTTACTTGTCTCTTTACCTGTTGCTTACCTGTTGCTTGTTTATTGCTGCTTAGTATTGATAGTTCTTTCTCTTATGCATGTTTACTCTTGTTCTGTAGTTTTATCGTTTTTATGCATGTTCGCTTAGTATTGCTAGGTAACAAAACAATATTCTGCTTGGCTTGACTTAGTTATCTCTGAGCATATCTTGATTGATAGTGAGAGCACCTGATTGGATTGATAACCTCTTATACTGCAATGACATGATAGTATATTAGGGTAATTGATAGTAAAATCCTAGTATCACTTCACGTCGAGTAGGACGCCAGGAAGCCGCCTGGGAGCAGACTCGACCATATGGACTCGATGACACGTGGAGTAGGACGCCAGGAAGCCGACTGGGAGCAGACTCGACCACGCAGGCTCGACGTCACGTCGAGTTGGACATCAAGGCGCCACCTTTGAGAATCACATGGTCTCGACGTGGCAGGCTCGACGACACGTCGAGTTGGCCTCCACCGACTCTCTATTTTGTCCTGTAGCCAATTAGGGCAACCTAGTATTTCCTATAAATAGGGGTACATGCTATTGTCCAGCGGATATTCCTTTTACCCAGCAGATATTCCGCTGCTCTCTCATAAACCCTAGTTTTTGTAATCGTTTTTCCTGCTGAATCTTTGAGTTTTTGCATTTCTTTTCTTCATCAAAGTTGTAGATCTCCTTCTCATCTATAACATACTTGCTTTTTAATGATTTCTGGGTTTGAAACGTTTTCTGGGTTTTTATGCATGATGTTCTTCAGTGTTCTTGAGTAGTGGATTAGGGTTCTTGAGGATGGGTTAGATTAGGTGTGGAATCCTTAGTATATTTAGGTGGTTAAGTGTAGAATTGCTTGATTTCCCTTCTGGTTTAGTAGATCTTAATGCTATTTCTTCTCTGATCAATTGGAAATTGATCTCAGACATTTCCACACCCAAAAGGTGTTTGATGAAATGTCTGAACAAACTTTTCCAGAGATTTGCATACTCTAGCCCAAGAGATTGGATGTTTAGAATGCTTATTGACTCTATTAGATTGAATCTTAATGCCTGCTAGGTTATATTTCTTCAATGAGAATTGAGTATGAAAGTGATTTAGCTTGAGAATCTCTGTCACGAGAGTGGATTGATTTGTATTCGAATCTATTGTCTAGGGATAGCTTGATTGAGTTTGTTAACCACCTAGGTAGACTAAGGAGACTGCCATAATCGATTACCCCATTCCTCAGGACCTTTTCTCTCTATTGATTGTTTAAATCTTGTTTCTGTTAGTCTTTGTGTTCTACTCGACCTGTTAGGCCTAGAGCGCTTCTCTGCATTGTTAGGTTGTTAGTTTCTTTTCCAAAGCTTTTGCATGATAGTTTCTGGTCTTTAGTTTACTTCTTGTTCTTGTTTACTTGCTGTTTAGTTCTCTTTTTATGCTTTTAAATTTGGTATTTGCATGTTAAATTGGTTGCTAGGTGATGTCTCTATATTTTACCGCTTTTAAGCACACTTTTCTCGTGCATTTAGCAACCAGATCCCACAAGCTAAAGTAGTGTTTATTTGTTTAGAAGCTCCAAAACTAAAAACTCATAGGACTTTGGCCACACCCACAAAGCTTTGAGAAGCAATAAGAAGCTTGGTTAGCCTTTTTATAGTCAAATATGACGAGATCTCGTGTGTATGATTTGGAATAAGAACTAGAACCGCCACCGGATCCCACAAGCTAAAGTAGTGTTTCTTTGTTTAGAAGCTCCAAAACTGAAAACTCATAGGACTTTGGCCACACCCACAAAGCTTTAAGAAGCAATAAGAAGCTTATTTAGCATTTTTAGAGTCAAATATGACAAGATCTCGTGTGTATGATTTGGTATAAGAAATAGAACCGTCACCGGATCCCACAAGCTAAAGTAGAGTTTCTCTGTTTAGAAGCTCTGATGTCTCTATATTTTACCGCTTTTAAGCACACTTTTCTCGTGCATTTAGCTAAGTTTCATCTCTTTTTCATTGCATCCATAGTCCTTTTCATATCATTTACATCACTTAGTACGATTTGCATTGCATGGCATAGCATATTGCATATTGGATGTGTTTCAGGTATTTGGAGCTTATTCGGGACTTAATGGATGCAAAGAAGAGAATTGATGACTCAGAGCCAGTCTGAAGTCCCTCAAAGATCAACTCAGATGGAAGTCTTGCATTGCGATTTAGCTTCAGAGCTCTTCATACAAGTTATAGGAAATTGATTTACCTTTCCAACGGAGGTGATTTCAAGCGAATCAGAGCTTTGATGCAAGAGTTATGGTGGTTTTAATGGAGACATATGCAGAAAACTGGTTGGACTCGACAGGAGGTCGAGCAGGTGCTCAGAAACTGATATAAGACTCGGTTAAGAGACTTATAAGAGCGCAAGAACTGACTCGAGTGGTGGACTCGACCGGCTAACTCGACGTGAGGTCGAGATTAATGTTTTGAGGCGTGGACGAGTGAATACGAGGCGGATCGATGGGAAACTTAAGCTGGCTATAGCGCACTCTCTTAAGTTTCAGTGGGTGAGTTTATACGACAAGACTCAAAGGGATGAGGCCTGAAGTCGATGCAGAATCAAACAAGCTGGCTGTGACGCTCTCTCTTGTGAGATCAAAAGGATGGATGTGAAGTGGATCGATGGCACCACAGAGATGATGGAAGGATCTCTGATACAGCAAGGTAAACTCGAGCTTAGGTGAATCACACAACCTAAGAACAAGCAATAGTCTCTACAAGGCGACGGCTTGAGAGGAAGAAAGTTCTACTTTATTGATATGAGAAAAAGCGTGAATGTTACAAAGCTGCAGGGGAACCTTATAAAGGGTTCTTCAGCTAGCCCTAGGGCGACTCAAATAACCAAAAACGACACAGCAACAGGACTTATTCGAAATTAAAAGAAAAGGAAAGTACTTAAACAACAAAAATGGAAAATAAGCAAAAATAAGCTAACTACGGTGCTCACTTGCTGGGGCTCGTTCCCTGGTCTCTTGGGATGCTTAAACCACTAGGAGAACTCATTCTTACCTGCACAAATCATAAATATTGAAAATACCTGATTTTGGCTTGAAGTGAGCTTGCTTGAGGCTGAAGTAGTCTTGTCTGGGTCTGGTCCGTCCAGCTTGATTTCCTTGATGGTTTCCTCCTCTTGGAGTCCTTTGAGCTCTAATTGATGAAGATCTTCAAGAGTTTCCACGTGATTACCTTCAAGCTTGTCTTCTTGTTCTACTTGAAGCTTGTTGGATCCATTGCTTGTCTTGGACGTATCTTGCAGCTCTGAAGTGTTCTTTGTTGAAATCTTGATGTTTTTAGCTCCTACACCTGCCAATGAAATAGACTTACAATGGGTTTCGGTTGGAGTTGCTTCCTTGAGGCTGAGACGTGCAAAGTCCTCTGTTAGGTTCAAATCGGGTGCACTTGAGCTTTCTTGAAAAGTCGTAGATACTTGAGTGTTTCTGGACATCTCTCCAAGTTCCATGGTGCTGAGTAGAGTCTCTACAGCCATGTTAAACCCTTCCTTGAGCCTTCTTGCCTTAGAACGAGTCATTGGTCCATCCTTAACTTCGGGAATGGTTGGTTTGTCTCGGTTTGATTCACAGCTTAGGTCGATGACCTCATCATTCCCACCCTCTTCAGAAGGTTTTGTCCTCAAAACTGGATCATCTGAATCAAAAGGAGATAGATCAGCAACATTAAAACTATGTGACATATTGAACTCACTTGGCAGCTCCAAGCGGTAGGCATTGTCGTTGATCTTCTCTAGCACTTTGAAGGGGCCATCTCCTCTAGGTGAAAGCTTTGAGCTTCTTTGGTTTGGGAACCTCTCTGGTCTCATGTGCAGCCACACCCATTCTCCTGGTTCAAAGACCAATTTCTTGCGTCCTTTGTCAGCCCTCTTCTTGTATTCTTCAGTCTTCTTCAGTATGTTGTCTAGGACCTTCTCATGCAGCTTCTTCACGAACTCTCCTTTGTTTAGACCATCTAAATTGATTTGCTCCGCTTGGGGTATCGGTGAAAGGTCCAAAGGCGTCAAAGGATTAAATCCGTATACAACTTCAAAAGGAGACATCTTAGTAGCCGAGTGAGTAGCATGGTTATAAGCAAATTCGATAAACGGCAAACAATCTAACCATGTTTTCAGATTTCTACCAAGAGTGACTCGAAGTAAAGTAGATAAGGTACGGTTTACCACTTCGGTTTGTCCATCCGTTTGAGGATGACAAGTGGTAGAGAACAACAGCTTGGTTCCAAGCTTTCTCCACAAGGTTCTCCAGAAGTGACCTAGGAACTTAGAATCTCGGTCAGAAACAATAGTTCTAGGTATACCATGTAAACGTACCACCTCTTTGAAGAATAGATCAGCGATTTGTGTGGCATCATTGGTCTTGTCGCATGGTATGAAATGGGCCATCTTTGAGAACCGATCCACGACGACAAAAACTGAATCCTTATGCCTTATCTTTGGTAGTCCTAGGACAAAATCCATAGATATATCCACCCATGGGGCGTTAGGTATAGGTAAAGGTAAATAAAGACCATGAGGATGTAACCTGGATTTAGCTCTGTGACAAATGACACAACGAGAGCAGTGCTTCTCCACATCTTTCTTGAGGTGAGGCCAAAAGAAATGATCAACTACTACAGCCAACGTTTTGTCAACACCAAAATGTCCCATTAGGCCTCCACCATGTGCTTCTCTTAATAGTAATTCTCTAAGTGATCCTTGTGGTACACACAACCTCTTGTCACGAAACAGAAACCCATCATGAAGGTAGTATGATCCATACGCTCCCTTCCCACAAGCCTCATAAGCTTCCTTAAAGTCTGGATCATCTTTGTAAAGGTCCTTAATGTGTTCAAAACCCATTACACGTGCCTCCATTGTTGATATCAAGGCATATCTTCGAGACAATGCATCTGCTACAACGTTCTCCTTTCCCTTCTTGTATTTGATAACATATGGGAACGTTTCTATGAACTCCAGCCACTTAGCATGTCTTCTCTTAAGTGAAGTCTGACCTCGTAGATGCTTAAGTGTCTCATGATCGGTGTGAATGATGAACTCCTTAGATAGAAGGTAGTGTTGCCATGTTTCCAATGCACGAACCAAGGCGTACAGCTCCTTGTCATATGTAGGGTAGTTCAATGTGGCTTCGCTTAGCTTCTCACTGAAAAATGCCACGGGTCTCTTCCTTTGATGCAGCACCGCTCCAATGCCCAGACCTGATGCATCACACTCTACCTCAAACATCTCTTCGAAATCCGGTAGAGCTAGAACCGGTGCATGTGTAAGCCGATCCTTGAGGGTGTTAAACGCAGTATCTTGAGCTGCTCCCCATGAGAATGGTGCATTTTTCTTAATCACAGCCGTGAGTGGTGCAGCCACCGTACTAAAATCTTTAACAAACCTCCTATAGAAGCTCGCTAAGCCGTGAAAGCTCCTCACGTGTCCAATGGTGGTAGGAGTAGGCCATTCTTGGATAGCTCTTATCTTTTCTTCATCGACTTGTAGTCCCTGTTCACTCACTACAAAGCCTAAGAAAATGAGACGGTTAGTACAAAACATGCACTTCTTAAGGTTAGCATATAGGCCTTCCTTTCGAAGTGTTTTAAGCACTAGTTCCAGATGTTCTAAATGATCAGTTAGGTTCTTACTGTAGATAAGAATATCATCAAAGTAAACAACTACGAATTTACTTATATAAGAACGAAGAACCTGGTTCATTAGTCGCATGAAAGTGCTAGGTGCGTTAGTCAAGCCGAAGGGCATAACTAACCACTCATATAGACCCTGCTTGGTCTTGAATGCGGTTTTCCATTCATCTCCCTCACGCATTCTGACTTGGTGGTAGCCACTTTCAGATCAACTTTGGAGAAGATGGTTGAACCACTTAATTCGTCTAGCATATCATCTAAGCGTGGGATTGGATGTCTGTACTTGATGGTGATGTTGTTGATGGCGCGGCAGTCCACACACATCCTCCATGTACCATCTTTCTTTGGAACTAAGAGTACCGGTACAGCACACGGACTCAAAATCTCTCTAATGTAACCCTTATCCATTAAATCCCTTGTCTTTCTAATTCCTTGCTTTCTTCAGGATTCATTCGATATGCTGGCTTATTGGGTAAGGCTGAGCCAGGAACAAGGTCAATCTGGTGCTCTATGCCTCGAATTGGGGGTAAACCAGGGGGTATCTCCTCGGGAAATAGATCCTTGTACTTGTTGAGGAGGGGCTGAACCGTTGGTGCAATTTCCAGATCACTTATACCTGAGCTTAGACACTCTTTAAACATCATTAGTAGCACAGTGCCTTGGGCACTAAGGGTTTTACAAATAGCTCCAGAAGATAAATAAAGGGTTCGTTTTCTTACTTCTACCTCTTTGTTCATCCGAATTTGAAGTTCATGAACTTCAGAAGGACTAAGAGGTGCTAGGTTATACTTACGACCATTATGTGTAAGAGAGTAGTGGTTTGTTCGTCCATCATGTTGTGAGGCTCTGTCAAACTGCCATGGTCTCCCTAGCAGAAGGTGTCCCGCTTGCATTGGTACCACGTCACAAGTGACTTCATCTTGGTATTAGCCCACACTAAACGGTATAGACACTTGCTCGGATATCTTTAGCTCGGTTTGATCATTAAGCCAACGTAGTCTGTATGGTCTAGGATGTCTAGTCTTCTCAAAACCTAACCTGTCCACCATATACTTGCTAGCAACATTAGTACAAGACCCGCTATCTATGATAAGATTACATACCTTGTTTTTCACTGTACATCTTGTGTGAAAGAGGTTTTCCCTTTGTACTCTCTCCTCAGGATTCACAAATGCACTAAGTACCCTTCGAATCACTAAAGTTTCCCCACTGTCTGGATACTCAATGTCATCACTTTTCTCAATGGTTTCATCATCTAGCTCGTCTTGTGACTCATACTCGCCATTATTAGTGATGATCATGGCTCTCTGGTTGGGGCAGTCTCTTGCGTAATGTCCTCTTCCCTGACACTTAAAACAAGTTATATCACGAGCTCTTGAGTTATTATTGGGAAACTTACCTTGCTCAGGTCTGTTGGTTTTGGATGTCTCAGCATTGTTCTTCTTGAACCGAGAATCAATCTCCACGTTCTTCCCTTTATCTACAGGCTTTGAGCTGCTAGACGCCCATGTTTGAGATGTTTTGTTGCGACTGGTGAAGTTCGTCTTACGCTTTATCTGTTGTTCTACTTGGGCAGCTAGATGCAACAGCTCATGCAATCCACTATACTGCGCTCTCTCTACCTTCCTTTGAATTCTTTCATGCAGGCCGTCTATGAATTGGGCCATCAATGCTTCCTCAGACTCCTCTAGCTCTAGGGAGTTCATAAGCTTCTCAAATTCCTCAAAGTACTCATCTACGCTTCTGGTTCCCTGAGACAACTTACGAAAACGTTTTTGTAAGTCTCTATGGTAGTGTTCAGGAACATACCTAAGCCGTAGAAGGTATTTCATGTCACTCCATGTCACTACTGGTCCAAAACGTTGCCTCCTTCTCTCAGCCACGTTTCTGTCCCACCATGCGAGTGCATTGTCAGTGAGCTGCGCGGCTGCAACAGCTACTTTCTTGCGTTCTCCATAGCTATAACACTCAAATATATGCTCTAGACGTCTCTCCCAATCCATGTAGACCTCTGGATCAGATTTTCCTGCAAAAGTAGGTGGTGTTAGTTTCAGGTCTTTGTAAGTGTCACGAGGTTCTACTCGTCTAGCTTGATTCATTCTCAGAGGGTCTTCTCTTCGTTGGTGTTGGCGTAACAAAGGATCAGGTGGTATGTCATCTTCCTCCACGTCCAGAATCTCATCATCCTCTTCACGGATGTTTCTCCTAGCTTGAACATTCCTCTCTCCAGCTCTAGGCTGAGGTGGTGGAGGTTGTTCCAATCTTCCAACCCGGTCTCTAATTCCTCTCATCTCCTCTCTCATAGCTGTGAGCATTTGCAGGATAGCATCCTGGGGGACTTCATCTCCATCAGCCATAGTACTCCTTAGGTGTTGTTGTCACTTGCACTCAACAAAAACAACAAGAAATTAAAGGTACCACAGAATTGAAAAGTGCTAAATGCAAACAGAAACAAATAAAACGAAACAAGAACAAGTAAACAATTTCTTTTGATTTTGGTTTTAATAAAAAAAGACTTGAAACAGACACTAGTCAAAACTAACAACCTAGAAAACAGAATCAAACGAAACTTTTTATGGGGTTTTTATGGTTAAAGATAAGCAAACTATAAGAAACAATAACCAAGAAAGCGATTTTTTTTTTTTGTGTTTATAGGGTTTTTCTTTTTATAATGAAACAGAAGCAGAAACAAGCAACAAGAATTTTAAAACAAGCTAATTGAATTCTAGGGGATAGAATGGATAGAACCTGAGGTAGGAACCTTAGGCTCTGATACCAAAATGATATAAGACTCGGTTAAGAGACTTATAAGAGCGCAAGAACTGACTCGAGTGGTGGACTCGACCGGCTAACTCGACGTGAGGTCGAGATTAATGTTTTGAGGCGTGGACGAGTGAATACGAGGCGGATCGATGGGAAACTTAAGCTGGCTATAGCGCACTCTCTTAAGTTTCAGTGGGTGAGTTTATACGACAAGACTCAAAGGGATGAGGCCTGAAGTCGATGCGGAATAAAACAAGCTGGCTGTGACGCTCTCTCTTGTGAGATCAAAAGGATGGATGTGAAGTGGATCGATGGCACCACAGAGATGATGGAAGGATCTCTGATACAGCAAGGTAAACTCGAGCTTAGGTGAATCACACAACCTAAGAACAAGCAATAGTCTCTACAAGGCGACGGCTTGAGAGGAAGAAAGTTCTACTTTATTGATATGAGAAAAAGCGTGAATGTTACAAAGCTGCAGGGGAACCTTATAAAGGGTTCTTCAGCTAGCCCTAGGGCGACTCAAATAACCAAAAACGACACAGCAACAGGACTTATTCGAAATTAAAAGAAAAGGAAAGTACTTAAACAACAAAAATGGAAAATAAGCAAAAATAAGCTAACTACGGTGCTCACTTGCTGGGGCTCGTTCCCTGGTCTCTTGGGATGCTTAAACCACTAGGAGAACTCATTCTTACCTGCACAAATCATAAATATTGAAAATACCTGATTTTGGCTTGAAGTGAGCTTGCTTGAGGCTGAAGTAGTCTTGTCTGGGTCTGGTCCGTCCAGCTTGATTTCCTTGATGGTTTCCTCCTCTTGGAGTCCTTTGAGCTCTAATTGATGAAGATCTTCAAGAGTTTCCACGTGATTACCTTCAAGCTTGTCTTCTTGTTCTACTTGAAGCTTGTTGGATCCATTGCTTGTCTTGGACGTATCTTGCAGCTCTGAAGTGTTCTTTGTTGAAATCTTGATGTTTTTAGCTCCTACACCTGCCAATGAAATAGACTTACAATGGGTTTCGGTTGGAGTTGCTTCCTTGAGGCTGAGACGTGCAAAGTCCTCTGTTAGGTCCAAATCGGGTGCACTTGAGCTTTCTTGAAAAGTCGTAGATACTTGAGTGTTTCTGGACATCTCTCCAAGTTCCATGGTGCTGAGTAGAGTCTCTACAGCCATGTTAAACCCTTCCTTGAGCCTTCTTGCCTTAGAACGAGTCATTGGTCCATCCTTAACTTCGGGAATGGTTGGTTTGTCTCGGTTTGATTCACAGCTTAGGTCGATGACCTCATCACCTTTTCATATCATTTTCATCACTTAGTACGATTTGCATTGCATGGCATAGCATATTGCATATTGGATATGTTTCAGGTATTTGGAGCTTATTTGGGACTTAATGGATGCAAAGAAGAGAATTGATGATTCAGAGCCAGTCTGAAGTCCCTCAAAGATCGACTCAGATGGAAGTCTTGCATTGAGATTTAGCTTCAGAGCTCTTCATACAAGTTATAGGAAATTGAGTTACCTTTCCAACGGAGGTGATTTCAAGCGAATCAGAGCTTTGATGCAAGAGTTATGGTGGTTTTAATGGAGACATATGCAGAAAACTGGTTGGACTCGACAGGAGGTCGAGCAGGCGCTCAGAAACCACCAAGGGTTGGACTCGACCACACCAACTCGACGTGAGGTCGAGTAGGACACCATCAAGGAGCACCCTTTGAAGAATCACTCCCCCTCGACTATTGAATGAAGTGAAGAAAAGGAAGAAAAGTCTTCCAATCGGTTACTACGATCGGTTGCATAACCGATCGTGTCAGCTAAAGATTTGCCGCTCGGTTGTGACAATCGGTTGCACAACCAATCGAAGCCTCGTTTCACTATCGATCGGTTATGCTGATCGGTTGCACAACCGATTGAAGACTCTCGCCCGTACGGCCAACTTTTGGTCCGTCCGTACCATTGAAGTTTTGTCTCAGCCCACGACTTTTTCTCTCGGCCATTTAGCCTTGGATCCTCTCCAAGGCTCTTCTAGAAGCTTCCAGAACCTTATCACATGACCGTTACACATTGGAAAGAGGAAGAAGACAAGAGTCTTCTAGAAGCATCCGGATCCTTCCCCTTGGAGCCGTTGCGTGTTCAAACCAAGGAGAGGACGCTCCTCTCTCCACGTGGGCTGCTGCTTTTGCTTTTGCTTTATGTAAAGTAGCATATCCTTAAAGGATATTCCTTTTGTAAATCTCTTTAAAAGAGAAACCTTGTACATTGCCAAATTAAGTAAGAAGAGATAATCTCTCTCTTTCTCATCATCAAATCTCTTTCTCTCAAATCTCTCAATCTCATTTCCGCATCTTAGTCCCATTCTCGCAAACCTAAACTCCACATTCTTACATGGTATTAGAGCCATAAAGCTCCACATACTCGATTCTTCTTACAAATCTTCTTCTTTTCCAATCTTCATTCTCTTTTCGATTCTTGCCACCATGGAGAACACCAAGATTCGTGCTCCAGTCACCCTCAAAGGAGGAAATTACTTGCTTTGGGCAAGAACCATGAAGACCATCTTGTGTGGGCGTGGATTCTGGCCTCACATCATCAAGAGTGAAGCTCCAAGAGAGCCAACCACAACCGAAGATGGCTTGGAGATCGCCCTTGTTGATAAAGACAAGTGGTTCCAAGAAGACCAAATGGTCTTATCCGTTCTCCAAAACTCGCTTGAAGCATCAATCCTTGAAGGATACTCCTATTGTGAGACTCCCAAGGATCTTTGGGAAACTTTGCAAAATGTCTTTGGAAACCAATCCAACCTAAGCCGTGTTTTTGAGATCAAGAAAGCCATCAACGAGCTGACCCAAGGAGACATGGAGTTCACTCAACACTTTGGGAAGTTTCGGTCTCTTTGGGCAGAGCTTGAGATGTTGAGACCCAGCACCCTTGATCCGGCGGTCATCAATGAGAGGCGTGAGCAAGACAAGGTCTTTGGTCTACTCTTTACCTTGAGTCCGGCGTACAAGGACCTCATCAAGCATCTCCTCCGTGCCGACAAGCTCCAAAACCTTGAAGAAGTGTGTTCTCAAATCCAAAAGGAGCAAGGATCTCTTGGGCTGTTCGGTAGCAAAGGAGAGCTTGTCTCGGGCAACTCAAGCGAGCTCGCAACCGCCAATCGGGGGAACTTCAACGCCAACCGCGGGAAAGCTCCATGGTGTGATCATTGCAAAAGGAGTGGACATGCCAAAGAGAAATGCTGGATCCTTCACCCTCACCTCAAACCAGCAAGAAGGGAGCCGAGAGCTAACCAAGCTACCGGAGGGAACCTTGGAGGCCAAGAGCAAGCCGGAGCATCAAGTCAAGCCTTGGGAGGAAATGGAGCTGCAATGATGGCTTCTTCCGACCTAGTGAGACGCTCCGACCTCGATGCACTCATCAAGGCTCTCAAAGAGTCTTCCGGTAACGCTTATCATGCTCTTAGTGCTTTAAAACCTCTTATTGTTGATTCGGGAGCCTCTCACCATATGATTAGTGACTTTAAATTGATGAACAACATTGAACCGGCTTTAGGAAATGTCATAATTGCTAATGGTGATAAGATTCCGGTTAAAGGAGTAGGAGACTTAGAATTGTTTAGCAAAAAGTCTAAAGCCTTCTATATGCCTACTTTCACTTCGAACTTGTTATCCGTTAAGAAAGCTACTACCGATCTTAATTGCTATGCCATCTTTGGTCCTAATGATGTTCATTTTCAGGATATTGAGACTAGTAGAGTTCTTGGTCATGGAGGTACAAAGGATGGTCTTTATGTTCTTGAAGATACAAAGCTTTCTACTCCTCTATCTTCTCACTTTAGCTCAATTCTTGTTAATGCGAATAATGCTATTTGGCATGCTAGATTAGGTCATCCTCATTCTCGTGCTTTAGGTCTTTTGTTACCAAGTATTTCCTTTAAGAATAATGAATGTGAGGCTTGTATTCTTGGTAAACATTGCAAATCCGTATTTCCCAAGTCTAATACTATCTATGAGAATTGTTTTGATTTGGTTCATTCGGATGTTTGGACTTCACCTTGCTTATCTAGAGAAAATCAGAAATACTTTGTCACATTCATTGATGAGAAATCTAAATATACTTGGTTAACTTTGTTACCTTCTAAAGATAGAGTTCTTGAGGCTTTTATCAACTTTCAAAACTATGTCACTAACCATTACAATGCCAAGATTAAAATCTTTAGGTCCGATAATGGTGGTGAATATACAAGTCATGCCTTCAAGCAACATTTGGCCAAGCACGGGATAATCCATCAAACAAGCTGCCCTTACACACCACAACAAAACGGAGTAGCGGAGAGGAAAAATAGGCATCTCATGGAAGTGGCAAGATCTATGATGTTCCACACCAATGTTCCTAAACGTTTTTGGAGTGATGCGGTGGTCCTAGCTTGCTACTTGATCAACCGGACACCAACCAAGATCCTACAAGATTCCTCTCCCTTTGAGGTACTTAACAAGAATAAACCGTCTATCAATCACTTACGTGTGTTTGGTTGTGTTTGCTTTGTCCTTATAGGTGAACAAAGAAACAAACTCGAACCTAAGAGTGTCAAGTATTGATCAAGAAGACATTTTATTCTAACTAAGTAATAGTTATGAATGAAATGGGTTTCGTGTTATGCAAGTAACTAGTTTGAATAAGAGGAAGAGAGGTAACGGTCATCTTGGACCGTACAGACGCGGGAAGGAGACCATCCTTATCCGGATAGTGCTAAGCGCGTGTACGGCCTTGTCATGTAGCTGATGACCGTTGTCATGAGCTGGAAAGTGGCAAAAGCACACGGTGACTCACTAGGCTGAATGAGGATGCGTTTAAGGTTATGTGCATACCCATCTTGACCTAGTGAGCTCTTTATATAAATCATGTGCAGCCGCAAACCATTTGTAACTTTTAATCACATTACAATCAATCATCTTTCTCTCTATTATTCACCATGTTCATCTCTATCCTCCCTACTTGATTCTAAATATTTTCATGGTATCAGAGCGTTCGGTTCTTAAATCTTTTCTCTCTTAATCTTAGTTTTTCGATTTCTCTTCTTTGAGTTCTGTTCTTTGGTGTGCGAGATCAGGTGTCATCTTATTTCCGGGTTTTGCTTAGCTTTCTCTTGGGGTAGAGTTTCTTAAAGTCTTTGGTGAGGATTCCATTCACAAGAGTTAGGATATCTTTGAAGCGATTTAAAGGTTTTCTAAGTAGTTTAGATTGGGTTCATAACTAAAGGTTGAAGCTTTATTACTAAAGGTTGAAGCTTTATCTCGGGTGTGAGTTTTGAACGGTTCAAAATCGAGTCTTTACTCTTGCAAGATGGCGCTTGTGGTTCAAGAAGTGAACAAGGCTTACAAAAATCTGAAATTTCCGGTTGCTTTGAATGGAAACAACTATCTCTTATGGAAGAGAACAACGACGAATGTATTGGGTGGGAGAAGGCTCACAAGATACATTGAGTCTACCTATGAAGAAGCGAAAGCTTTGGAAGAAAGCTTGGTCAAAGAGACTTGGACGCAAGAAGACTTGACGGTTCTGAGTGCTCTCCATTGCTCTCTTGAGGCTTCACTCTTGGAAGGGTACTCTTATTGCGAGACATCTAAAGAGCTATGGGATACACTTGCCAATGTATTCGGTAACGAGTCAAACTTGACAAGGGTATATGAGCTCAAGAAGACTCTCGGAAGCCTAAGTCAAGAAGACAATGATTTCAATACTCATTTTGGGAAGTATAGGTCTCTAGTTGCTGAACTAGAGATGCTAAGGCCATTCACCACCGAAGCTACAACACTTAAAGATCGCCGAGAGCAAGATCGTGTCTTCGGGTTGTTGATGACGCTGAATCCTACTTACACAGATGTGATTCAACACATTCTAAGGGATGACAAGATTCCTACCTTGGAGCAAGTGTGTGCAAAGATACAAAAGGAGTTTGGGTCACAAGGGCTATTCGGCACTAAAGGTGAAAATCTACCTACGGCAAACAAGGCGGGGTTCATGAAACATAAGGACAAGAAGGCTTCGGTTTGTGATCACTGTAACAAGAGGGTCATACCAAAGAAGATTGCTGGATTCTACACCCCCATTTGAAGCCGGAGAAGTTCAAGAATCTTAAGCCGAAGGCGAATGTGGCCAATGTGAGTGACGGTGGACAAGAGAATGAAGAGAGGGCTATTGTTCAGTATGGTCAACAAGAGAAGGCGTTGCAAGCCACGATTCAAGATAAGGGCTGTGGATCATCTTCTCAAACTCAAGAAACCATTGTGATGAACAAGGCGGACCTCGAATCTCTCATTCAATCAATTGCATCAAAATTCAGTACCGGCGGTATTTCTCTCTTCACTTCTAATTCTCATGATCCAAAGTCATTAGTATTAGACTCAGGAGCTTCTCACCATATGATAAGTAATCCTAAGTTGTTAGAGAACATTAAACCGGCTTTAGGAAGTGTTAAAGTTGCGAATGGACATAATGTGCCGATTGAAGGAATAGGGAGTATAAACCTATTTAGTAAACGTTCTAGTGCTTTCTATATACCTAAGTTTACTTCGAATTTACTCTCAGTTAAGAAGACTACTAGAGACTTAAATTGTCTTGCTATTTTCAGTCCTAATGATGTGAAATTGCAGGATATTAAGAGTGGTAATGTGTTTGGACAAGGTGGTACTAAAGATGATCTCTACGTGCTTGAAGACACTTCTCTTAACTCTATCCCTAATAATGTTGCTTCTTATATGATTGCGAACAATGTTAAAGCTTCGGTTGTTTTATGGCACAATAGACTTGGTCATCCTCACTCTAGAGCTTTGAATTTACTTTTACCGGGTTTCTCTTATGATTGTGCTAAATGTGAAGCATGCATTTTAGGAAAACATTGCAAAGTAGTCTTTCCCAAATCAAATACTATTTATGAAAAATGCTTTGATCTTATGCATTCGGATGTTTGGACTTCACCTTGTGCATCTAGAGATAATCATAAATATTTCGTCACTTTTATAGATGAGAAATCAAAGTATACTTGGGTAACCTTGCTTCCATCTAAGGATAGAGTTTATGATGCATTTATCAACTTCCAAAATTATGTGACTAATCACTTTGATGCCAAGATTAAGATCCTTAGTACAGACAATGGAGGAGAGTACACAAGTACTAAGCTCAAAACACACTTGGAAAAATGTGGAATTCTACACCAAACAAGTTGTCCATACAACCCTCAACAAAATGGTGTTGCCGAAAGGAAGAATAGACATCTAATGGAGGTGGCAAGGGCGATGCTGTTTGAGAAACACATGCCAAAGCGGTTTTGGGGAGATGCCGTGTTAACTTCATGTTATCTCATAAACCGAATACCAACCCGTACCCTTAATGATCAATCTCCTTTTCAAGTTTTGAATAACCAAAGTCCTAACATTGATCATTTAAAGGTATTTGGAAGTGTGTGTTTTGTTTTTGTTCCAGGTGACTTGAGGAACAAGCTAGAGCCTAAAAGCACTAAGTGTGTTTTCATTGGATACTCAACAACGCAAAGAGGCTATTAGTGCTATGATCCGGTCATGAATAGGTACTATGTATCTAGGGATGTAAAGTTCATGGAAGATGAAGCTTATTTCGGAGAGAAGAGTTGGGAAGGTGTGAAAGACTTACCAAATTCAACTTCGGATAGAGCTAGAAGTCTTAGGCACATTCTTGAACATTTGAGTAATGGATGCTCTCGTCAAGAAGAGAGAGAAGCCACACCAAATGATAGTACTATTGAAGCTCAAGAGAGTGGTAATGACATAGCTCAAGAGAGGGTTAATGACATATCACAAGAAGCTTCGGATAATCAACAAGGGATTGATAGAGAAGAAGGGTCTAGTGAAGAAGTGGTAGAAGAGAATCCATCTAATAAAAGGGAGGTCATTGAATCTTCAAGCGATGATGAGACATATCAAGCTCCACAAGTAACACAAGACTCCATCTACACTAGAGAGAATCCAAGAAAGAGCATGAGAGAGAAGAAATCTCCATCTAATTGGAAGAATACTAGAGTGTACTACAATTGTCAAGCCGTGGCTCATCCAATTCAAGCGACATGTTCGATTGACCTTCTTCCCGAAGAACATAAGGCTTTTCTTAGCAAGCTAGACGTGGAGTTTGTCCCACAAAGATATGAGGAAGCTAAGGGAATCAAGGAATGGGACAATGCGGTTGATGATGAGGTACAAGCTATGTTAAGAAATCATACATGGGACGAAGAAGAGCTACCACAAGGCAAGAAGTGTGTGAGTTCGAAATGGGTGTTTACTATTAAGTACAAGAGTAATGGAGATATAGAAAGATACAAGGCAAGATTAGTGGCAAGAGGGTTTACTCAAACGTATGGTGATGATTATCGAGAGATATTTGCTCCGGTAGCTAAGCAACATACGGTGAAAGTAGTTCTTTCTTTGGCTGTTAACTTGGATTGGGAATTATGGCAAATGGATGTTAAGAACGCATTTCTTCAAGGAGAGCTAGAAGAAGAAGTCTATATGACTCCTCCTCCGGGTTTAGAGAACTTGGTAGCTCCGGGAAAAGTGTTAAGACTCCGCAAGGCTATATATGGTCTAAAGCAATCTCCAAGAGCTTGGTACCATAAGCTAAGCTCCACGTTAAAGGCTAATGGATTCAAGAAGTCAGAATCTGATCACACCTTGTTTACTCTCAAAAATGATCAAGGCATTGTAGTTGTCTTAATCTATGTTGATGACTTGATCATCTCGGGGAGTAACAAGGAAGGTATTAAGTCTATCAAAACCTCTTTACACAATGCTTTTGACATTAAAGATCTTGGTGTGTTGAAATATTTTTCAGGTATCGAAGTGTGTAGATCACCGGAGGGTCTATTTCTCTCACAAAGGAAATACACACTCGATCTTCTAAAGCTTACGGGAAAGCTAGGAGCCAAACCGGTTTCAACACCATTAGAGCCAGGATATAAGGTCAATCGAAAGGGGAAGAAGAATGATAGACCATATCATTGCCCGGAGCAATATAGAAGACTTGTGGGTAAGTTAATCTATTTGACCTACACTCGGCCTGATATCTCTTTTGCAGTGAATCAGGTGAGTCAACACATGCAAGAACCCACGGTGTACCATTGGAGTATGGTAGATAGGATTCTAAAGTATCTCAAAGGGAGCCCCGGCCAAGGCATTTGGATGGGAAAGAACTCAAGCACGGAGATAGTTGGGTATTGTGATGCGGATTATGGTGGAGATCGTAATGATAGACACTCGACAACCGGCTTTTGCACCTTCATTGGGGGAAACTTAGTGACTTGGAAGTCAAAGAAGCAAAAGGTGGTGTCATGTTCAAGTGCTGAAGCGGAGTATAGAGCTATGAAGAAGCTTACAAATGAGTTGACATGGTTAAAGGCGCTTCTTAAAGACTTTGGGATAGAGCAAAAGACGCCCATCACATTTCATTGCGATAACCAAGCGGCTATTCACATCGCCAACAACCCGGTGTTTCACGAGAGAACCAAGCATATGGAGATAGATTGCCACAAGACTAGAGAGAAGATCCAAGATGGTACTATCTTACCTTGTTACACTGAAAGTTCGGACCAATTGGCCGATATCTTTACCAAGGCAGCAAGTACCCAAGTTTGCAAGTTTATTCATGGCAAACTTGGACTTGTAGACCTCACACACCCTTGAGAGAACTTCCCTACTTATGTCAGTGATACTCTTTTTCCCTAAGATTGGTTTTGTCCCACGTGGTTTTCCAATCTTAGGTTTTTAACGAGGTCACTCGCATAAGTGTCAAGTTTATAACAATGATTATTGTAGTATAAACTTGAGGGGGAGTATTGATCAAGAAGACATTTTATTCTAACTAAGTAATAGTTATGAATGAAATGGGTTTCGTGTTATGCAAGTAACTAGTTTGAATAAGAGGAAGAGAGGTAACGGTCATCTTGGACCGTACGGACGCGGGAAGGAGACCATCCTTATCCGGATAGTGCTAAGCGCGTGTACGGCCTTGTCATGTAGCTGATGACCGTTGTCATGAGCTGGAAAGTGGCAAAAGCACACGGTGACTCACTAGGCTGAATGAGGATGCGTTTAAGGTTATGTGCATACCCATCTTGACCTAGTGAGCTCTTTATATAAATCGTGTGCAGCCGCAAACCATTTGTAACTTTTAATCACATTACAATCAATCATCTTTCTCTCTATTATTCACCATGTTCATCTCTATCCTCCTTACTTGATTCTAAATATTTTCATCAAGGGCATGTTTATCGGGTACTCAATCACACAAAAAGGATACAAGTGCTATATACCGGAAACAAGGAAAGTTCTTGTCTCAAGAGATGTGAAGTTTGTTGAAGGTAAAGGCTACTATGAAGAAAAGAATTGGGAAGACATTCAAGATCTCACCCATTCACCTTCGGATAGAGCTAGCAACCTCCGAATTATCTTGGAAAGACTTGGTGTAAGCAACTCTCAAAGTCACACCAACTCACCAAATCCTAATCCGGAGCCTACTCAACAACAAGAAACATCACAACATGAGGAAGAAGAACATTTACAAGAAGAAGAAAATATTCAAGAAGACAATCTTGAAGAGGGAGAGGTTCCAAGTGATCATGAGGAAGAGACTACTTTATCCGAAGAGGAGAATTTGTCTACATCGGATCATAATGAAGGCTCTACATCCCAAGAAGCGCCTATAGCCCTAAGAAGAAGTCAAAGACAGAAGTTCCCTCCATCAAATTGGAAAAACACTCGGGTTTACTACAATAGTCAAGCCGTAGCTCATCCTATTCAAGCCGTGTGTACCATTGCTCATTTTCCCGAAGAACATCAAGTCTTCCTTGGACAAATTGACCAACATTGGATTCCTCAAACCTATGAAGAAGCTATCCAACATCAAGTATGGAGAGACGCTATACCCGCCGAAAGACAAGCTATGGAACATAACCATACTTGGGAGGAAGGAGAGTTACCTAAAGGCAAGAGAGCGGTGACATCCAAGTGGGTCTTCACTATCAAGTACAAGAGCAATGGGGACATTGAACGCTACAAAGCTAGGCTTGTTGCAAGAGGGTTCACTCAAACGTATGGGGTGGATTACTTGGATACGTTTGCCCCGGTTGCAAAGCTCCATACGGTTAGAGTGGTTCTCTCTCTAGCTACCAACTTGGAGTGGGAACTTTGGCAAATGGATGTTAAGAATGCCTTCCTTCAAGGAGAACTTGAAGAAGAAGTATACATGAAGCGACCACCGGGTCTTGAAGATCATAATGCACCCGGGAAGGTCTTTAAACTCAAGAAAGCCATCTATGGTTTGAAGCAATCCCCGAGAGCTTGGTACCACAAGCTTAGCACAACCTTGCTGGAAAGAGGATTCAAGAAGTCGGAAGCCGACAACACCCTTTTCACTCTCCCAAGCAAGGAAGGTATAGTAGTCATTCTCGTTTATGTAGATGATATTATCATCTCCGGGAATGACAAGGTAGGGATTCAAGAGACTAAAACCTTTCTTAAGAGTGTTTTTGATATAAAAGACCTTGGTGAACTAAAGTACTTCCTTGGGATAGAAGTTTGTAGATCAAAGGAAGGTCTCTTCTTATCTCAAAGGAAGTACACTCTTGATCTTCTTAGTCAAGTAGGTAAGCTTGGAGCAAAACCAGCTAAGACTCCCTTGGAAGATGACTACAAGGCCAATCGTAAGGGGGAGCTTGACAACAAGCCTTTCGAAGATGTCACGCAATATCGAAGACTTGTAGGTAAGCTCATTTATTTAACCATTACTAGGCCTGACATTTGCTTTGCTGTGAATGTAGTAAGTCAACACATGCAAGCTCCCACGATACATCATTGGAACATGGTGAACCGCATCCTCAAATATCTCAAAGGAGCTCCGGGTCAAGGCATTTGGATGGGATGCAACAAAAACACGGAGCTGGTGGGATATTGTGATGCGGACTATGCTGGAGATAAAAAGGATAGGAGGTCAACCACCGGCTATTGCACATTCATTGGTGGCAACCTAGTTACTTGGAGAAGCAAGAAGCAAAAGGTGGTCTCCCTTTCAAGTTGTGAAGCCGAGTACCGGGCCATGAGAAAGCTCACAACTGAACTTATGTGGTTGAAAGCTCTCCTCAAAGACTTCGGAATTGACACACCAAAGCCAATCACCATGCATTGCGACAATCAAGCCGCAATTCACATCGCCTCAAATTCAGTGTTCCATGAAAGAACGAAGCACATTGAGGTGGATTGTCACAAGGTCCGAGAACAAGTTCAACTTGGAGTAATCCTACCTTGCTACACCGATACTGAAGAACAATTGGCCGACATCTTTACCAAAGGAGCTAGCACCAAAGTTTGTGAGTACATTCATCACAAACTTGGCCTCGTTGACCTCTCTCGGCCATGATCCTCTTAGCCAAATATCCCATACTCTTTTTCCCTAAGTGTGGTTTTATCCCATGAGGTTTTCTACACTTAGGTTTTTAATGAGGTGGTTGAATTTGGATCCAAGTCTAACATCCATCCTTCTCCGGTTAGACTTGAGGGGGAGTATTGAATGAAGTGAAGAAAAGGAAGAAAAGTCTTCCAATCGGTTACTACGATCGGTTGCATAACCGATCGTGTCAGCTAAAGATTTGCCGCTCGGTTGTGACAATCGGTTGCACAACCAATCGAAGCCTCGTTTCACTATCGATCGGTTATGCTGATCGGTTGCACAACCGATTGAAGACTCTCGCCCGTACGGCCAACTTTTGGTCCGTCCGTACCATTGAAGTTTTGTCTCGGCCCACGACTTTTTCTCTTGGCCATTTAGCCTTGGATCCTCTCCAAGGCTCTTCTAGAAGCTTCCAGAACCTTATCACATGACCGTTACACATTGGAAAGAGGAAGAAGACAAGAGTCTTCTAGAAGCATCCGGATCCTTCCCCTTGGAGCCGTTGCGTGTTCAAACCAAGGAGAGGACGTTCCTCTCTCCACGTGGGCTGCTGCTTTTGCTTTTGCTTTATGTAAAGTAGCATATCCTTAAAGGATATTCCTTTTGTAAATCTCTTTAAAAGAGAAACCTTGTACATTGCCAAATTAAGTAAGAAGAGATAATCTCTCTCTTTCTCATCATCAAATCTCTTTCTCTCAAATCTCTCAATCTCATTTCCGCATCTTAGTCCCATTCTCGCAAACCTAAACTCCACATTCTTACATCGACCACATGGACTCGACGACACGTCGAGTAGGACGTCAGGAAGCTGTCTGGACACGGACTCGACCACGCAGGCTCGACGTCACGTCGAGTTGGTCTCCGCCGACTCTCTATTTTGTCTTGTAGCTAATTAGGGCAACCTAGTATTTCCTATAAATAGGGGTACATGCTATTATCCAGCGGATATTCCTTTTACCCAGCAGATATTCCGCTGCTCTCTCATAAACCCTAGTTTTTATAATCGTTTTTCCTGCTGAATCTTTGAGTTTTTGCATTTCTTTTCTTCATCAAAGTTGTAGATCTGTCTCTTATCTATAACATACTTGCTTTTCAATGATTTCTGGGTTTGAAACGTTTTCTGGGTTTTTATGCATGATGTTCTTCAGTGTTCTTGAGTAGTGGATTAGGGTTCTTGAGGATGGGTTAGATTAGGTGTGGAATCCTTAGTATATTTAGGTGGTTAAGTGTAGAATTGCTTGATTTCCCTTCTGGTTTAGTAGATCTTAATGCTATTTCTTCTCTGATCAATTGGAAATTGATCTCAGACATTTCCACACCCACAAGGTGTTTGATGAAATGTCTGAACAAACTTTTCCAGAGATTTGCATACTCTAGCCCAAGAGATTGGATGTTTAGAATGCTTATTGACTATATTAGATTGAATCATAATGCCTGCTAGGTTATATTTCTTCAATGAGAATTGAGTATGAAAGTGATTTAGCTTGAGAATCTCTGTCACGAGAGTGGATTGATTTGTATTCGAATCTATTGTCTAGGGATAGCTTGATTGAGTTTGTTAACCACCTAGGTAGATTAAGGAGACTGCCATAATCGATTACCCCATTCCTCAGGACCTTTTTATCTCTATTGCTTTACCTATTCTCTGTACCTGTTGCTTGCTTGTTTATTGCTGCTTAGTATTGATAGTTCTTTCTCTTATGCATGATCACTCTTGTTCTGTAGTTATTTCTCTTTATGCTTGTTCGCTTAGGATTGCTAAATAACAAACCTCTATTCTGCTTGGCTTGACTTAGTATTCTCTGAGCATATCTTGATTGATAGTAAGAGCACCTGATTGGATTGATAACCTCTTATACTGCAATGACATGAAAGTATATTAGGGTAATTGATAGCAAAAATCCTAGTATCAATTTAGCGCCGTTGCCATTTGGGTGTCTGCTTGTTACATTTGAGATTTTAGACTTGCTTAGATCAAGTTCTTATCTACTTTACTTTGCTTAATGACTTGCTGGATTTTGCTCTGTCTGTTTAAGGTCTTTGTCATGCATTACAATGATTTGCCAGAAGAAGAGGAGGACATCTTTGGAGACAACATTCAAGATGAGGAATATGTGGAGCCACAATTAAATGAGAATGTTCTTACATTGGAACAAAAAGTGAAGTTGGATGAGCTTTACAAGGAAAATCCAACATTGACGAGGAGTGACTTAGCGGCTTTGATTCGGTTGAACCTCTTATCATTGCGGGCAGCACTTAAAGGAAGGGAACTCACATTCTATGAGATTAGAGAAGCTCATGCCCTTGAAAAGGTAATATATTGGGTTCCACCAAGTGAACTAGAAGGTACATGCAATTCAACCTTTGAAATTTATGATTTTGAAGATATCCATATGCCTTGCATTGAAGATATGACTTCTAGTTTGCATACTCCCTTTCTCATCGATGAATGCTATGATTTGATATGTGAGTCTCAACGTCTAGACATTTTAAGAGCAGAAAACATTTCTAGGGATTACCATGAATTATGTTTTGATATTGAATATCATTGTGCTTTGAATGTTCATGATCTCGAGTTTAAGTTTTCAATGCCTGAATTGTCTAGATCCCTTCTTGAAGAATCTTACCTAGGAGTTGTGCTTGATATTGATAAGATTTTGCATGAGACTGAGAACACCGAGGTAGATTATATGGATGGAGATGTTGTGCTATATGAGATTAATGGGGATGAAGTTGATTATTTTGTTAAAACTTCGTTTAAACCTGAAATTGACTTTATTTTCCCATTAGATGCATTTGATTCTCATTCTCATCCAACCATCAAAGAATATTTCAAAGTATATGCTCCACTTGTTGTAATTGTCTTTGATGTGTATTTTATCTCTTTACCATGCCCAACTTTGTGTTACTTGGCGGATGTATTTTCTTACACTGATAGGAGAAGGACAAAAGGTTCATTGGCTCAACCTTTTGATTCTTATGACTAATATTTTGCTATGGAGCGGTCAAGCTTAAAGACTTTAAACAAGCTCACTTGGGAGGAATTCCCATGTTTATCTTTGTAAATAGCTCTTTATCTCTTGTTATTTTTAATGTGTTTTTGTAGTGTCTGTGATTTTCAGGAATTATTCGAATTGGAGTCAGAGGAATAGAGAAGGAGCAGACTCGATGTGCCCTACTCGACTACAAGTCGAGCTTGCCCCTTGGTGTCACTCCAAACCAAAACCGAAGCCCTACTCGACGTACCTGCTCAATGAGACGTCGAGTTAGCCCATGAAGCCCACCAGTACCAGGTTAATCACCTCCTTCTTCACCCATCCATGAGGTAACAACTCCAATTCACCATTGTATATACGACATTTCATTTTGTTTCTCTGATTGGTTTGCCTAATGCTTGTTACATAGAGGACTGTGTAATTTAAGTTTGGGGGAGGGCTCAGGGAGTATTTGACATTGCGTTTTGTTTTCTTATTTCAAATTTTGCATCATTGCATCTAAGGCATAGAAAAACCATAAAAATTTGAAATTTTTCGAAAATGATTTCACAAAAACAGAGTGTTCATATAGCTTGCATTGTCATTTTAGGATTGTTTTAATATGCTTTCACTTAGGGCTGTTGCATCATGCATTTGCATTGGAGATTATGATGATTATAACCTTGTAAATATGCTTATTCACTAAGTAGAACTCAGTGCCCATGTTGTTAGTTCTCTAATGCGTAATCGATTGAACTTGAAGTAAGACCGCACCATCTTTTGAATTCAACGCTTGATTTTCTTGTTCTTAGTCGAAACTCGCTTTGATCTGATGCATTTCCCTATCAATTTGAACCTTAATTTTGACTTATAATTATCATGCTGTGCATTGTGCTATGAACTCATGGATACCTTAAAATACTTGGACTTTCTTTTACCTTTTGATCACTCTTGCTAGTCCAAGTAGCTGACTCCCATCTTTGGAGCAGTTATACCCCACCCTTAGCCTTAACCTTCTTTCAAGCCATTTATCATTTGTGTGTGACTGTGAGGCCTTATTTCGATTGAGCTTGGTAGAAAGTGTTAGGTCTGTAACGACAAGGATAGTATCTCATGTAGTTCTAGTTCACGTTATCTGGACTAGATAGGACTAGGTGGGTGCTTAATTCTGGGTTTGGGTTGTGTTTAAAAGAAAAGAAAAGGGAAAAGAGTTCTTAGGAGAAGTAGCAAAAGTAAGAAAAGTCTAGTAAAGGATTTGGGAATGTTAAAGGAAAGAAAAGGGTTCTGTAATAGCTTAAAGAGAAAGGGTAAAAAGTCTTATGTTATAAAAAGAAAGAAAAGTGAACCCTAGTTGTTAAAGTATCCTAATCCGCTAGACAGAGCAAAATAAGAAAGCTTCTCCAAGGATAGAAAAGCAAAGAAAAGAAAGGAATGGTGTGAGTAAAAGTCTGTAAATGCTTTGAGTGCAAAAGGGTAGAGTTAAGTTCATGATTCTGGGATTAGAAATAGGACCTCCATTTGGGTTTATATTGGTTACATTCTGGGTAGATGGGGTCTTATCCTTGTATGCATAACTTGATACTCACCTTTAGCATTCTACTAAAGCTCAATCATTCTTGAGAGATCCCCTGTTGCGATTTAAACCAGATCTTTAAGGGACCATCTTTGTCTCTAAACCTTTACCCTTAAGCCAAATGTGTTCTTATCCAATGCATAGTATGATTCACGGTTCCTACTTAATCAATGTTAAAGGGAATGTGCTGATTTGAATGCTTGAATTGATTAAGGCAGAAGTTAGGTTGAGATGTGAAGGAGATGGCTAATGTTTTTAAGTAGAGATCAGTCAACCTTGCATTATATTCTAGAATTAGCAACCTGGACATTGAATTCACTTACTCTATATGCATGTTTTGGTTCTGAGTCTCCACTTTCAAACCTCTTCTCCAGCTTAGTTCTATTTGTTTGCTTGAGGGCAAGCAAGAGCTAAGTTTGGGGGAGTTGATGTCTCTATATTTTACCGCTTTTAAGCACACTTTTCTCGTGCATTTAGCTAAGTTTCATATCTTTTTCATTGCATCCATAGTCCTTTTCATATCATTTTCATCACTTAGTACGATTTGCATTGCATGGCATAGCATATTGCATATTGGATATGTTTCAGGTATTTGGAGCTTATTTGGGACTTAATGGATGCAAAGAAGAGAATTGATGATTCAGAGCCAGTCTGAAGTCCCTCAAAGATCGACTCAGATGGAAGTCTTGCATTGCGATTTAGCTTCAGAGCTCTTCATACAAGTTATAGGAAATTGAGTTACCTTTCCAACGGAGGTGATTTCAAGCGAATCAGAGCTTTGATGCAAGAGTTATGGTGGTTTTAATGGAGACATATGTTGGAATTGAAGAGACTAAGCTCATAGGAAAGAGTAAACAATCACTTGGTAATTGGATCTCCTTTTATCCACACAAAGGGAACTCATTCTCAAGAAGAAGAGACCATCAACTTGTGATGGAATCCACACCAATATAGCTTGGTAGAACCGAAACTCTATGGATAAAATCGATTCTAGCAAGACAACTATCTCTAGTATGAAGCTAGATCCGTGAGAAGTAACACAACACTAAAGGTTTGTGTACTTGATATCTCTGTATTTTACCTCTTTTTAGCACGCATTTCTTATGCATTTAGCTTAGTTTCCTCTCTGTTTCACTGCATTAATAGTCCTTTTTTATAAGATCTTCATCACTTAGTACGAGTTGCATTGCATGGCATAGCATGTTGCATATTGGATGAGTTTTAGGTACTTTGGAGCTTATTTGGGACTTAATGGAGCAAGGAGGAACCAACACGACCTTGGAGCTAGACTTGGGATCGAATTGGAGAGGAATGAAGTCGTTCAAGATCACCTGAGAGCAGTCTCGACGTGGCAGGCTCGACGACACGTCGAGATGGACGCCAGGAAGCCGCCTGGGAGCAGTCTCGACGTGGCAGGCTCGACGACACGTCGAGTTGGCCTCCACCGACTCTCTATTTTGTCCTGTAGCCAATTAGGGCAACCTAGTATTTCCTATAAATAGGGGTACATGCTATAGTCCAACGGATATTCCTTTTACCCAGCAGATATTCCTTTGTTCTCTCATAAACCCTAGTTTTTGTAATCGTTTTTCCTGTTGATCCTTTGAGTTTTTGCATTTCTTTTCTTCATCAAAGTTGTAGATCTGTCTCTTATCTATAACATACTTGCTTTTCAATGATTTCTGGGTTTGAAACGTTTTCTGGGTTTTTATGCATGATGTTCTTCAGTGTTCTTGAGTAGTGGATTAGGGTTCTTGAGGATGGGATAGATTAGGTGTGGAATCCTTAGTATATTTAGGTGGTTAAGTGTAGAATTGCTTCTGGTTTAGTAGATCTTAATGCTATTTCTTCTCTGATCAATTGGAAATTGATCTCAGACATTTCCACACCCAAAAGGTGTTTGATGAAATGTCTGAACAAACTTTTCCAGAGATTTGCATACTCTAGCCCAAGAGATTGGATGTTTAGAATGCTTATTGACTCTATTAGATTGAATCATAATGCCTGCTAGGTTACATTTCTTCAATGAGAATTGAGTATGAAAGTGATTTAGCTTGAGAATCTCTGTCACGAGAGTGGATTGATTTGTATTCGAATCTATTGTCTAGGGATAGCTTGATTGAGTTTGTTAACCACCTAGGTAGACTAAGGAGACTGCCATAATCGATTACCCCATTCCTTAGGACCTTTTATCTCTATTGATTGTTTAAATCTTGTTTCTGTTAGTCTTTGTGTTCTACTCGACCTGTTAGGCCTAGAGCGCTTCTCTACATTGTTAGGTTGTTAGTTTCTTTTCCAAAGCTTATGCATGATAGTTTCTGGTCTTTAGTTTACTTCTTGTCCTTGTTTACTTGCTGTTTAGTTCTCTTTTTATGCTTTTAAATTCGGTATTTGCATGTTAAATTGGTTGCTTAGGATCAATAGAAACACACAAAACCCTTTCATAATTGGCTTGACTTATTTGCTTTCTGTTTCATATCTTGAATGCTTGCAGTCACACTGAGATTGGATTGATAACCTAATATACTACAATGGCATGTGTATTAGGGATTGATACTTATTAGATAGAGTAAAATCTTACTATCAATTTGGCGCCGTTGCCAGTCTTGTGTTGCATTGTTCCATTTAAGATTTCAGAAACGTTTAAGATCAAGTTCTTTCTTTACCTTGGTTACTAACTCTTCATTTCATCTGCTTGTTTTTATGCTCCAGGTACCATCTCGACGACACGTCGAGACTGCCACATCGAGTCTGCCACTCTGCATTGTTAGGGACCATCTCGACCTCACGTCGAGACTGCCACATCGAGTCTGATCCCTCTGCATGCAAACTCGATCTAAAGGCTCCAACAACCTCATCAGCTACAAAGACAACATCCACCAGTTAGCTCGTGAGTTAAGAGAAGGTAGAGCCCGAGACTACTCTGAACCGCACAATCCAGTCGCCATGGAACCACAAGATCACGATAATCAAGGAGTTGGTATACCACAGAACATTGGTGATGGTGATGCACCACGCAACCATCAACAGAGACAGGGCATAGTTCCACCTCCTGTCCAGAACAACAATTTCGAGATCAAGAGTGGATTGATCTCAATGATTCAAGGTAACAAGTTTCATGGGTTGCCTCTGGAAGACCCCTTGGATCACTTGGATAATTTTGATAGGCTCTGCAGCCTCACCAAGATCAATGGTGTTAGTGAAGACAGCTTCAAGCTGCGTCTATTTCCCTTCTCGCTGGGCGACAAAGCACACCACTGGGAGAAGACACTTCCTGCTGGCTCCATCACATCTTGGGATGATTGCAAGAAGGCATTCTTAACAAAGTTCTTCTCCAATTCAAGAACTGCACGTCTACGAAATGAAATCTCCAGTTTTACTCAAAAGCAGTCTGAATCAATTTGTGAGGCCTGGGAGAGATTCAAAGGCTACACTATACAGTGTCCACACCATGGTTTCAAGAAGGCTTCACTACTCAGCACACTCTACAGGGGAGTTTTTCCCAAGATCAGAATGTTGCTAGACACTGCCTCTAATGGGAATTTCTTGAATAAGGATGTTGAGGAAGGCTGGGAATTGATAGAGAACTTAGCTCTATCTGATGGTAACTATAACGAGGATTTTGATCGCTCCAACAGAGGTATTGGAGATCCGGATGCAAAGCATACTAAGGAGATGATTCATGCTCTCAACGAAAAGCTGGATAAATTACTGCTTACTCAACAGAAGCCAGTCCACTATATCACTGAAGAAGAGCACTATCAAATCCAAGAGGGGGAGAATACTCAGGCTGCAGAAGTCAGCTACATTCAGAACCAAGGTGGCTACAACAAGGGCTACAACCCCTACATGCCTGCTCATCCTAATCTATCTTACCGGAGCACGAATGTTGCAAACCCTCAAGATCAGGTTTACCCTCAACAACAACAGAATCAGTCCAAGCCTTTCATACCATACAATCAAGGGTTTGCACCAAAGCAACAGTTTAGTGGAGGTTATCAACAACATAACCCACCACCCGGTTTTGCACAGCAAACCCAGCAAGCTCCACCTGCCCAAGATCAAGAGATAAAACAAATGCTTCAGCAGATTCTACAAGGTCAAGCAGTTGGTGCTATAGCTCTTGATAAGAAAATGGCTGAGATTCACAACAAAGTAGACTGCTCCTTCAATGATCTCAATATCAAGTTTGAGGATCTAAACTCCAGGTTGAAGTACGTGGAGAGCAAAATTGCTTCTACTTCTGCGCCTCAGAATCTAGGGCAACTGCCAGGGAAAGCTATTCAGCATCAGAAAGGTCATGTTAATGCTATTCACCTTCGCAGTGGTCGATAGCTGCAAACTCGACCTAGCATAGCTCCTGTCACTGAGGACAGTGAGATTCAAGAGGGGGAGGATTTCATTCAGCATGAAACTCAAGTAGAAGACACCACTAAGCTAAACCAAGAGACTGTACCTAGGGATCAAGCTAAGAGTCCCCAAATCGAAAAACCAACTGTTGATAAGAGTAAGAAGAAAGCTTTTATCCCACCACCCTACAAGCCCAAAATACCATTCCCAGGAAGATTCAAGAGGGATATCATTGAGAAGTACAGAGCCATGTTTGCTGAACACATCAAGGAGATTGAATTGAGGATGCCTCTCATTGATGCTTTCATGCTGATTCCGGATTCTCACAAGTACTTCAAAGACATGGTAATGGAGAGAATTAAGGAAGTGCAAGGGATGGAGAGTCATGAGTGTAGTGAAATCATCCAAACGAAGGTTATTCCCAAGAAATTGGGAGATCCTGGTTCGTTTACTCTACCTTGCTCTCTAGGCACTTTAGCCTTCAGTAACTGCCTATGCGATCTAGGTGCTTTTAAAAGTCTCATGCCTCTCTCTGTGGCCAAGAGACTGGGTTTCAGCAAGTATAAACCTTGCAACATCTCCTTGATCCTGGCTGATGAGTCTATCAGATTTCCTCATGGGTTATTAGAAGATTTGCCTATTAAGATTGGAAATGCTGAAATCCCTACAGACTTCATAGTGCTAGAAATGGATGAACCAAAAGATCCTTTAATCTTAGGAAGGCCCTTCTTAGCCACTGCTGGAGCTGTCATTGATGTTAAGAATGGGAAGATTGATCTTAATCTGGGAAATGATTTCACAATGAAGTTTGACATCAATGATGCCGCGAGGAAGCCAACAATTGAAGGACAGACCTTCGTAGTTAAGGTAATGGATTGCTTAGCTGATGAACAGCTAGAGGAGGTTGCTGAGGAGGATCACCAACAAACTTCTTTGACTAAGAGTGGTGAAGCAGGATATCTTCTCACTGAAACTTTGAGCTGTGGTAAGTCACTAGATTCACACAAGGAAGTAGTAGGGTCAGAGGTCTTTAAAGGCTTGATTGGGTCAAAAACAGTGGTTAAGACAGAATATGAAGCAAGCTCAACACATGCTCAACCAGCTGACTCGAGTATACATTTGAGCAAGCCTACAACTCGTCTGGAGAACTCTAGCTCGACCAAACATCTTGATAAGCTGCTAGAGTCTAGCAATTCTGCTCCAGATGGCTGGTTAGAACTCAAGGAGAGGTCCAAATGGCAGGATAAAGCCATAAGGGAGCTGACAGGCACTGTGAGAGAGCTGAAGGATCAAATCAAGAAGCTCCATGGGATAGCCAACCAAGTACCACTCCAAATCAAGGACATCCCAAATGATGAAGCGTCTACTCTGGTCAGCGCAAAGGGGAGTGAATTCACTTCAGAATGGTCTATAGCAGAAGATTATCCAGTTGATCAACAAGAAGCTTACTATGAGAAAAGGGCCATTGAGTACTCAACTGCAGATTTTTCAAGAGAGCCTGCTAAGCCAGATGATTCATCCACCTGCAGAACAGATGAGACCTCATTTGCTCTCTACAATCCACCCTAAGCTTATTCACTGTGAGAAGTCAAGCTAAAGACTTTAAACAAGCTCACTTGGGAGGAAGTCCCATGTCTATCCTTGTAAAAATTAGTTATTTCCTTGTTATTTTTAATGTGTTTTTGTAGTGTCTGTGATTTTTAGGAATTAATCGAATTGGAGTCAGAGGAATAGAGAAGGAGCAGACTCGACGTGCCCTACTCGACGTCACGTCGAGCTAGCCCAATGGACCAACTCCAAGCAGAAAAATGAAGCCTACTCGACGTACCTGCTCGATGAGACGTCGAGTTAGCCCATGAAGCCCACCAGTACCAGGTCAATCACCTCCTTCTTCACCCATCCATGAGGTAACAACTCCAATTCACCATTGTATATACCGCATTTCATTTTGTTTCTCTGTTGGTTTGCCCTGAGGACTGTGTAATTTAAGTTTGGGGGAGGGCTCAGGGAGTATTTGACATTGCGTTTTATTTTCTTATTTCAAATTTTGCATCATTGCATCTAAGGCATAGAAAAACCATAAAAATTTGAAATTTTTCGAAAATGATTTCACAAAAACAGAGTGTTCATATAGCTTGCATTGTCATTTTAGGATTGTTTTAGTATGCTTTCACTTAGGGCTGTTGCATCATGCATTTGCATCGGAGATTATGATGATTATAACCTTGTAAATATGCCTATTCACTAAGTAGAACTCAGTGCCCTGGTTGTTAGTTCTCTAATGCATGATCGACTGAACTTGAAGTAAGACCGCACCATCTTTTGAATTCAACGCTTGACTTTCTTGTTTTTAGTCGAATCTTGCTTTGATCTGATGCCATTCCCTATCTATTTGAACTTGAATTTTGACTTATAATTATCATGCTGTGCATTGTGCTATGAACTCATGGATACCTTAAAATACTTGGACTTTCTTTTACCTTTTGATCACTCTTGCTAGTCCAAGTAGCTGACTCCCATCTTTGGAGCAGTTATTCCCCACCCTTAGCCTTAACCTTCTTTCAAGCCATTTATCATTTGTGTGTGAATGTGAGGCCTTATTCCGATTGAGCTTGGTAGAAAGTGTTAGGTCTGTAACGACAAGGATAGTATCTCATGTAGTTCTGGTTCACGTTATCTGGACCAGATAGGACTAGGTGGGTGCTTAATTCTGGGTTTGGGTTGTGTTTAAAAGAAAGAAAAGGTTGTGTTCATCATTGAAAGAAAAGAAAAGGGAAAAGAGTCCTAAGGAGAAGTAGCTAAAGTAAGAGAAGTCTAGTAAAGGATTTTGGTGTGCTAAAGTAAAGGAAAAAGGGTTCTGTAAATAGCTTAAAGAGATTGGGCAAAAGCCTTGTGTTTATAAGAAGAAAGAAAAGGGAATCCTAGTTGTTAAAGAAACCCGATCCGCTAGACAGAGCAGTAAGAAAGCTTCTCCTAGGATAGAAAGCAAAGAAAAGAAAAGGGATGATTTGAGTAAAGTCTGTAAATGCTTTGAATGCAAAAGGGTAGAGTTAAGTTCATGATTCTGGGATTAGAAATAGGACCTCTATTTGGGTTGATATTGATTACATTCTGGGTAGATGGGGTCTTATCCTTGTATGCATAACTTGATACTCACCTTTAGCATTCTACTAAAGCTCAATCATTCTTGAGAGATCCCCTGTAGCGATTTAAGCCAGATCTTTAAGGGACCATCTTTGTCTCTAAAACCTTTACCCTTTAGCCAAATGTGTTCATATCCATTGCATAGTATGATTCACGGTTCCTACTTAATAAATGTTAAAGGGAATGTGCAGATTTGAATGCTTGATTTGATTAAGGCAGAGGTTAGGTTGAGATGTGAAGAAGATGGCTAATGTTTTTAAGTAGAGATCAGTCAACCTTGCACTCTAGAATTAGCAACCTGGACATTGAATTCACTTACTCTATATGCATGTTTTGGTTCTGAGTCTCCACTTTCAAACCTCTTCTCCAGCTTGGTTCTATTTGTTTGCTTGAGGGCAAGCAAGAGCTAAGTTTGGGGGAGTTGATATATCTGTATTTTACCTCTTTTTAGCACGCATTTCTTATGCATTTAGCTTAGTTTCTTCTCTGTTTCACTGCATTAATAGTCCTTTTTTATGATCTTCATCACTTAGTACGATTTGCATTGCATGGCATAGCATGTTGCATATTGGATGAGTTTTAGGTACTTTGGAGCTTATTTGGGACTTAATGGAGCAAGGAGGAACCAACACGACCTTGGAGCTAGACTTGGGATCGAATTGGAGAGGAATGAAGTCGTTCAAGATCACCTGAGAGCAGTCTCGACGTGGCAGGCTCGACGACACGTCGAGATGGACGCCAGGAAGCCGCCTGGGAGCAGTCTCGACGTGGCAGGCTCGACGACACGTCGAGTTGGCCTCCACCGACTCTCTATTTTGTCCTGTAGCCAATTAAGGCAACCTAGTATTTCCTATAAATAGGGGTACATGCTATTGTCCAGCGGATATTCCTTTTACCCAGCAGATATTCCTTTGTTCTCTCATAAACCCTAGTTTTTGTAATCGTTTTTCCTGTTGATCCTTTGAGTTTTTGCATTTCTTTTCTTCATCAAAGTTGTAGATCTGTCTCTTATCTATAACATAGTTGCTTTTCAATGATTTTTGGGTTTGAAACGTTTTCTGGGTTTTTATGCATGATGTTCTTCAGTGTTCTTGAGTAGTGGATTAGGGTTCTTGAGGATGGGATAGATTAGGTGTGGAATCCTTAGTATATTTAGGTGGTTAAGTGTAGAATTGCTTGATTTCCCTTCTGGTTTAGTAGATCTTAATGCTATTTCTTCTCTGATCAATTGGAAATTGATCTCAGACATTTCCACACCCAAAAGGTGTTTGATGAAATGTCTGAACAAACTTTTCCAGAGATTTGCATACTCTAGCCCAAGAGATTGGATGTTTAGAATGCTTATTGACTCTAGTAGATTGAATCATAATGCCTGCTAGGTTACATTTCTTCAATGAGAATTGAGTATGAAAGTGATTTAGCTTGAGAATCTCTGTCACGAGAGTGGATTGATTTGTATTCGAATCTATTGTCTAGGGATAGCTTGATTGAGTTTGTTAACCACCTAGGTAGACTAAGGAGACTGCCATAATCGATTACCCCATTCCTTAGGACCTTTTATCTCTATTGATTGTTTAAATCTTGTTTCTGTTAGTCTTTGTGTTCTACTCGACCTGTTAGGCCTAGAGCGCTTCTCTACATTGTTAGGTTGTTAGTTTCTTTTCCAAAGCTTATGCATGATAGTTTCTGGTCTTTAGTTTACTTCTTGTCCTTGTTTACTTGCTGTTTAGTTCTGTTTTTATGCTTTTAAATTCGGTATTTGCATGTTAAATTGGTTGCTTAGGATCAATAGAAACACACAAAACCCTTTCATAATTGGCTTGACTTATTTGCTTTCTGTTTCATATCTTGAATGCTTGCAGTCACACTGAGATTGGATTGATAACCTAATATACTACAATGGCATGTGTATTAGGGATTGATACTTATTAGATAGAGTAAAATCTTACTATCAGTACTTAGAGAGAAACGAATCTATGAATCATTTAGCTAGAGTAAACAACATAAATAAGAGATAAAGAAGAGTTTAAGATGTATTTAAGAGTAAGATTAACAAGAAATGGGCTGCCCTAAGGCAGACCTAAACGGTTTAACTTTAACTCTCTACATTGTTAACATTAAGTTAAACACAAGTAAAGTAGATTAAGCTAAAACGTTTTGTATCAAGACTTGTCTTTTCTTATTGATGTGTTAACCTTTACAATGAGATTACAAGGCTTTATATAGGAGAAGAACTAGGTTAAGGTGTCTCATAGACCCTTTTAATCCTAGCCATACACTTCTAAGTATTAATCTCCACCATTGAATTCAAATTAGCATCTAGAAGGCTTGTGGTCCATTTTTGTCTTCTAGTGCAATTGGCTCCAACTTTGACCAAGACCAAGTTTGACTTTGAGTCTCCTTCCTTTGTCTCCAACGGCTCCATGAGAGACTTTGTGCTTCTTAGGTCTTCTAGAAGGTCTCTCATGGGCTTCTCTTATGTGACACCAATCTTGCACATTATTATCTTCACTAGGTGACACGAGTTTTGCACATTCTTGTATTCATGAGTTGACTCCATTTTGCATCCTCGGTCTTGATACTTTTGACACCAATTATGCACATTAGGTCATGATAACTTTGACACTAATTTTGCACATTGGGTCTTGATAACTTTGACACCAATTTTGCACATTGGTGTCTCGTCTTCGGCCTTGTCTTGAGATCTTCGGCCTTGACTCGTCTTTTGAATTTACACCAATTTTGCACTTCGGTGTCTCGGTGACTTTACACCAATTTTGCACTTCCGGCCTTGATACCTTGAAGTGACCCGAGCTTTGCACGGCTATCTTATGGAGACCTTTCTCTTCACTTGGTTCAATAACATATGCAGAAAACTGGTTGGACTCGACAGGAGGTCGAGCAGACGCTCAGAAACCACCAAGGGTTGGACTCGACCACACCAACTCGACGTGAGGTCGAGTAGGACACCATCAAGGAGCACCCTTTGAAGAATCACTCCCCCTCGACCACATGGACTCGACGACACGTCGAGTAGGACGTCAGGAAGCTGTCGGACACGGACTCGACCACGCAGGCTCGACGTCACGTCGAGTTGGTCTCCGCCGACTCTCTATTTTGTCTTGTAGCTAATTAGGGCAACCTAGTATTTCCTATAAATAGGGGTACATGCTATTATCCAGCGGATATTCCTTTTACCCAGCAGATATTCCTTTGTTCTCTCATAAACCCTAGTTTTTGTAATCGTTTTTCCTGTTGATCCTTTGAGTTTTTGCATTTCTTTTCTTCATCAAAGTTGTAGATCTGTCTCTTATCTATAACATACTTGCTTTTCAATGATTTCTGGGTTTGAAACGTTTTCTGGGTTTTTATGCATGATGTTCTTCAGTGTTCTTGAGTAGTGGATTAGGGTTCTTGAGGATGGGTTAGATTAGGTGTGGAATCCTTAGTATATTTAGGTGGTTAAGTGTAGAATTGCTTGATTTCCCTTCTGGTTTAGTAGATCTTAATGCTATTTCTTCTCTGATCAATTGGAAATTGATCTCAGACATTTCCACACCCACAAAGTGTTTGATGAAATGTCTGAACAAACTTTTCCAGAGATTTGCATACTCTAGCCCAAGAGATTGGATGTTTAGAATGCTTATTGACTATATTAGATTGAATCATAATGCCTGCTAGGTTATATTTCTTCAATGAGAATTGAGTATGAAAGTGATTTAGCTTGAGAATCTATGTCACGAGAGTGGATTGATTTGTATTCGAATCTATTGTCTAGGGATAGCTTGATTGAGTTTGTTAACCACCTAGGTAGATTAAGGAGACTGCCATAATCGATTACCCCATTCCTCAGGACCTTTTTATCTCTATTGCTTTACCTATTCTCTGTACCTGTTGCTTGCTTGTTTATTGTTGCTTAGTATTGATAGTTCTTTCTCTTATGCATGATCACTCTTGTTCTGTAGTTATTTCTCTTTATGCTTGTTCGCTTAGGATTGCTAAATAACAAACCTCTATTCTGCTTGGCTTGACTTAGTATTCTCTGAGCATATCTTGATTGATAGTAAGAGCACCTGATTGGATTGATAACCTCTTATACTGCAATGACATGAAAGTATATTAGGGTAATTGATAGCAAAAATCCTAGTATCACTAGGATCAATAGAAACACACAAAACCCTTTCATAATTGGCTTGACTTATTTGCTTTCTGTTTCATATCTTGAATGCTTGCAGTCACACTGAGATTGGATTGATAACCTAATATACTACAATGGCATGTGTATTAGGGATTGATACTTGTTAGATAGAGAGAAAAATCTTACTATCAGGCGGTTCTAGTTCTTATACCAAATCATACAGACGAGATCTTGTCATATTTGACTCTAAAAAGGCTAACCAAGCTTCTTATTGCTTCTCAAAGATTTGTGGGTATGGCCAAAGTCCTATGAGTTTTTAGTTTTGGAGCTTCTAAACAAAGAAACACTACTTTAGCTTGTGGGATCTGGTTGCGGTTCTAGTTCTTATACCAAATCATACACACGAGATCTAGTCATATTTAACTCTAAAAACGCTAACCAAGCTTCTTATTGGTTCTCATAGCTTTGTGGGTGTCGCCAAAGTCCTATGAGTTTTCAGTTTTGGAGCTTCTAAACAAAGAAACACTACTTTAGCTTGTGGGATCCGGTGGCGGTTCTAGTTCTTATTCCAAATCATACACACGAGATCTCGTCATATTTGACTATAAAAAGGCTAACCAAGCTTCTTATTGCTTCTCAAAGCTTTGTGGGTGTGGCCAAGGTCCTATTAGTTTTTAGTTTTGGAGCTTCTAAACAAAGAAACACTACTTTAGCTTGTGGGATCCGGTGGCGGTTCTAGTTCTTATACCAAATCATACACACGAGATCTCGTCATATTTGACTCTAAAAACGCTAACCAAGCTTCTTATTGCTTCTCAAAGCTTTGTGGCTGTGGCCAAAGTCCTATGAGTTTTCAGTTTTGGAGCTTCTAAACAAAGAAACACTACTTTAGCTTGTGGGATCCGGTGGCGGTTCTAGTTCTTATACCAAATCATACACACAAGATCTAGTCATATTTGACTCTAAAAAGGCTAACCAAGCATCTTATTGCTTCTCAAAGCTTTGTGGGTGTGGCCAACGTCCTATGAGTTTTCAGTTTTGGAGCTTCTAAACAAAGAAACACTACTTTAGCTTGTGGGATCCGGTGGCGGTTCTAGTTCTTATACCAAATCATACACACGAGATCTAGTCTTATTTGACTCTAAAAAGGCTAACCAAGCTTCTTATTGCTTCTCAAAGCTTTGTGAGTGTAGCCGAAGTCCTATGAGTTTTCAGTTTTGGAGCTTCTAAACAGAGAAACACTACTTTAGCTTTTGGGATCCGGTTGTGGTTCTAGTTCTTATACCAAATCATACACACGAGATCTTGTCATATTTGACTCTAAAAAGGCTAACCAAGCTTCTTATTGCTTCTCAAAGATTTGTGGGTATGGCCAAAGTCCTATGAGTTTTTAGTTTTGGAGCTTCTAAACAAAGAAACACTACTTTAGCTTGTGGGATCTGGTTGCGGTTCTAGTTCTTATACCAAATCATACACACGAGATCTCGTCATACTTGACTCTAAAAACGCTAACCAAGCTTCTTATTAGTTCTCATAGCTTTGTGGGTGTCGCCAAAGTCCTATGAGTTTTCAGTTTTGGAGCTTCTAAACAAAGAAACACTACTTTAGCTTGTGGGATCCGGTGGTGGTTCTAGTTCTTATTCCAAATCATACACACGAGATCTTGTCATATTTGACTATAAAAAGGCTAACCAAGCTTCTTATTGCTTCTCAAAGCTTTGTGGGTGTGGCCAACGTCCTATGAGTTTTCAGTTTTGGAGCTTCTAAACAAAGAAACACTGCTTTAGCTTGTGGGATCCGGTGGCGGTTCTAGTTCTTATACCAAATCATACACACGAGATCTAGTCTTATTTGACTCTAAAAAGGCTAACCAAGCTTCTTATTGCTTCTCAAAGCTTTGTGAGTGTAGCCGAAGTCCTATGAGTTTTCAGTTTTGGAGCTTCTAAACAGAGAAACACTACTTTAGCTTTTGGGATCCGGTTGTGGTTCTAGTTCTTATACCAAATCATACACACGGAATCTAGTCATATTTGACTCTAAAAATGCTAACCAAGTTTCTTATTGCTTCTCAAAGCTTTGTGAGTGTCGCCGAAGTCCTATGAGTTTTCAGTTTTGGAGCTTTTAAACGGAGAAAGACTACTTTAGCTTTTGGGGTCCGGTTGCGTTCTAGTTCTTATACCAAATCATACACACGAGATCTAGTCATTTTTGACTCTAAAAAAGCTAATCAAGCTTCTTATTGGTTCTCAAAGCTTTGTGGGTGTGGCCAAAGTCCTATGAGTTTTTAGTTTTGGAGCTTCTAAACAAAGAAACACTACTTTAGCTTGTGGGATCCGGTGGCGGTTCTAGTTCTTATACCAAATCATAGACACGAGATCTAGTCATATTTAACTCTAAAAACGCTAACCAAGCTTCTTATTGGTTCTCATAGCTTTGTGGGTGTCGCCAAAGTCCTATGAGTTTTCAGTTTTGGAGCTTCTAAACAAAGAAACACAACTTTAGCTTGTGGGATCCGGTGGCGGTTCTAGTTCTTATACCAAATCATACACACGAGATCTAGTCTTATTTGACTCTAAAAAGGCTAACCAAGCTTCTTATTGCTTCTCAAAGCTTTGTGAGTGTAGCCGAAGTCCTATGAGTTTTCAGTTTTGGAGCTTCTAAACGGAGAAACACTACTTTAGCTTTTGGGATCCGGTTGTGGTTCTAGTTCTTATACCAAATCATTCACACGGAATCTAGTCATATTTGACTCTAAAACGGCTAACCAAGCTTCTTATTGGTTCTCAAAGCTTTGTGAGTGTAGCCGAAGTCCTATGAGTTTTCAGTTTTGGAGCTTCTAAACAAAGAAACATAACTTTAGCTTGTGGGATCCGGTGGCGGTTCTAGTTCTTATACCAAATCATACACACAAGATCTAGTCATATTTGACTCTAAAAAGGCTAACCAAGCTTCTTATTGCTTCTCTAAGCTTTGTGGGTGTGGCCAAAGTCCTATGAGTTTTCAGTTTTGGAGCTTCTAAACAAAGAAACACTACTTTAGCTTGTGGGATCTGGTAGCGGTTCTAGTTCTTATACCAAATCATACACACGAGATCTAGTCTTATTTGACTCTAAAAAGGCTAACCAAGCTTCTTATTGCTTCTCAAAGCTTTGTGAGTGTAGCCGAAGTCCTATGAGTTTTCAGTTTTGGAGCTTCTAAACGGAGAAACACTACTTTAGCTTTTGGGATCCGGTTGTGGTTCTAGTTCTTATACCAAATCATACACACGGAATCTAGTCATATTTGATTCTAAAAATGCTAACCAAGCTTCTTATTGCTTCTCAAAGCTTTGTGAGTGTCACCGAAGTCCTATGAGTTTTCAGTTTTGGAGCTTTTAAACGGAGAAAGACTACTTTAGCTTTTGTGGTCCGGTTGCGTTCTAGTTCTTATACCAAATCATACACACGGAATCTAGTCATATTTGACTCTAAAAAAGCTAATCAAGCTTCTTATTGGTTCTCAAAGCTTTGTGGGTGTGGCCAAAGTCCTATGAGTTTTTAGTTTTGGAGCTTCTAAACAGAGAAACACTACTTTAGCTTGTGGGATCCCGGTGTGGGTTCTAGTTCTTATACCAAATCATTCACACGGAATCTAGTCATATTTGACTCTAAAAAGGCTAACCAAGCTTCTTATTGCTTCTCAAAGCTTTGTGAGTGTAGCCGAAGTCCTATGAGTTTTCAGTTTTGGAGCTTCTAAACAAAGAAACACAACTTTAGCTTGTGGGATCCGGTGGCAGTTCTAGTTCTTATACCAAATCATATGATATCTCTGTATTTTACCTCTTTTTAGCACACATTTCTTATGCATTTAGCTTAGTTTCCTCTCTGTTTCATTGCATTAATAGTCCTTTTTCATAAGATTTTCATCACTTAGTACGATTTGCATTACATGGCATAGCATGTTGCATATTCGATGAGTTTCAGGTACTTTGGAACTTATTTGGGACTTAATGAAGCAAGGAGGAACCAACACGACCTTGGAGCTTTATACGATCCTCCCAAGGATTATGCACTCTAAGGTGGTGAAAGGGATAACTTTGCATCCAAGAGACTGTGAACTCTAAAGGATCAAAGGTTGTGGAGCGAATGGTCGCACAAGAGCTGCGGAAGACTCCTGATTTACCGGTGGATCGATTCTTTGGATATTACACACCAAAGGAGATCGATAACTTGCTGGATATGACGCACCAACAAGGAATGGATAGAGAGATTGATCGAGAGCCGCCACAAAGATCTGTGAAAGGATCTATGATAAGTCTGAACAAGCCATGAACATAGATATGACACACCATGAACATGGAGTTCCAAAAATTACAAGATATCACATCTTGAAAGAGAGAAACTTCTCTGATTTTTACTCAACAACAAAACTTACTTTTATTCATGAATTAAGCCTCATTATATAGAGGAGATACAACAATTTCGTCCATAACATGCAGCACAACTTGGAAATAGAAATTCAAACTCTAAAGTGCATGTAAGAGAGAGAAAAACACTTAAATAAATGCTGGTTTGAGGATGGACGAAAATCTCTCTTTTCTTCTTGTTTTTGGGCTGAATCCACTTTGATGGGCTTCTCTGATTGACCAAGATTCCAGAACAATTTGGTTTGTAGCTTAATTCAATCTGGTCTTGTCGGAATCCTTCTTTGAATGGGCGTATGTCTGAATTCGCGTAAGCTGGAGATCACCGATTTTGTAAATTGCATAACTCCTTCATCTGAACTCCGATTGATCTGATTCTTCTTCGAGGAGTTTCGTAATTGAGCTGAGCACATTCTCCAACTGGTTTCATGCATAAATTCGCCGTGGTTGATCAGATACGCTTGATTCAATGACCACATATCCTGCTGCTTCCCATTATCATATCATACTCTCCCTCTTGAAAAAGGATTTGCCCTCAAATCCGGCTACTGTTCTTCTTCTTTTTTTTTTTTTTTCTTTTTTTTTTTTTTGAGAAAAATAAAGGAATAAAAATAAAAAAGAAATAGAAGATGAAGAGATGAGGAGATGAATGAAAGAAGATGGAGAGATGAGAAGATGATAGAATGATAGAATGATAGACCGAGCTTAGAGTGTTGCTCTGATACCAAATGATACGATCCTCCCAAGGATTATGCACTCTAAGGTGGTGAAAGAGATAACTTTGCATCCAAGAGACTGTGAACTCTAAAGGATCAAAGGTTGTGGAGCGAATGGTCGCACAAGAGCTGCGGAAGACTCCTGATTTACCGGTGGATCGATTCTTTGGATATTACACACCAAAGGAGATCGATAACTTGCTGGATATGACGCACCAACAAGGAATGGATAGAGAGATGGATCAAGAGATGCCACAAAGATCTGTGAAAGGATCTATGATAAGTCTGAACAAGCCATGAACATAGATATGACACACCATGAACATGGAGTTCCAAAAATTACAAGATATCACATCTTGAAAGAGAGAAACTTCTCTGATTTTTACTCAACAACAAAACTTACTTTTATTCATGAATTAAGCCTCATTATATAGAGGATATACAACAATTTCGTCCATAACATGCAGCACAACTTGGAAATAGAAATTCAAACTCTAAAGTGCATGTAAGAGAGAGAAAAACACTTAAATAAATGCTGGTTTGAGGATGGACGAAAATCTCTCTTTTCTTCTTGTTTTTGGGCTGAATCCACTTTGATGGGCTTCTCTGATTGACCAAGATTCCAGAACAATTTGGTTTGTAGCTTAATTCAATCTGGTCTTGTCGGAATCCTTCTTTGAATGGGCGTATGTCTGAATTCGCGTAAGCTGGAGATCACCGATTTTGTAAATTGCATAACTCCTTCATCTGAACTCCGATTGATCTGATTCTTCTTCGAGGAGTTTCGTAATTGAGCTGAGCACATTCTCCAACTGGTTTCATGCATAAATTCGCCGTGGTTGATCAGATAAGCTTGATTCAATGACCACATATCCTGCTGCTTCCCATTATCATATCATACTCTCCCTCTTGAAAAAGGATTTGCCCTCAAATCCGGCTACTGTTCTTCTTCTTTTTTTTTTTTTTTTCTTTTTTTTTTTTTGAGAAAAATAAAGGAATAAAAATAAAAAAGAAATAGAAGATGAAGAGATGAGGAGATGAATGAAAGAAGATGGAGAGATGAGAAGATGATAGAATGATAGAATGATAGACCGAGCTTAGAGTGTTGCATAAATTCGCCGTGGTTGATCAGATAAGCTTGATTCAATGACCATATATCCTGCTGCTTCCCATTATCATATCAGAGCTAGACTTGGGATCGAGTTGGAGAGGAATGAAGTCGTTCAAGATCACCAATGAGCAGACTCGACGTCATGGCTCGACGTCACGTCGAGTAGGACGCCAGGAAGCCGCCTGGGAGCAGACTCGACCAAGCAGGCTCGACGTCACGTCGAGTAGGACGCCAGGAAGCCGCTTGGGAGCAGACTCGACCACGCAGGCTCGACGACACGTCGAGATGGACATCAAGGCGCCACCTTTGAGAATCACATGGTCTCGACGTGGCAGGCTCGACGACACGTCGAGTTGGCCTCCACCGACTCTCTATTTTGTCCTGTAGCCAATTAGGGCAACCTAGTATTTCCTATAAATAGGGGTACATGATATTGTCCAGGGATATTCCTTTTACCCAGCAGATATTCCTTTGTTCTCTCATAAACCCTAGTTTTTGTAATCGTTTTTCCTGTTGATCCTTTGAGTTTTTGCATTTCTTTTCTTCATCAAAGTTGTAGATCTGTCTCTTATCTATAACATACTTGCTTTTCAATGATTTCTGGGTTTGAAACGTTTTCTGGGTTTTTATGCATGATGTTCTTCAGTGTTCTTGAGTAGTGGATTAGGGTTCTTGAGGATGGGTTAGATTAGGTGTGGAATCCTTAGTATATTTAGGTGGTTAAGTGTAGAATTGCTTGATTTCCCTTCTGGTTTAGTAGATCTTAATGCTATTTCCTCTCTGATCAATTGGAAGTTGATCTCAGATATTTCCACACCCAAAAGGTGTTTGATGAAATGTCTGAACCAACTATTCCAGAGATTTGCATACTCTAGCCCAGGAGATTGGATGTTTAGAATGCTTATTGACTTTATTAGATTGAATCATAATGCCTGCTAGGTTATATTTCTTCAATGAGAATTGAGTATGAAATTGATTTAGCTTGAGAATCTCTGTCACGAGAGTGGATTGATTTGTATTCGAATCTATTGTCTAGGGATAGCTTGATTGAGTTTGTTAACCACCTAGGTAGACTAAGGAGACTGCCATAATCGATTACCCAATTCCTCAGGACCTTTTATCTCTATTGATTGTTTAAATCTCGTTTCTATTAGCTTTTGTGACCATCTCGACCTGTTAGGCCTAGAGCGCTTCTCTACATTGTTAGGTTGTTAGTTTCTTTTCCAAAGCTTTTGCATGATAGTTTCTGGTCTTTAGTTTACTTCTTGTCCTTGCTTACTTGCTGTTTAGTTCTCTTTTTATGCTTTTAAATTTGGTATTTGCATGTTAAATTGGTTGCTAGGATCAATAGAAACACACAAAACCCTTTCATAATTGGCTGGACTTATTTGCTTTCTGTTTCATATCTTGAATGCTTGCAGTCACACTGGGATTGGATTGATAACCTAATATACTACAATGGCATGTGTATTAGGGATTGATAACTGTTAGATAGAAAAAATCCAGGTATCAATTTGGCGCCGTTGCCGGTCTTGTGTTGCATTGTTCCATTTAAGATTTCAGAAACGTTTAAGATCAAGTTCTTTCTTTACCTTGGTTACTAACTCTTCATTTCATCTGCTTGTTTTTGTGCTCCAGGTACCATCTCGACCTCACGTCGAGACTGCCACATCGAGTCTGACCACTCTGCATTGTTAGGTACCATCTCGACCTCACGTCGAGACTGCCACATCGAGTCTGACCACTCTGCATGCAAACTCGATCTAAAGGCTCCAGCAACCTCATTAGCTATAAAGACAATATCGATCGGTTAGCTCGAGAGTTAAGAGAAGGTAGAGCCCGAGACAACTGTGAATCGCACAATCCAGTAGCCATGGAACCACAAGATCAAGATAATCAAGGAGTTGGTATACCACGGAACATTGGTGATGGTGATGCACCACGCAACCATCAACAGAGACAGGGCATCGTTTCACCTCCTGTCCAGAACAACAATTTCGAGATCAAGAGTGGATTGATCTCAATGATTCAAGGTAACAAGTTTCATGGGTTGCCTTTGGAAGACCCCTTGGATCACTTGGATAATTTTGATAGGCTCTGCAGCCTCACCAAGATCAATGGTGTTAGTGAAGACAGCTTCAAGCTGCGTCTGTTTCCCTTCTCGCTGGGAGACAAAGCACACCACTGGGAGAAGACACTACCTGCTGGCTCCATCACATCTTGGGACGATTGCAAGAAGACCTTCTTAACAAAGTTCTTCTCCAATTCAAGAACTGCACGTCTACGAAATGAAATCTCCAGTTTTAGCCAAAAGCAGTCTGAATCCATTTGTGAGGCCTGGGAGAGATTCAAAGGCTACACTATACAGTGTCCACACCATGGTTTCAAGAAGGCTTCACTACTCAGCACACTTTACAGGGGAGTTTTGCCCAAGATCAGAATGTTGCTAGACACTGCCTCTAATGGGAATTTCTTAAATAAGGATGTTGAGGAAGGCTGGGAATTGATAGAGAACTTAGCTCTATCTGATGGTAACTATAACGAGGATTTTGATCGCTCCAACAGAGGTATTGGAGATCCGGATGCAAAGCATACTAAGGAGATGATTCATGCTCTCAACGAAAAGCTGGATAAATTACTGCTTACTCAACAGAAGCCAGTCCACTATATCACTGAAGAAGAGCACTATCAAATCCAAGAGGGGGAGAACAATCAGGCTGCATTCAGAACCAAGGTGGCTACAAGAAGGGCTACAACCCCTACATGCCTGCTCATCCTAATCTATCTTACCGGAGCACGAATGTTGCAAACCCTCAAGATCAGGTTTACCCTCAGCAACAACAGAACCAGTCCAAGCCATTCATACCATACAATCAAGGCTTTGTCCCAAAGCAGCAGTTTAGTGGCGGTTATCAACAATATAATCCACCACCCGGTTTTGCACAGCAACCCCAGCCAGCTCCACCTGCCCAAGATCAAGACATGAAGCAATTGCTTCAGCAGATTCTACACGGCCAAGTAGCTAGTGCTAAGAAGATGGCTGAGATTCAAAACAAGATTGAGGCTCTAAACTCCAAGGTGAAGTACATGGAAAGCCAAGCTGCTTCTACTTCTGCACCTACACACCCCGGATAACTACCCGGGAAAGCTATTCAAAATCCAAAGGAGTACGGTCATGTTAATGCTATTCACCTTCGCAGTGGTCGAGAGCTGCAAACTCGACCTAGCATAGCTCCTGTCACTGAGGACAGTGAGATTCAAGAGGGGGAGGATTTCATTCAGCATGAAACTCAAGTCGATGACACCACTAAGCTCGACCAAGATGCTGTACCTCGTGATCAAGTCCAGAGCCCCCAGATCAAAGAACCTGTTGTTAATAAGAGTAAGAAGAAAGCTTTCGTTCCACCACCCTACAAGCCCAAAATACCATTCCCAGGAAGATTCAAGAGGGATATCATTGAGAAGTACAGAGCCATGTTTGCTAAACACATCAAGGAGATTGAATTGAGGATGCCTCTCATTGATGCTTTCATGCTGATTCCGGATTCTCACAAGTACTTCAAAGACATGGTAATGGAGAGAATTAAGGAAGTGCAAGGGATGGAGAGTCATGAGTGCAGTGAAATCATCCAAACGAAGATTATTCCTAAGAAATTGGGAGATCCTGGTTCGTTTACTCTACCTTGCTCTCTAGGCACTTTAGCCTTCAGTAACTGCCTCTGCGATCTAGGTGCTTTTAAAAGTCTCATGCCTCTCTCCGTGGCCAAGAGACTGGGTTTCAGCAAGTATAAACCTTGCAACATCTCCTTGATCCTGGCTGATGAGTCTATCAGATTTCCTCATGGGTTATTAGAAGATTTGCCTATTAAGATTGGAAATGCTGAAATCCCTACAGACTTCATAGTGCTAGAAATGGATGAACCAAAAGATCCTTTAATCTTAGGAAGGCCCTTCTTAGCCACTGCTGGAGCTGTCATTGATGTTAAGAATGGGAAGATTGATCTTAATTTGGGAAATGATTTCACAATGAAGTTTGACATCAATGATGCCACGAGGAAGCCAACAATTGAAGGACAGACCTTCGTAGTTAAGGTAATGGATTGCTTAGCTGATGAACAGCTAGAGGAGGTTGCTGAGGAAGATCACCAACAAACTTCTTTGACTAAGAGTGGTGAAGCAGGATATCTTCTCACTAAAACTTTGAGCTATGGTAAGTCACTAGATTCAGACAAGGAAGTAGTAGGGTCAGAGGTCTTTAAAGGCTTGATTGGGTCAAAAACAGTGGTTAAGACAGCATATGAAGCAAGCTCAACACATGCTCAACCAGCTGACTCGAGTATACATTTGAGCAAGCCTACAACTCGTCTGGAGAACTCTAGCTCGACCAAACATCGTGATAAGCTGCTAGAGTCTAGCAATTCTGCTCCAGATGGCTGGTTAGAACTCAAGGAGAGGTCCAAATGGCAGGATAAAGCCATAAGGGAGCTGACAGGCACTGTGAGAGAGCTGAAGGATCAAATCAAGAAGCTCCATGGGATAGCCAACCAAGTACCACTCCAAATCAAGGACATCCCAAATGATGAAGCGTCTACTCTGGTCAGCGCAAAGGGGAGTGAATTCACTTCAGAATGGTCTATAGCAGAAGATTATCCAGTTGATCAACAAGAAGCTTACTATGAGAAAAGGGCCATTGAGTACTCAACTGCAGATTTGTCAAGAGAGCCTGCTAAGCCAGATGATTCATCCACCTGCAGAACAGATGAGACCTCATTTGCTCTCTACAATCCACCCTAAGCTTATTCACCGTGAGAAGTCAAGCTAAAGACTTTAAACAAGCTCACTTGGGAGGAAGTCCCATGTCTATCCTTGTGAATATTAGTTATTTCCTTGTTATTTTTGATGTTTTTGCTTAAGTGTCTCAGGATAAAGCGTTTTAAGGAAGCCAAGGCGCAAAACAGAGAAGGAGCAGACTCGACGTGCCCTACTCGACGTCACGTCGAGCTAGCCCAATGGACCAACTCCAGGTAGAAAAATGAAGCCTACTCGACGTACCTGCTCGATGAGACGTCGAGTTAGCCCATGAAGCCCACCAGTACCAGGTCAATCACCTCCTTCTTCACCCATCCATGAGGTAACAACTCCAATTCACCATTGTATATACCGCATTTCATTTTGTTTCTCTGTTGGTTTGCCCTGAGTACTCTCTTCCAAATGCTTGTTACACAGAGGACTGTGTAATTTAAGTTTGGGGGAGGGCTCAGGGAGTATTTGACATTGCGTTTTGTTTTCTTATTTCAAATTTTGCATCATTGCATCTAAGGCATAGAAAAACCATAAAAATTTGAAATTTTTCGAAAATGATTTCACAAAAACAGAGTGTTCATATAGCTTGCATTGTCATTTTAGGATTGTTTTAGTATGCTTTCACTTAGGGCTGTTGCATCATGCATTTGCATCGGAGATTATTATGATTATAACCTTGTAAATATGCTTATTCACTAAGTAGAACTCAGTGCCCTGGTTGTTAGTTCTCTAATGCATAATCGACTGAACTTGAAGTAAGACCGCACCATCTTTTGAATTCAACGCTTGACTTTCTTGTTTTTAGTCGAATCTCGCTTTGATCTGATGCCATTCCCTATCTATTTGAACTTGAATTTTGACTTATAATTATCATGCTGTGCATTGTGCTATGAACTCATGGATACCTTAAAATACTTGGACTTTCTTTTACCTTTTGATCACTCTTGCTAGTCCAAGTAGCTGACTCCCATCTTTGGAGCAGTTATTCCCCACCCTTAACCCTAACCTTCCTTCAAGCCATTTATCATTTGTGTGTGAATGTGAGGCCTTATTCCGATTGAGCTTGGTAGAAAGTGTTAGGTCTGTAACGACAAGGATAGTATCTCATGTAGTTCTGGTTCACGTTATCTGGACCAGATAGGACTAGGTGGGTGCTTAATTCTGGGTTTGGGTTGTGTTTAAAAGAAAGAAAAGGTTGTGTTCATCATTAAAAGAAAGAAAAGGGAAAAGAGTCCTAAGGAGAAGTAGCTAAAGTAAGAGAAGTCTAGTAAAGGATTTGGGTGTGCTAAAGTAAAGGAAAAAGGGTTCTGTAAATAGCTTAAAGAGATTGGGCAGAAGCCTTGTGTTTATAAGAAGAAAGAAAAGGGAACCCTAGTTGTTAAAGAAACCTGATCCGCTAGACAGAGCAGTAAGAAAGCTTCTCCTAGGATAGAAAATCAAAGAAAAGAAAGGAATGATGTGAGTAAAAGTCTGTAACTGTTTGGAGTGCAAAAGGGTAGAGTTAAGTTCATGTTCTGGGATTAGAAATAGGACCTCCATTTGAGTTGATATTGATTACATTCTGGGTAGATGGGGTCTTATCCTTGTATGCATAACTTGATACTCACCTTTAGCATTCTACTAAAGCTCAATCTTTCTTGAGAGATCCCCTATTGCGATTTAAACCAGATCTTTAAGGGACCATCTTTGTCTCTAAACCTTTACCCTTTAGCCAAATGTGTTCATATCCATTGTATAGTATGATTCACGGTTCCTACTTAATAAATGTTAAAGGGAATGTGCAGATTTGAATGCTTGATTTGATTAAGGCAGAGGTTAGGTTGAGATGTGAAGGAGATGGCTAATGTTTTTAAGTAGGGATCAGTCAACCTTGAATTCTAGAATTAGCAACCTGGACATTGAATTCACTTAATCTATATGCAATGTTTTG